>NC_090267.1:342037611-342637611 GCF_040414725.1 Anabrus simplex | reverse complement strand
CCACGTGGGGGTAAGACAGACCAGGAACCCTTAGGGCGCGGGAGGGCCGAGGGCTGAGATATAAAAATCATCGAAATTAGTGTCGAATCCATTCTTTTTGGGGTCACTGAGATGAATAGTGGCAGTCCGGATTTTTTAAAGTTTAACCCCTTTGAGGTGGGGGTCGAGGGGAGATTGAGATATAAAAATAATCGAAAATAGTATCGAATCCATAATTTTTGGGGGTCGCTGAGATGAATAATAATAATCACGATTTTTTAAAACTCAAAGTTTAACCCCCATTAAGGAGAAGAGGCGGGAGAGAGATATAATGATAATGATAATAATAATAATAATAATAATAATAATAATAATAATAATAATAATAATAATAATAATAATAATAATAATGGAATATACTGCCGAATCCATAGTTATCCTGGTCACTGAGATGAATAAAACATTCCGGATTTTTTAGGTCCAACTTCAGCCCCCTTTGGCATAAGAGGTGAGAAAGGGTGAAAAGTAAATTGTCAAAAAGACCGAGATAATGGGCGTGTGTATGTTCCAGTATGACTTTTAAGTATGACTTACTACCTGGAAAGCATACTGTGGGAGTAAGACGCCCCTAGGACCGCTAGGGAAGCGGGTGAAATATAATCCATATTAATAAATTGTAGTCAGTTTGTCGCGATCTATCTATACAGTACTATATGTAGTATGTTGGCTATTCGGCCCGAAGGCTGCTTGGGTCCTAACAGGCCCACAATTAGCTGTCATAGATTGCCTAGGTATCACTGAAGAGGCGTACTAGGGAAATGAGGAGTGAGGTAATTTCCCGTTGCCTTCCCCACTGGGCCAGAAGTTGCTATTGCATATCAGTCTGCCAAGCCCACTGAAATGCGTGCAACAACCGACCCCATGAGCGACATTTTCACTCCATTCGTAGCAGGGACTGGCTGCATAAGGAATGGCATTACTAGCATCACTCATACCGCAGCCACTTTCATATTGTCAAAGCCAACGATAAGACTGAGACAGGTCAATGAAAGTAACAAACTTATTCTAGCACATACCAGAAGACATAGTGCACTGTAAACACTAGGTCCTGTCAGCAACGGCACACAGTACTGTATACACAAAGTAAGGCATTAAAGTGAAAACAGACGTGAGTTAATGAGACCAATCTAGGCATCTTAGAATCTGAAAATTTGGTACCAGACAAGCTGATGACTTCAGGATCCCTAGGAAAATATAAAATTCTCAAAAAATTCACTGAAGTGGACACGCTGGGAGTTTCAAATCTGCATAAGAACACAGTCGGTGATATTTATCCAAAACGATAACCTATAGGTTTCATGGCTTAAAAGTTTCCTGAAAGTCCTAATTTTTAACCCCCTCCCCCATGTCAAGATGCCAGCACAATATCCAAGACGAGTTAGAAAATGGAAATTTGGCAAAATTATAGTTTTTTGCCTGTAACCGACGGAAAATTTACCGGATGTTTAAAATTTTTATTTTTTACCCCCGAAAAATATCGAAATATGGACGCAATTTTAATGACGGTGCAGACCTTCCTTTCGAGGTATTTGGTGGCTAAACGGTAAGTCGTATCACAAAACGGATGGCACAATCTCGGTTCAATTTGGAGTGATCTACAACTTTGGTCCTACGACTTTTTATCGTATCTCTATTCCTTATACGTTAAATTTGGCTCTATTTCTAGATTTACGTAAATTTTGCACTTCGTACACGTATAATTGATGGTTTGATTCACTTATAGGATGGGATCATCAAATTCTACACGAATAATGGCCCACCCAGTAGCCATGTGTGAGTCAAATTCTATGTTTGAATCTGTCGCATAAGTGTCAGAAAATTAATTCACTGTGTGAATACCTTACACCACTTTCACCGTGTTCAACGTTTATAAAACAATTTTACCTTTAAATAGATGAGATACGAGGAAATATCATAGGGCCAACCATTTAGATCGCTACATGAGGGCAGAGGCGTCTTTTCGTAAATCCGTTTTTCAATATGAATGCACCGTTTAGCAGCAGTTACTCTGTAAATGAAGGTGAACATGCATGTACTTCCGTATGTCGATCTACATTTATTCATTTAAGTCGATATGTAGCGATCTAGAAGGGTGTGTGTCTTACATTGTAATTAACACCTTAAAAATCAATAGTGACTGTCAGCAGGAGGGCGTCTGCTGTTGTAATCAGTACTCCCCACATCGACTTTAACTGGCAGAAGAATGGGGACCTCCTCCAACGCCTGGGTACCATTGTAATGTATAATTCCCTTCTCGATTTGACTAGCAGAAGGCAAGGAAGCGTGCATTTTTTCAAAACATTTTTAACCGATTTTCTTTATCATTAGGTATAGGTGCCCCCTTGCAAGGGTGCCCCCGATTATAAACAACTTTACCCATCAAAATGTGACTGACGTTACGCATAGCGAATTGCGGCAGACAAGTGGACCTGTCGTTATGATCACAACTCCGCAACTCGCACTTTACATTGGGAACAACGTCTGCGGACCTCCCTATGCTTTTACTCGGATAACGCCAAGAGACATGCAATTTAAAAATTCTTATTCTGTTCATGTGCAGTAATTTACTTCGATATCCGTATACATTGTAGAATACCGTAGCGAAGCACGGGTACGTTTGCTAGTTATTTATTTGAGGATACATATATCTCAGAAAATGAAGATGTTACAGACATTAAAATTGGTATTAGGAATCCCCTTTAAAAATAAACACAATTTTTTTGGATAATCCACTTAAACGGGTGAAAATAAAAAAGCGGGTGATGTTTTAAAGTGAGTATCTTCTTCTTCTACCGATTTACCCACACCTGTCGATTTGCGGGTGCGAAATGTGTCGAACATGTGGACGTCACCCTGTTTTACGGCTGGATGCCTTTCCTGACGGCAACCGTATGCGCAGGGATGTATTTACTATAGCGTGTTCCTGTTGTGGTTGGTAATTTGGTGTGTTGAGTGAATATGAAGATATGAATGCTGAGACAAACACAAACAACCTTACCCCGGGCCAAAAGAATTAATCACACGTGATTAAAAACCCCGACCTAGACCGGAATCGAAGCCGAAACCCTGTGAACCGAAACCTCAACGCTGACCACTCAGCCAAGGGGTGCGCGCGCGCGCGCGCGCGATGTCCAGCAAAATCTGCAGCACGCAGAGATCTGAAATTTTGAACATAGGTAGATGGAAAGCGGTCCGAATGCACCCCGAAGCCGGATTTTTCATTTTCGCATTCATTGGTGAGTTATGAACGAAAAACCATCGGAAAGGGTGTGTTAGGATATGACAATCCAACGTGCTGTCACCAAGATTGAATGCATAGATTCACTGTCGCTAGGCAACGTACGTAAGATAGGTAGTACAAGTCAAGGAGCCATTTTAAGTCCACGGTGTAGGAAGTCATTTTCTGCCCCAGACACGAGGAGCATTATTCAGGCAGACAGTGATATCCGGAAGTGTTTGTATATATGTGTGCGATGCGCGGCCAAATCCACGGAACGGAGAGATCTAAAGCCTTCTTTTACAACGACATAAAGAATACAGGTAAACAAACGCTTATTTTCCGTGAATCTACCGTAGACAAAATCTGGAGATGTTGCTTTGTTCTGAAATATCGTTTTTGAGAAAGCGTAAAAAGTGAGAATAAATAAATAAATAAATAAATAAATAAATAAATAAATAAATAAATAAATAAATAAATAAATAAATAAATAAATAAATAAGGCGATTCGTGATGCGTCATATTAAAAAAGACTGTTAAGGGGTTACAATGGAAGAGAAAGAACAAGATATGAGCAGTGCAAAACAGCACCGGTATATATTGGTTCATAAAAACTACAATTGTATTATTTAGTACATGGCGTTCGGTTTCAGATCTTCAAATTACGCACACAGCACAGCACACTGCGAACCACTGCAGAAACACGTAATTCTTCAATACACCATTCCACACAGGGTTGGTGTCATGAAGGGCGTTCGGTCGTAAAACCGGGCCAAGTCTACTCCCTGAGTCTCAGAAACCTAACAACGTTGGGGTCGGGTCAGAATAAGAAGTGGACATACACTGACTGACAGTGACAATGCAACACCAAGGAGGAGTGGTTCGAAAGGGATGAAAGTTGGGGAAAAAACAGAGACGGCACGGATGAATAATTGATGTTTATTTCAAACCGATATGCAGGTTACACAATGCGCACGGCATCGACTCAGTAGGATGTAGGACCACCGCGAGCGGCGATGCACGCAGAAACACGTCGAGGTACAGAGTCAATAAGAGTGCGGATGGTGTCCTGAGGGATGGTTCTCCATTCTCTGTCAACCATTTGCCACAGTTGGTCGTCCGTACGAGGCTGGGGCAGAGTTTGCAAACGGCGTCCAATGAGATCCCACACGTGTTCGATTGGTGAGAGATCCGGAGAGTACGCTGGCCACGGAAGCATCTGTACACCTCGTAGAGCCTGTTGGGATATGCGAGCAGTGTGTGGGCGGGCATTATCCTGCTGAAACAGAGCATTGGGCAGCCCCTGAAGGTACGGGAGTGCCACCGGCCGCAGCACATGCTGCACGTAGCGGTGGGCATTTAACGTGCCTTGAATACGCACTAGAGGTGACGTGGAATCATACGCAATAGCGCCCCAAACCATGATGCCGCGTTGTCTAGCGGTAGGGCGCTCCACAGTTACTGCCGGATTTGACCTTTCTCCACGCCGACGCCACACTCGTCTGCGGTGACTATCACTGACAGAACAGAAGCGTGACTCATCGGAGAACACGACGTTCCGCCATTCCCTCATCCAAGTCGCTCTAGCCCGGCACCATGCCAGGCGTCCACGTCTATGCTGTGGAGTCAACGGTAGCCTTCTGAGCGGACGCCGGGAGTGCAGGCCTCCTTCAACCAATCGACGGGAAATTGTTCTGGTCGATATTGGAACAGCCAGGGTGTCTTGCACATGCTGAAGAATGGCGGTTGACGTGGCGTGCGGGGCTGCCACCGCTTGGCGGCGGATGCGCCGATCCTCACGTGCTGACGTCACTCGGGCTGCGCCTGGACCCCTCACACGTGCCACATGTCCCTGCGCCAACCATCTTCGCCACAGGCGCTGCACCGTGGACACATCCCTATGGGTATCGGCTGCGATTTGACGAATAGACCAACCTGTCCTTCTCAGCCCGATCACCATACCCCTTGTAAAGTCGTCTGTCTGCTGGAAATGCCTCCGTTGACGGCGGCCTGGCATTCTTAGCTATACACGTGTCCTGTGGCACACGACAACACGTTCTACAATGACTGTCGGCTGAGAAATCACGGTACGAAGTGGGCCATTCGCCAACGCCGTGTCCCATTTATCGTTCGTTACGTGCGCAGCACAGCGGCGCATTTCACATCATGAGCATACCTCAGTGACGTCAGTCTACCCTGCAATTGGCATAAAGTTCTGACCACTCCTTCTTGGTGTTGCATTTGCTCTGTCAGTCAGTGTATATACTGTGTTTAGGGAGGTATGAATATAAAAATTTGGCTAGGTCTCGCAAGCTAAATACTGTCTGGATCGGAATACTACAAGGATTGACTAAGTGAGGTGAGGTCCGATAGAATGATGAATGTGGTGAAGCTGGTAGAAGTACATGGAAGCAATGTCAGACATGGCTAGGAGCCCTGCGGACTCAAATTTAGAGCCTGGGGTTACCCCCTTTTAGTGGCCTCTTAAAACAGCCACGGAATACCGTAGACCTATCCTACGGCCCAACCAACTGGCGCATAGTTACTCTCAGAAGGTAACAAAAATTACAGCCATAAGTAACGAAAAGCGTAACATCTAAGAAACTACTGCAAGAAGAAAATTCACATATTATAGCAGAATTAAAAGGCTGTGGTATCCTTCTCTACATGTGTGTGAATTTCTCATTGAACTGCTCTACGTGTTATTGCCAAACCACAACAATGAGCCACTTGGAGACAGGCAATCAATCAACACTGATCTGCATTTAGGACAGTTTCAGGTGGCAGATAACCGATCTGTTGCTTTTCTAGCCTTTTCTTAAATGATTTCAAAGACATTTGGATATTTATTGAACATCTCCCTTGGTAAGTCATTCCAATCCCTAACTTCCCTTCCTATAAACGAATATTTGCCCAAATTTGTCCTATTGAATTCCAACTTGATCTTCATATTGTGATCTTTCCTATTTTTAAAGACACCACTCAAACCTATTCGCCTACTAATGTCATTCCACGCCTTCTCTCCACTGACAGCTCGAACATACCACTTAGTCGAGCAGCTCGTCTTCTTTCTCTCAAGTCTTCCCAGCCCAAACTTTGCAACATTTTGTAACGCTACTCTTTTGTCGGAAATCACCCAGAACAAATCGAGCTGCGGTTCTTTGGAATTTTCTAGTTCTTGAATCAAGTAATTCTGGCGTGGGTCCCATGCATTGGAACTATACTATACTTGAGGTCTTACCAGAGACTTACATGCCCTCTTCTTTATATCCTTACTACAACCCCTAAACACCCTCGTAACCATGTGCAGAGATCTGTACCCTTTACTTACAATCCCATTTATGTAATTATCCCAATGAAGTTCTAACCTGATATTAACAGCTAGGTACTTGCAGTGATCCCCATAAGGAACTTCCACCCCACCAACACAGTAATTAAAACTGAGAGGACTTTTCCTATTTGTGAAACTCACAACCAAACATTTAACCCCGTTTATCATCATACCATTTCCTGCTGTCCATCTCACAACATTGTCGAGGTCATTTTGGAATTGCTCACAATTTGTAACTTATTTATTACCCTATACAGAATATCATTATCTGGAAAAAACGTTTTCTCTGATTCCGCCTCTTTCCTCATATCATTTATATATAAGAATACATAAATGTCCAACAATACTGCCTTGAGGAATTCCCCTCTTAAATATTACAGGGTCATATAAACCTTCGCCTACTCTAATTCTCTGAGACCTATTCTCTAGAAATGTAGCAACCCATTCAGTCACTCTCTTGTCTAGTCCAATTGCACTCATTTCTGCAATTAGTCTCCCATGATCCACCGTATTAAATGCTTTAGAAAGGTCAACCGCGATAGACTCCATTTGACCTCCTGAATACAACATATCTGCTGTATCTTGCAGGAATCCTACAAGTTGAGCTTCAGTGGAATAACCTTTCCTAAACCCGAACTTCCTTCTATCGAACCAGTTATTAATTTCGCAAACATGTCTAATATAATAAAAAAAGAATGCTTTCCCAAAGCTTACATGCAACGCATGTCAAACTTACTGGACTGTAATTTTCAGTTTTTTGTCTATCACCCTTGCCTTTTTACACGGGGGCTAGTATAGCAACTCTCCATTCATTTGGTATAGCTCCTTCATGCAAACAATAATCAAATAAGTACTTCAGATATGATATCCATTGTCTTTAGGGCACACCAGTAATCTTATCAATTCCAGCCGCTTTTGTAGTTTTCAACTTTTGTATCTTACTATTGTTATCATATGTAAATGTTAATACTCCTTTAGTACTAGTCACCTTCTCTATCTGGACATTATTCTTGTAACCAACAATCTTTACACACTGCTGACTGAATACTTCTGCCTTTTGAAGATCCTCACATACACACTATCCTTGTTCATTAATGATTCCTGGAATGTCCTTCTTGGAACCTGTTCCTACCTAAGTACCTGCACATACTCCTACATTTTTCACTAAAATTTTTTATGACTGTCAATTATTATCCTTGCCATGATGGTATCCTTAGCTGACTTCCTTGCTAGATAGAGTTTCCTAGTAAGTTCCTTCAATTTCTCCTTACTTCCATAGCCATTTCTAACTCTATTTCTTTCCAGCCTGCACCTCGTTCTTAGTCTCTTTATTTCTCCATTATAATAACGTCGGTCATCACCATTATTTGCCACCTATAAAGGTACAAACCTGTTTTCACATTCCTCAACAATTGCTTGAAATCCGACCCAGAGTTTGTTTACGTTCTTAATTTACCGTTTTCCACCGATGATAGTTGCTTTCTAAAATCTCCCTCATGCCTGCTTTATGAACCATATGTTACTGACTAATAGTCCTCCTTTTAAGACCTCCCTTTCTATCACATTTATTTTTAACTACGACAAAATCAGCTTCATGATCATTAATACCTACTATTACTTCGGTTTCTCTATAGAACTCATCTGGTTTTACCAGCACCACGTCCGGGGTATTCTTGCCTCTAGTTGGTTCCATTACTTTCTGAATCAGATGTCCTTCCCATATTAACTTATTTGCCATTTGTTGCTCATGCTTCCTGTCGTTCATATTACCTTTCCAGATGACATTTGGTAAATTCAGATCTCTCGCTACATTCATATTCCTTTCCACGTCGTTTCCCACATAGCTAATTACCTTATCAAATAATTATGAATCAGCGTCAGCGCTACTCTTTCCCGGTCTGTACACTCCAAAGACGTCAAGTTGCCTATTGTCTTTAGAAATGACCCTTACACCTAGAATTTTATGTTTGTCATCTTTAACTTTTTCGTACCTTCGCACCAGAGTGAATACTTCCCGTCCTAACGTTCCTACCCTATCTCTATGATACACACTCCAGTTCCGTGAGAAAATTTCTGCTCTCTTATATCATTTCTTAGCCATAATTCAACTCCTATCACAATCTCATCCCTACTTGAATTATAGATCCTAGTACCCTTATCACCGCTCCCTAGACAAGCCCGTTTCCTTGAATGTACCCCTCTATAACCCTTGCAAACAAATTTCTTAACTTATACGTACGTGAAGGCGCCATCAGAGTGCAGATCCCTATCTCCCTATCCCTACCTTTTCCCTTCCATCTACTTCCACACTTCTCAAGAACTGTTTCCTGTTTCCATCTTCCCTCTATTGTTCTACCTGCAGTGACTCGTACCGATTTCTCACCGACACCTGTCCTGAATTCTGATCCTGCAATCTCCTTCCCCTTAGAACATTAGACCATCTGTCTTCTACAATTCCCCACTTTCCTTCCCATCACATTTTTACCCCTACTCTATCCTGTATATTGTTTGAGGGGCGCCTACCTTCCTGCCTGTCTTCTGAGAGAATCTTAATTATTTCCCTCAAACTCTCCAACTCCTCCCTCATACTTCTTAATGTCTGGCCACACCCACAGCTAAATGGCGGGTAATCCCTCTCTCAGAAAATAGAAGTGGGATTGAAATGAAGCATATCGTTCTGTAGTGAATAGAGAGGCGGAAGCGCTGCCTATCTGAGCCTAACTCTACGAACGTCCGCCAGTTTTCCATTGGTCAAGTAAGCAAGGGAACGTGGTTCTCTAATGACGAGGTAAGGTAAGGGTGTATTCTGCTCGAAGGCAGGTCCGAACCTCCGCAGAAGTGTGCCTGAGCCGGAGTTTACGAGCGGCAGGGTGGCCAGTTCCTTTCCGGTCCTCCATTCCCTTACCCAACCAACAGCACGTGGCAACCCATCCACTTCTAGACCACGCCCAATGTTGCTTAACTTCGGAGATCATACGGAATCAGGTGTTTTAACACGGCTACGCATTATAATATAACAGGTGCAAAATTAAAGACCGTTACCCGAGAGCATAGAGCATTAATAATAATAACAGATTGCGAATACCGCCACATCAGCTATGTTGCGGCGTGAGGCGAACACCGCGATCAGCTGATTGTAGGGTAGTTCGAAAGGTAGGAAAATCGACATACATTGACATATGAACTGACCGCGAAATCGAATCAAGAGCGTTAGCCTGCTCGGCTGTTGTGGTTAAGTGTAAATTATGATAAAAAGAAACCTTCGACTTAAACGAGTATTTAGGACGGAAATCCTTAAAACGAAAGGAACCTCATTTCTCCACCAAGCGAGTTGGCTGTGATGTTAGGGTAGCGCTACCTTTGAGCTTGCATTCGGGAGATATTGGTTTCGAATCCCGCCGACGGCAGCTCTGAAGATGGTTTCCCGTAGTTTTCCATTTTCACACCAGGCAATGCTGGGGCTGTAACTTAATGAACTTTCCCCTTCCTCCCTTGCCGAATCCTTCGAAGTGTTAGTGCGGCATTAAAAAATACACCTCATTCTGATCATATTTTTAACCTATTGCATTGCCATGAGAACCCCTCTGATATGTTAACGTTTTGATTTGTTCTAGTGTAGGAAACATATTATTTTGTCCAATTACCTTAACATATTGGATTACTAGCTGAAATATAAACTTGAATGTTGTCCGTTATGACGTGCAGCCTTATCTTAAATATTAATGTGACTGATGTCTACAATAAACACTTCATAAATTTCACAAAGAGTAGTAAAAAAGTGTATTTAGATCACTTGGTGGACGTTTGAATGTAATAGGCCTACATCAATCCAAGGCACAAGCACAAGGCACTCCGACTAGTGCAATCATACGCTGAGCATATGTCAGGCATTCTCGAAGGTGAAAATCTAAATTTTCACTTCTTACAAATTTACGACCTTCAATCACCACCTACGTCCTCCCTGTCACCTTGTCATATGTTATCAGGCCAACAAGCATCCTTTTGGCTGAAACATGGCTGCCCTCTATGAACTTGCTGATGTCAGATATACAGAACCCTGCGTGTGTGATTTTTTTTTTTTTTTTTTAATTTCGGGAAACGCGTGTTTGGTTATAGCAATCCAACGTGTTGCCACCAGCACTGATTCACCATCGCTAGGCAATGTACATAAGATAGGTGAGCCATTTTACGTCCACGGCGTAGGAAGCCATTTTCGTTCCCCGACACGAGGAGCCAAATTCAGTCCGTAATATCCGGAAGAGTTTGTGTGTATTTGTGCGATGCCAGCCAAATGTACGGCATGCACAGATCTGAAGGTTTTGTCGTAGGTCGGTACAGCATTTCAACGATCACGTGTGACTGGTCAAAGAGAAATTCTTGCTTCCAGAAATGAAATTGTCAACGTCAACAACAAGCGACTTAAAAAAAAAAACTCGATGTTCTACAAATTTCCAAGGTTATCGACACAGCATGTTATAAAGATGAGGCTGTCAACTACACTACAGAGCCTTTGAACAACTTGGAGTCACCTGGAGAACCACGAACATCTTGGAGTGGACGATTGTGGCACCGATTATCCTTCTCAGGGATATGAATCCTCCTTCCCTCTGTAAAGGAATATGAGCGAGCTCGATAGCTGCAGTCGCTTACGTGCGGCCAGTATCCAGTAATCGGGAGATAGTAGGTTCGAAACCCACTGTCGGCAACCCTGAAGATGGTTTTCCGTGGTTTCCCATTTCCACACCAGGCAAATGCTGGGGCTGTACCTTAATTAAGTTAAGGCCACGACCGCTTTCTTCCCATTTCTTGGCCTTTCCTATCCCATCGTCGCCATAAGACATATCTGTGTTGGTGCGACGTAGATCAAAGTAGCAAAAAAAAAAAAGGGAATATGACTCAGTCAAGAAACTGATGCCGAGTATATTGCTGAACCTCATGACTGGTTAAGCCGCGGGTGTAGTATTCATTTCTCTGATTCAAATTATGCCTTCGGATATACCGAACCAATTTAAACAACTGCAGTTCTCCCATTTGTTTGAGTTTCGATATCCACATTAACAAGGCACAAGGCCAATCGCTTGAAGTAGTAGGACTGGATCATCGGAAACTGTACTTCTCTTATGGTCAACTGTATTTGGGTTGTTCAAGAGTTCGAATGGCAAACACACTATTTATCTTAGCTCCAATTGGAAGAGCAATTAATATAGTTTCTCCGGAAGCTCTGTTTTATTGGTTAATATTATTTGTACAATCCACCAACCCGCTACGTTCTATGCATTGGAGTTATAATATATTAAAAATAAAATAATGTAATTAATGCGATTTATGCAAAAACGCTGGGTGATAATAAATATTTAAATTTGATTTGAATTAAATAGTTTTTACAACATATGGCTGTTGATTTAATAAACGCGGGTAGCCTCGGGTAGATGCTACTATAAAAGAAGTGTTTGTCTGTGTGTGTATTTGCGATGCCCAGAGAAATCTACGACACGCAGAGATATGATATTTTGGACATAGGTAGATGGAAGAAAGTTCTAATGCGACTCGAAACGGCATTTTTCATTTTCGCTTTCATTTGTGAGTTACGAACGAAAAAACCATCGGAAAACGTGTGTTGCTACCACCAAAATTAAATGCATAGATTCGCTGTCGCTAGTCAACATACATAAAATAGGTAATACAAGTCAAGGAGCCATTTTAAGTCCATCATGTAGGAAGCCATTTTCTGTCCGAGACACGAGGGGCATTATTCAGTCAATCAATGATATCCGGAAGTGTTTGTATGTGTGCGACGCGCGGCCAAATCCACGGAACGGAGAAATCTAAAGATGTGTTTCCACAACGGTATGAAAAATATAGGTAAACAAACGCTTATTTTCCGTTAATCTGATGTATACAAAATCTGGAGAAGTGGCTTTGTTCTGAAATATGGTCTTTGAGAAAGCGTACAAGGTGGAAATGGAGCATAAATAACGGTAAAAAGAATAAAAAAAGAACAACAATTAGGCAATTCGTGATACATCGCATTAAAAGGACGTGTTAAGAGATTACAATAGAAGAGAAAGACCATAACACGAGCAGTGAAAAAAACAGAAAAACTAATAATAATAATAATAATAATAATAATAATAATAATAATAATAATAACAATAATAATAATCATCATCATCATCATCATCAACATCATTACATGAAGGAATCATTAATAGCCTTGTGATGAGCATTTTGTGACTGAGAATCCAGCGCAACGGTCCTTAGCTGTGTGTCGGGCTGATTAGCCCAAACAGTAAAAGCGATATTTCAATGCGCTCATGTGCGAAGCCTCAAGGCGGTACATTTACTGGCACGTAAAACAACTGCTCTCTCTATATATAATATCTGAACGCTAAAAAACGCTTATTATCTGTGAATCTATCGTACAAAGCATCTGAAAAAGTTGCTATGTACTGGAACATGGTCTTTGAGAAGGCGTACACGGTTAATAAGTTGCATAAATAAAGTTAAATAAATAAATAAATAAATAAATAAATAAATAAATAAATAAATAAATAAATAAATAAATAAATAAATAAATAAATAAATAAGTCCGCCTCTGAGGTGTAGTGGTTAGTGTGATCAGCTGCCACCCCTGAGGCCTAGGTTCGATTCTCGGCTCTGCCACGAAATTTGAAAAGTAGTACGAAGGCTGGAACCGGGTCCAATTAGCCTCTGGAGATCAACTGAGTAGAGGTGGGTTCGATTCCCACCTCAGCCATCCTGGAAGTGGTTTTCCGTGGTTTCCCACTTCTCCTCCAGGCAATTGCCGGGATTGTACCTAACCTAGGGCCACGGCCACTTCTTTCCCTCTTCCTTGTCTATTCCTTCCAATCTTCCCATCCCACCGCAACACAGAAAATCAAGTTCTGAGATAAATGTGTAGCTCTACAAAGTGTCCCTTAGTAGTGAAATGACGAAATCTTATGATTGGTTTATGGAATAAAGAGCGAGCGGTACTAGACGTCTCGACAGAGTTCAGTTATTAAAAAAGGTTACTTAAAAATTGCTTCTTCATTTCCCTTGCCGAAGCCATTACTTAGATATTTTGAGATGTGTCACTATTGCTGGATATTTTTTAATAGATTATATTGGACTAGCTTGGGAGTTTGCAGCTTATAACAATGAAATAATTTTACGAACTACGCTGTAGACTGTAATAAATCCCGTTTGTATTTTTTGAGTTGTGCCACTATTGCAACCCATGAGCGACTTATCATAAGTCGCAGAAAGGGTACATTATTAATCACAACACATAGGGAACACCTTACTCCGATTAGTGAAGCCTTACGCTGAACATACGGCTGGCATTCTTTAAGATGAGAATCTAACTTTTCACTTCTTAAAACTTATGACATCCAGTCGTCGCGCACAATGTCCCTGCCAGATGATGATATGTTCTCGCGCCAACCGCGTTTGTTTTGACAACTAAAATTATGGCTACCCTGTATGAACTTGCTGATGCCAGATAAACAGCCGCCCTGTGTGTGTGCGGGGATGCACGCAGAGATCTGGAATGTTTAACATAGGTAGACTGAATAAGGTCCGAAAGCACCTCGAAGCGGGAATTTTAAGTTCGGAAAACGTGGTGTGTTGGCATAGGGCAATAAAATGTGCTGCCACCAGGATTAAATGCGTAGATTCACTGTCGCTAGGCAACGTACACAAGATAGGTAATGCAAGTGAAGGGGCCATTTTAAGTCCATGGCGTAGGAAGCCATTTTCTGTCAACGACACGAGGAGCCAAATACAGTTCATAATATGTGTGGGTGTGTTGTGATGCCCAGACAAATCTACGGCACGCAGAGATGAGAAACTTTTGTCATAGGTGGGTACAGCATTCCACCGATCACGCATGGCAGTGTCAAAGAGCAATTCTTGCTCCAAGAAATGAAGTTGTCCACGTCATCAACAAGCGACTTTTACTAGAATTACCCGGTGTTTTGCAAATTTCGAAGTGTATCGAAACAACATGTAATACAGATGAGGCTGTCAACTACATGGCAAATCTTCTGAACAACTTGGAGTCACGTGTAGTACCCCCGAACATCTTGGAGTGGATGTTTGTGACACCGATGAACCTTCCGAGGAATATGAATCCTCCTTCCCTCTGCAACGGAATATGACCCGTAGTCAAGAAACTGATGCTGAATATTATTGAAGACACCGTCATGATTGGACATGCCGCGGGCGTAGTATTATTCAATTCTAGGATTCAAATGATCTCCTCGGATATCCCGCTTCAATTTAGACATCTGCATTTCCCCCATTTGTGTGAGTTTAGATTTGTGCATCAACAAGGCACAAGGGCAGTCGTATGGAGTTGTAGGACTCGATCATCGGAAACGGTGCTTCTCTTATGGTCAACTGTACGTGGGTTGGAAAGTCAAACACACTGTACATATCAGCTCCAAATGGAAGGACAAATGTAGTTTATCCGGAAGCTCTGTGGTTTGTGTTAGTATTATTTGTACCATCCACCAACCATGTACATCTTAAGCATTGGATGTAACAATAGTTATTAAAATACAATAATGTAATTAGTGCTATTTAAGTAAAAACGATGTGTGTTAAATTAATAAACGCGAGTGAAGCCGCGGGTACATGCTAGTAAGAAATGAAATCTGATTAAACTATTCTTTTATACATTAATAATGGCTATAAAAGAGAGAGTATAATGTGATATGTAAAGTATGGCTATTATACATGACATGGTTATGCTAAAATATGATAATATAATCTCACTTAAATGACGTAAGTAGGAACATAAGAAAAAAATACGTAATATGAATGCGCAAGTTGATTACTGCATATCACCATCCTTATCGTAAATTGACATGGAATATTTTACGGATGATGTACTTTAGTACTGTAGTGATATCTTTAAGATACTATGAATAATTATTCCTTTCCTCCTCCAATTTTATCTCCTACTACTGTTAGTATAAATGAACGTCGCTCTAGAACGTGTACTCCAGGTTCTTTCTATGAAGTTAGACACATCGTCAATAATGGTGAACGCATGGACACTTTCCATATTCTTGGCACTCATGTGCCAGTACGCTGTAAGTGATCTCCGTTTATTTATATTATTATTATTATTATTATTATTATTATTATTATTATTATTATTATTATTATTATTATTATTATAATTTTCTTCAGTATATTACAATTTGTGAGAATTTTAGCCAGACATACGATGTCTTTTATAGACTTTCGGCTGATCCAAAACCCTCATTTTCATTATGTTGTCTACTCTGTTGTGAGAACCTGAAGTAATGTGTTCTCTGACGCGCGGTGTTGAGTCTTGCCTGCAGCTACTAGTGCTCTGGGCAATGTTAGAGTCACCTTTTGACCTAGAATACGGGTAATGTTTCGGAATCGTACTTGGGCCACTGAACGGTAAAAAAACCTTCATAGAACACTTTCATCCCCCACCTCTGGATCACCTGCAACTGGGGAGAGGGCATTTATTTGATTCATTCATTAGGTTTTCCTTGTTACAGGTATGTCTCTATTTCTTTCTTTCTTAATCCATTCATGGTTCAGGGTTAGCTTTACTCGGTCTCGGCAAGATATCCCATCCCACCTCTAGTGCCTCAAGGGCAGTGTCCTGGAGCGTGAGACATTTAGTCGGGGATACAACTGGGGGAGTCCTTTGGCCGTCTCACCTGATATGCTGAAGAGGGACCTTGTTGAGAATGGACAGATTGGAAGAGGTGGGCAGGGAAGGGGGAACGAATCGGCCGTGAGCTGGAGTTCGGTACCATCCTGGCGTTAGACAGGAGGAGAAGAAGTGGGAAACCACAGGAAACCTCTTCGAGGATGGCTGAATTGGGAATCGATACCCCCCTTCCCTACTCGTTTGACCTCCCGAGGCTGAGTGGACCCCGTTCCAGTCCTTGTACCACGTTCCAAAAATCGTGGCAGAGCTGGAAATCGAGCCCGGGCCTCCGGGGTGGCAGCTAATCACAGTAACCATTACACCACAGAGCCGAACTATGTCCCTATAACTACACTCAGTGTTATAAAGCTAATAGGGTTGATATCACTCTACACATTAACACACTTTTTATGCCGGGCTGAGCGGCTCAGACAGTAGAGGCGCTGGCCTTCTGACCCCAATTTGGCAGGTTCAGTCCTGGCTCAGTCCGGTGGTATTTGAATGTGCTCAAGGGTTTTTGCCCCTTCTAGGCTCCTGAGCGTCGTTCTCACTATTCGTGGTGAGGCATTACTCCAGACATTATCCTCCCGCAACTCAGGCTCTCCGTAGCAGGCGCCACGCTCCTCAGCCGTCCATCCAGCAGTCCGCCCCTTGCCCGAACACGACCAGGTTTGTTCCACCTTCAGTAGACCTACTCACGTGGTTCACACTTGGCAGTCATGGGTTCGCCCCGTTCCGAACCCGCGGCTCGTTCAGGCTACGTAGGGCAAAGTGATGTGTTGGTTCCAGCACACCGCAGTGAGATTTCACCTCAATCACCAGCAGCCACTTCACCTGAACCACCATATCACCCACGCGGACGTAACTAGGATGCCTCTGGCACGTGTGGGCGAGGTTTCCACTTCCAAGCCTTGGCTTGGGCTAGTAACAATCACACTGCCTGAAGATGTTTCTGCAATATCTGCTTTTTGTCCGCGAGAGGGTATTTTATTTCCCTCAGACCCTCCAGACAAGTCCGGAGCCCCCGTATCCGCCACCTGGGGCGGGCCCGATAAAGAAACAGGCAAGAAAACCCCCACGGGGGCTTGGTGGCTGCATTGAAAACAAGAATTCGCTCGCTATTCTGGTCATAGTAGCTTACCGGCAGCCCTATTTTATTATCTGTCTGTCTATATAGTAAAATAGTTTGCTAAAAACAGGCTTTGGTACATTCGTCCGTCTGTACTACTGGAGCGATTTGATTCATTTTTATTTTATTCTCTCCGTTATCAGCTGCCGGTGAATCATGACAATTCATATGTCTCCATGTTCATCCAACTTTGAGCAGTCATAAAATCAAATCATTAAATGATCACTCCAATAATTGCAGGCGGAGGCTCACGCTAACATTCTGTTAGCAGGTTACTAAGTGACTAACACGTCCATTAATATTGTGATATGTGTGATTTTCATTCTTAGTAATGTCATTGCATGCAGCCATGTTTGATTACTACCTGTCAAGCCAGAGAGCAAACATTTCCTCTTATCCCTGCTAGATATTCGGATTCTCTAAACTTTCGTAGCCACTAAATGTATTCAACAGATGGCAGAGCCTTTTAATAACTAACATGGTGCTAAGAGAAAATATCTATTTACTAACAGACCCCATAATGACATATGACATATCCAGGAACACTTATCGAAGAATAAAATAGCTGCATTAGAATGAAGGCTATGTATCTTTAAAAGGTCTCTGCCTAGAAAAAAACGCTACTTCGAGAAAAACTTATGAACTCACAAGACAACTATTCTATGCAGAACAGCGATTAAAAATACAAATGCTTTCTACTTCACACTACCAAGCTTTACCTCAGAAATGCAGGATGTAAAAGCGAGTATATAGATAGATTTTTACCAAAAAATGGCACGACAGAATGGATGAATTCTGACTACGAACTGCGGTAAAACGTTCATAAAGCCATTGAAAGTGCGGCAGAACAATATGACTTCGAAAGGCATATCAAGGCGAGTTATCTGACCTATTAATAACGAATGTTGCGGAGCAGCGCGCGTCCTCTACTTCAGTATTAAACTAACTCCTGCACTTCCCATGTTTGGTTTTATGTTGATAATTCCCTAGTTGCTTGACCAAAAATCTACTCTTCCTGCTAATGCATTTCACTTACACCAACTACATCTTCTGTAATGGTCTATTCATTTCCATTTCCAGATTATCTTACCAACAACAGCCATAAACACTTCTAGCCTTCCATGCTTCGACTCGCAGAATGTCAATATTCATCTTCCTGATGATTGACCCCTCCAATGTAGTCTCCACCCGAAGATACAAATGGGGGTCTTTTTTACTTTCAGAATATCTTACGCGGGTGAAACCCTTCATCAGTTCATCGTTCTTTCATACAGAAATAGCCGCATGTCCTCGGGAGTTAGTTACGGCTGTAATTTCCCGTTGCTTTAACCATGTAGCAGTATCAACACAGCCAAGCCATGTTAAATACTATTATAAAGCCATGTCAGTAAATCATTCAGAATGCGGTCCTTGCAGATTCCGAAATGCTGCGATTTCCCTTTCCATGAGCCCTCTTTCGACAGATACCCTTTCGATATGGTTGCACCTAAGGTTCGGCTACCTGATTGATTTTGACTGCCAAGCCTCCCCGACCGCGGCAAGGTCACATGGTTCACATGGTTCTCATGTATAACTCTGTAACATACAGAAAATTACGAGAGTTCTGTAGGTGGCTTAACCTTCAATCTAATCTTCAATAACACCAGTGTTCCTCTTAGATTGATGTTTCAGTAAATAAATAAATAAATAAATAAATAAATAAATAAATAAATAAATACCGGTCTATAAATAAATAAATATTACTAAGATATTAAACTCATGTCTTCACTCCTCGTGGTGCAACTTTTTTCATGCACTCCCCGAAATGGAGGCGATGTGTATGTACGATTTTTAATCACATACCGGCCCTTAATTATCTGGCAGTATCGGGTATTGGACTCGGGCCTCCGAGGGCGGCAGCTAAGCAGGAAGCAACATAGGCGACCATACACTTTGCTACAACCACTGAAGTGATTTCCATGTTTGATAGCTAAATTTAAAACGCGGTGTTTCAGTAGCAGTTCCAAAATATTATTATAAAGGTAACAAAATTACTGCGTTGTGTATGCTGAGTCAAGGCCTCTTCTATTTATCAGTTCAATGGCTTGACGTAAACCCTGAGGTGACAAAGTGGGAGCGAGAATCACGTAATTAACCAGTGATTGGATGTTTCGAATCCGAGCGAAGGAAATTCCCTTCTCATACCTGTTATATGCTCAATTACTTTGATATGACTGTTTGTCCCACGGTAGACAGCAATTCTAACGGGAGAGCATCAACTCCTGGTGCCTCGTTCCTATTTAGTACACCGGGTGAGTTAGTCGTGCGGTCAGGGGCGCGCAGCTGTGAGCTTGCGTCCGGGAGATAGCGAGTTCGAACCCCACTGTCGGCAGCCCTGAAGATGTTTTTCCATGGTTTACCATTTTTACACCAGGCAAATGCTGGGGCTGTAACTTAATTAAGGCCATGGCCTCTTCCTTCCAATTCCTAGGCCTTTCCTATCCCATCGTCGCCATGAGATCTGATCTCCTGTGGCTCGGTCTACCTGTACGGCCACGTCCCACCCCGGGATATGGCTAGGTACAACAGGTTGGCCCTGTTGAAAAAGTACTGCTGCTGGGCACGGTTGAGGTTAGACCATGCTGATAGAGCCCAGAGTGGTTGCTGCATCGTGGTGATCGCGACCCGTAGGTATGAGAGTTAGTTGATTCCGCAATGCGAGGGCGATCTGGTAGACCTGTTTGTGTCGGTGAGACGTAAAGCAAATAGGAACCCATTAAGAACTCACAAAGCGTTGTCAAATTCTGACTTCAAATGTGAGTCGTCTTTCTGATCAACAATAAAACATTCTCTTTGTAATAAATAAACATTAATTATATCAAATGCAAGTTTAACAATAATACTTACTCGATTTCCGAGTCACTCAAACGTATTTCTAATCGTGTTGTGTCAATTGTCCGGCAAAGCAATAGATAATAGAATTAAGTAGTCACGAATTTTCTAGGTTTTGTAATCAATATTAAAGTTACCTCCTTTCCACAGTTTGTACATTTCACACTGCTGAAAAAAAATTGTTGAAATAACCAATCCTGTACTGTAATATTACGCAGAAAGAGAACATTTACAGATGTTGATATAATTTCACAGGCTGCTGACTATGTGGAGAACTTCGCGCAATCAATGCGGCCACTTGCGGAGGACTGTAGGAAGTACGTAGGAGCGAACGATGGTAAGTTATATAGTTAATACTGTAAAATAATTTTAACATCAGCATCTTAATCATTATGTTGTCGATGAATAGATTACTTCATCAGTTAGGTTATCTGTTGACCCACTTTTCAATACCTTTTAGTTTTAATACAATACTATGCATCATTTTTTCTCCCCCGTGAAGGGCTTCCTCAGTGCGATTCATTATATGAAGCTGATATTAAATACGTAGTACTGTAATTAGACACAGTGTCGCTGTGGTGATCTGTGGGATGGTGCGCTGACAGTACTTCGCTCGTCCGAGTAAGAGGCAGTTGGGTTCATATAGCACAAGGAGAAAAAAAAATGATCAAGTGTAAAACAGGACAGCAAGAAGGAGATCATTCATTGCATACGCGACTGAGTGTCGTGGGAAGAAATGTCTAGCGTTACACGACGACGACGACGACGACGACGACGACGCCGACGCTGCACTTCGCTCTATTCTTGTTGTGAAGAGGGGTTAAAAACACGCCCAGCAGAATGCAACAATTCCGCAGTCTGAACACATAGGCATGTCCGCAAAGCGTAGTGTTTCAAGTGATAAAATTAAAGTCGCGCGTATCGCCATTATAGGGCAAAAAGCAAGCTGATGATTGAACTGTTTGCCTAACAGGAAATTGAGCTGATCGAGTTCATCCACAAGGAGCGACTGTAAAGAAGAACGACCGTCTACAAAATTGAATTCGTCGTAGGCGTCCTAAGCCGTGGTGTGGGAAACAGTGTTGGCTACTGAGTGTATGGTTCGAACTAGTGCATCGATTCATTCACTGTCCAAGTGAAGCGAACACAGTAGCGGCGAGCTCATGGTACGCGAGTGCCGAGTGGCGCACTCTCGGATCAGTGAGCCAATACACACACACGGTTACTATGGGAACCCTGGACATTGGCGAGGAGGCGATGTTTCGCCGCAAGCGAGACATAAAGAGTCATGGCTAACTGAAATAATCGTTTACTTGTGGCTTTATTACGGACTCAGCAAATAGTACTGTCACCTGGGTATCCAGTGACAAGGAGGTTCAAATAATAGCTGAATTCATTAGCAGTGTTATAAACGAAGTTATATTATAATTCCGAAGTAGATAGGCTAATTTTAGGATCTTCTATTTATTGGGTTATAACTTAGTTGACATTCGAGAGTTAATTCCACTCAACTTTATAGCCTCCACTATGACTATTAGTCATGATCATGATCACTCAGAAATATCTGTTTTATGTTGGTAAGAACTGCCCTGCAATCTCTCAGTTCGTATATCGCATCATTGCAGAATAATTAAGTCATAGAATCACGAGATCACCGATTGCCCGTGGACGGGTATTTTTCTTCTAATTCTGTACACTGTTTAATGGAGTTGTCACTATGAGGGGAGGCTTTGAAACAACAAGACATTTTTTCGAACAGGTAGCTGCAGGATCGATTCCGTTAAATGAATCGAATATCCCATCACTATTGGGAAGAACTGGGTATTGCTACACGACAAGGCCCCTGCACTTCACTTTGTGCTTGTTCAAGAGGGACGGAATTGAAAGCAAAGATTTCATTCCACCGATTATGTCATCACTGCCACAAGAACATCCGTTAGGGATGTTTCGGCCAATATCACTCAGCAGTGCTTTGAAATGCTGTACAAATGTTGACAAAATTGTTCGGTGGCCAACGGAGACTATTTTGAGGGACGATGTGGAGATGTGTAAGTGAACACTGTGTTGTGTAGCTGTCTACACTCTGGGCACCCGTCCATGAAGTTATTTACTGTGGCAGGATCATACCATAGACGTAAATAGATTACCGTACTAACATTTCATATGAACGTGACACAACATATAAAATAGTATACGCTAATAAGTGTATGACATTGAAAATTAGTTATAACCTTCAACCGATGACGAATTTTTACTGTGCTACTGTAATTGAGGTTTTTTATTTGTTTTATTGGTCCCCAAAAGCAAGACACCATAACTTGAAATGGTAAGTACACTGCTGTGCAAAACGTAAGGTCGAGATAGATAAAGCAACATAACATATTGCTCCGTCCCCGCTCCCTGAGAGGACGCATAAGATCCAGGCTAGCTTAATTACGATCCTCTTGACTAACATAATCTACCATTTGGGCTATGAGTTCCGAATATGAGAAAGACATGCCATACGGAGCCAAAGAAATCTTAAATTACACATAGATACAACTCTCATACGTTACTTATTGAATTTATTACGCTACCACTTAAATCTAAGTCTCTACGCTACGATACACATTGAAAGAATGGTTTAAGTTTTACATATCATATTTATTACATACTTGTTTCAATCCAAAGGTCGAGCATTATGCTATCCTCCCTAAAGAATTTCTAATAGAGGAAACTGCATGATCCTCTGATTATCCCATCCATCTCTGACGAGCATGGCCTTAATTTATTAAATCTGTCTACTTCTTCTACCCGAATGCATAATCAATCATTTTACTTCCTCTCTTAGCCTCTCTCCATATCAATATTTCAGTTAACGCATCCACATTTCGGGCGTAAGGAGAAATCGAAGAAATGTCAGTATCGGGTAAAAATACATACAAGCGACGTTCATCTTGAATCTGCCGGTAAATGACACGTCCGGCACCCACTATGCATTATATAAGAAATGCTATTTGAGTTAGTCATTTTAAAAATGAATCTATTGAAATCTATTGCACTGAGTGCTTAAATCTTGACTGACCCAAAAATCAAGGACAGAATGTAATATACGGCAAATTTTTGAAGTCCGTATAACCAATTATTTAACTGAACATTACTATAACTCAGCTCGTAATTAACAAATTAAAAATTATAAGTTCAAAGATGTCAAACTCACCATCTTAGGTTTGTAAAGAAATGATTAAATCGAAATAAAGTTAAAAGATTAATAGATTGAAGCAACTAAATTAAAACATGTTTGGGTAATTTAAACACGATTGGATAATTAAAGCTTGTGTGGGTATTTAAAACATATTTGGGTAATTAAAACTTATTTGGGTGCACCCTAGCAAAGAAAAATATTTGCAATATGATACCTTACAAGCTAAAGTGTAGACTGAGGGCGATTTCAAGATATTCAGGACGCATTTTAGGCCTAAAACCATATCTCATGAATTGGAATTCTCTTCTGTTGCCTATGAAGTCTTTGAGTTAATTACTGGCTCTCACTCGGAGCTGACCTATAGTTATTCCTATCTCTCACAACATACCAATAGATACCTATAAATATCAACTTGGGAGGATAGTTCCCTAATATTTCTATAAACAACTGATTTACAATTCTGAATATTCATGTTTCTTCCTCTTCTGCGTGAATATTGATAAGTCTTCTTCTAAATTAATGTATTTTTAATAAATGGTTCAACAAGTACCAGTAGGTTCCATATACTATTCTAAAATCCGAATCTTCTCATCATTTTTACTTGAACATACGTGCGACTTTATGTATTCTAACGACTACTCTACTAGTTTCATCTGAAGTATACTAGCTAATGTGGTCTGCATTGTGGGAAGACTCGATCATAAGATACAATTTATACACCTACAGTCAGTCATCAGTGATAGGATGTTGCCTAAGAAGTTACTACACGTCCTTTCGCCTGAGAATAGATCATAATTAGAAAATATCTGTGACATAGTGCATGTGTTTGGCTCATCCTCCTAACTGAGACTTCATTGGCACTACCAAGTATGCACGCTAACCAACCGGTGTCACTTCAATCATCTGTGAACTTTCTCGTGCTTGCTCGTAATAGAAATAGTACATATAAATACTACACATTCATTACCACTCAGTAAAAACTCAACTTAAAACCATTAAGTCCACTACTACATCACCGTGCTCATATTCGCGAAGAATCAATAACTACCACCATTCTAAATTATCAATCTCATATCAACTTATCTTAAAATAATCATTATTATACTTCCAAACATATATCCCGTCTCCTTTACTAAATACGTATCCACTCCATTCAATCGTGGCATTTATTATTTTAATCACGGTTCATGGACATATTTCACGACATTATGACCTTAATTCCGTCATAACCTTAAATTATTGTAAACACATCAATCTATTTGGCAAGCATATCCTACTGCTGGTTCCTAACTTGACATTCTTTGCTCATAACCAACGAACACACGTACCTGAGTCTTTCTTTGACCTAGTATACAATTCACTGTCACCTTAACGAACTCAGTATTTCACACTACATGGATCACATCTCGAACGTAGGCTTTCATCACTGATTGACTACCTATCTATGGATTTGTCATTCATATACGAAGATTACCTAACCACCTTTGATCTAATTCAATACACCACTTTCGTCGCTTCATTATTTCGCACGGAATAACTTAACAAATTATATTATACTCACATATGAACATATAAACATTACTACATTAATTTAAAAACAAGACTTATCTGAATTCAGCAGCTCCAGTCGTCGGGATATGTCCAGCTGACAGGACATAGGGACACGCCTCTTTTACTTCCCTAGGTGAATGGGAAATACTGGCATAATTCTCCTCCGGGCTTAGTCATCTCTCGGCAGGCAACGTCATCCGACGGCACCCATTTGGGCAGTCTGGCCTATCATCTTCTTAGAACATCTTGCTCATTTCTGGACGAGTTGGAATAGAATAACAAACAGGATCAATTAGCATTGCCATCATGAATAGCTGTGATAATCTACTTAACGCGAAAGATTGCTTCCTTTGAAAGAGTTGATCTACTTGACAAATAATAATCTTGGGGTAGTATAATTCCATGACTCGAAATGAACAGATTTTTCTCCTTTGTCTTTCCAGGAGTTATTATAGGATTCCCACTTCTGTAGTTCTTTAACTTGGGTGATATCGAGTAATACGTCAGCAGAGACTGCCGTGACGTAAGCTTGTCGTAGTTTATGCTTGAATTTCCACGTATTTCAAAGTTCGCGGAACGAAATTAATAATCTTCTGCTTGATCTGCGACGCAGCTTCCGATAAATCTGCTCCTTGTTTCTGTTGAAATGATCTCTTGTCGATACCTTCTTTTTCTGACGTAGTGGCTTTCCGTCTTCGACTCTGATTTAGAAGTAGCAATTCAATCTCGTTTTTATTTATTTCTCAATAATTGTTAGTAACAATCTTCACATTCGTTCTTTTTCACTGCCTTCTAGATCTAAAAATTCTTTTCTCTAGCGCCTGAGGTGAATACATTTGCTTTCGCTCGCGATATCATCAGACATTTTTACGTTAATTATTCTCGGAGACCTGGACTCCATCTTTATCCTTCTTACGGACGGAACTTCTTATAACAGTGAAATGGCACAATATCACTACATGGTGGAAATGAATGGGAGCGAGGTAACATGTTGCCAAAGGTCTCCACACGTGCATAGAAACCTGGCGTGAGGTCATCGCGATTATAGCGCCAATTGGGACTGGTCCCACAAAATGAATCATGTGAAGGAACGTGACAAGACAGTGTGTTTGATCTGCGAGCTGTGACGGGGCGCTGAGGTGGTGTTATTCGTTACAACATGGCACGGAGACAACATTTCGGTGACTTCACGCGGGGAAGAATCATCGGGGAAACTGGAAGGAGGACGAAGTTGGACGAGTGTAGCCCAGGAGTTGGTATTGTCCACATTATTGTTTCTCGTGCATGGAGAGCATTCCGAATCACAGGCACTGGTGCCGGAAGGAGAAGAGAGGGCCGATCACGGTCAAATACAGCAGCAGATGACCGCTACATTGTGATAGAGGCGAAAAAAGACCACGTCAAACAGCGGGTGCATTGCAACCATATTCAACAGGACTGCAACGTACCCAGTCTCACTCCACAGTGGCACGGTGACTACATATGGGTGGTCTGTTCGCCCGACGACCATTACGTTGTGTACCCTTGACACCCGCCTATCGGTGGCACCGTATGCAATGGTGCCCAGAGCGTCAGGTCTGGACAGAATAAGAGATGAGAGCAGTTTCAGTCTTAGTAGTGATTCCAAACAAATCCTCATTCCGCGAGAGGTGGGAACACGTAATGCACCCAGGAACATTGTCAAACATTATCATTTTGGTGGTACAAATGTTACGGTGTGAGGAGGCATAATGTTGCATAATGTTCCAAATCTTTGAACGGGATACATTCAACAGTCAACGTTATTGTGTGCAGCGTACTCCTTCCCCATGTGCGTCTTACCTGGGGGCATTCGTACCTGATTTCATTTTTAATTCATGGCAATGCACGACCGCATCGTACAGCGCAGCGAGTGAATATTCGGCGAATGGACTGGCCTGCCCGTTGCCCAACTTTAATTCCATCGAGCACGTGGTGGATATGTTGTGCAGACATCCATGCACCAAACCATCCAGCAGTTCTCAATCGCGCTGGTGGAAGAATGGAACGCCCTACCACAATCACCCCTGACGAATCGTTTGGCCAGGACGGAGACACGTTGTAGAGCATGCATCGCCGTCCGCGCTGATCAGACACCATTTTAAGAACCAAACCCTTTCCCTTTTTAACATGAGGCAAATGTAGACGCTGCACTTCATTTAAGACCCCATACTCTTCCTTCCCACTACTACCCATTTCCTATCTCATCACCGCCAAAATATCTATCTGAGATGGTACGATTTATACATCCACTAGCGATAAAACCCTGTAAGTTCTACTCGATATAAACGTCAAGCTCTTGTCTGTTTTAGCGGATGTGGAGAAGGTGACCATGCTGGAGGCGTTGACTACCCAGAGCCAGAATGTAAGTTGAGGAGAGTTGTACTTTCTATCACTTGTTACCTGATTGAGTATTCCTTGTGCTATTCAGCAGTACAGTATGTGTCTGTACGGTGTTTAAATTGGACATGCCAAACCCCGAATGTTGAATTCCTCTTGCATCTTGTTGTTGCCGCCTGAAACGCGAATCATTTGGAGCATCCGTGATACCTCTAGAACAGCCTCTGCACACTTGAACCTTTTTTCCAACAGTGGACAATCAAACTTATGTTAATATGTTAATAAGTGTCATGTGACATTATTGGGAACGAGACAAGGCAGTTACATCGAAGAAGTCATTGGATGGTCCCGAATGTCACTCTTGACCGAAGACTCATATATCACCTGAAAAAACTTCAACCATCGCCCGCACATATATTCTACAACCTATTCCCCCTCATATTACACAGTGAAAATAGCCTCGCAACATAAATCAGGCTTCTCCTGTACACTTTATTTGTGTGTCCGCTATTGGAGGACATCACTAAATTACTACCTGGCTAGAGTACAAGATCTCCAAAACCGGGAATGTTGCTTATTTATTATTATTATTATTATTATTATTATTATTATTATTATTATTATTATTATTATTATTATTATTATTATTATTATCATCTAAATATTTAAAACACTGGGCTGTTTTTTGTTACATCGATCTTGAGCGACCGGCTGAATCGACTGACATCGGAAAGCATTCTGACGAATGTACATGGCCTGTTGAGTTGCAATGTGTCTTTAAAAGCGTAAATATTTCTTGCCGGATATTTTAAAATTCTTAAAGAAAAATGTAGCATTCTTATTCTCCAAAGCGCTCGCCAGTAATTCAAGGCCACCTGGATTGTAGTAGCGCTGAGAAATACGATGTGAGAGAGGAGTTTGAAGTGGGCAAGCAGGCATGTGCAGTCGAACGTGTCTCTGGTCAGCTGCTCCAGTCTGTGTTGTGTTCAGTTGCAGAGTCATTTAGTCGACAAGAGGCTATTCTTCGCAATGTTACTGTCTCTGTGTAGCTCTACCTATGTTTGCTAGCTCGAAATGATGATGGAGAAACGTAAAAGGCTTTTTCTGCCTGTCGTAATTTAAACACTAAGGCTGTGAACTTCTTCCACTGAGGTAGTTAGCGAAGTGAGTCGACCCTCCGTGTCATACTACTGAGCTAAATTTCAATTTTCGTTTGGCTGACATGGTACTGGTAACAAAACTAGGAACAACGTTTAATTATTAATGAAATTTCATTCCAGTTATTAGCGAAGTGTGGCGATCATTCGATTCATACTAATGTGTTAATTTTCAATTTTGATTTCCCTGATATGTTACTCATAATAAACAAGGAACAACTTTCAATTATTAATGAAATCATTGACGCCCTCCAATATAATAACACAAATGTCAAAAAGGCATTTTTCATCGATAATCCCGGGGCGCCAGAAAAATATTAGGATATGTAGTAGGAAAGTTCTTTAATTTAGGACTTAATGCAATATCAGTAACGTGGACAGAAATAGTCGTTTAGCTAATCAGCAGTTGAGCAGTGCACATTATATTCAAACTTCTTCTACAGTTAAATGAGAGTTCGATGTCTCATATAAATCCCAAAGCAGCTGACAATATTCAATTAGTGCGGCTCAATATGGCATGAAACCCCAACGGCAAACAGTCATTCTTTAACGTGTGTGAATTGTCTTCTGAAATATCATAGGTATCGAATTTCGTTCATTCTGTTGGGGAAATGAATATTCTTATGGTAGATTTCATAAATAATAATTATTTATAATTGTATTAAATACCCACGTTGACCCTTCTTAAAAATACGCCGCTTACATACAAATATGCTAGCAAACCCACAAAAAATAAATAAATGGTATTCGTTGATTTCTTTGCAAGAGATCGGTTAATTGGTCTACCCCTCTGTAGATGGTGATGGATTAAATGTTATTGAACTACCAGCCAGGATTTTAGTTCATGATGATATCGTGATTGAAATTTAAAGCAACACGTTCATATCTCCGAAAGTTGTCATAATTCTCTAGAAAGTTAACAGTCTTAATTAATTAATTAATTAATTTGAAAACCGTTGAGATTATACCCGGAAGTTCCAAACCATATACTTCCGTCAACGGATTAATACTAAAGATGAATGTTAGCTGCTTAAATTTCGTACATAATTCTTGAATCCATTGGAATTAAAAGTTTGCCTTCACATATTCATATTCTACAGTACATATAGAGCCATAAAAATCTGAATGTTTCCCAACGGCTCCTAAACGGAACCAGATTAGGGTCTTATTGTAAGAAGTTTGGATTTGGAAATAGTAAGATAGTGGAGATAAAGCTGGGCAGGGAGCTTTAATACACTCGAATTGATTTAACATAATATCCATTTTCTTTCAAGAGGCATCAATTTCCATTTCGCTTCGCCTTTTGTATCGTGATCAATATACTTTAAGGGATGTGGAGGTCTCTATTTACCTCAGCCATTTTTCAGCCATGGCCACGTAAATGTTGCAATGTCAAGAGAGCGATATTATAAACTTGCAAGAGTGCCGAAAGTAATTGTACAAGAAATGCAACGAATAAGTGGCTGCGCGGTTTGGGTCAGGTAGCCGTCAGTTTGCTTTCGGGAGATCCTGGGTTCGAACCGTTCTGTCCGCAGCCCTGAACATGGTTTCCCGGGATCCTCCGTGGTTTTTCCATTTTCACACCGGGCGAATCCTGGTGCTGTATCTTAATTAAGGTCACGGTCGCTTCCTTTCCACTTCTAGCTATTTTCACACTCATCGTATGACTGTCAAAGTACGTAATGAGTGACAAAGTAATCTACTACATTAGGAAACTATGAGGCGCAGGCTCTCAAACGTAAGAGGTCAAAGGACTAACCTCCTGCGTGTAGGAGGGTGTTAGTGCAAATTACGATTCCGATTCCGAATAAGCTGTGCCGTGCTGAGTAGCTCAGACCGTAGAGCGCTGGCCTTTTGTCTCCAAGTTGGCAGGTTAGATCCTGACTCAGGCCGGTGGTATTTGAAGGTGCTTAAATACGTCAGCCTTAAGTCGGTTGATTTACCGGCACGTAAAAGAACTCCTTCGGACAAAATTCCGGCACCTCGGCGACTCCGGTAACATTATAAGTGGTTAGTGGGGCGTAACACGTTCATTAAGTAATCTCCTGTTCATGTGAAGGAATTAACGTGCAGAACACAAACACACAAAGTGTATGTGCCAGTGTCAATTTCAACCACTTGATGTACAAGTTACAAGCGAGTAGCTTAACAACATATCATAACTTCAGCCCGTTTAGACACTGTGAATATGATTGCTGTGGTCAACATAGGTCACTTGACGAAGTAGTCTCAAAATCTGTATCAAGTGGTCTCGAAAACCAGGCCTAATCGCGGAACAAACCATTGCACATTTTCTTCGAGATGTCTTTTTCCGTCAAGCACCGACGGATTTTCTTCTTCTGGTTGACCCGTTTGGAAGATACCATGATAGAACCTACCCTACATGTCAACCGAATCGTTGAGGATCATCGCGCATGGAAGCACACAAGACCTTCAGTAACGCGATATTATTTTATATTTTCGTCAGGTCAAGGCGTTGCAGAAATGGACGATATGGTAACGATATCCTTAAGATAGATAATTTCACGACATCGATGTTTTAACTATTAATGTGTAGAATACACAAACAGTTCTCTACTCCTGTGTTCATATACTTCGTTAGATTGTTGCGAACTGTAGCTGGATATGAAGATTTCACCGTCAGACCAGAGAGGTTTCAGACACCACCCGAGCGTATGTTTGACGTTTAAAAACAATGTGATTAGGAAGATTTCCACAACAGCCATTCTTGAAGAGTGCATGCTGTGGTAAGGAACTCTGTTTCCAAGCTTCCGTACTTCTTGGACAGATGCAGATCGTAATCTCTTACCAAGAGCAATCAGAAACTCATTTTTGTAATGTATGATTCAACATGAATATACTGGACCGTACAGTAAAATTGACGATTTCTACATGTTGTATTCTACACGGCGATCGAATCCACATAAATCGCTACTCAACAATCGCGAGTGATTTTCGCTCCCTACTTCGTTAGCGTTAGGTCGCACTCTGACCAAACCCAATTTCTCAATCTAGCTCACACACTAGTGAACTCTGCGATCAGGGGATAACATCATTCAGACTCACCGCTCAAGGCTGGCATCATACGATAGGCTATAACTTTCGTGGCTTTCCGATAAACCCCACAGTGTCTAGAACGAACTGGGAGGGTGTCCGTTAGATCCAACCATAGAGACGAACAGTAGACGTAAGTTTTCCCAATGGAACAGGGAACTTTAGTGGTTTCCAACCATCGCGTTCACAGCAACTTCTGCATGTTCAGTTTCCCCACAGTTAGCCGGGAATGTTACATCCTTAGGTACCATTTAGATAGATCTACTCATACCCTCAGCGAAATAATTTTTAAATATTTGTTTAATATCAATATAACTTAGGTAGGTCTTATGGTGCCGATTGGATAGAACAGTGCTGGGACTGCGAAAGAAGCGCATGTGGGCTTAAGTAAGGTACTGTCCTACCATTCACCTGCTGTGAAAATGAGAAAGTACAGAAAACATCTTGAGTGCTGCTGAGAGTGAGTTTTGCATCTCCATTTCCCGAATGCAAACTCACTGCTACGTGAGCCGAATCTGTTAATCAACAATTTATACACCAGTGCATAGGGATTAAATGGGACATTCAAACTCCAAAGATGAGCTTCTCCGTGAGGATGAGCAATGTTTTCACTAAATGCTTGCAGAAGATAATATGCCCAATATTGGGATGAAAACATGCTTTACATATGAAGCATACCTGTATCCAGAATATATTTCCTTCCTCACAATGCCTATCACGAGAGTGGATATAGAACCGTTTCTCAGGAAAGCTGCTCCTAATAATACGCCCGGGATGGATGCTTTCCCATATGAATTGAGCAAACGCTTCTGGTTAGTGATAGGAGTCGACCTTAGCCAAGTCCTTAACTTCGTATTCATCTATTCAAATATGGATCTAAGCCCACATTTACGGAATATATTATTGTAATAATTACTGAGAAGACAATTTGACGGATCGCGTTATAATCTAAATTGCTCGCTGCTGGTTTCCCACTCGGAAGGCCGAGGTTCGAATCCAGGTTGACCCTGTGTTGGGAGTTTGATAAAAAATCACGAGTATCAGGAACGACACTCGGCCAGGTCGAGATTTCAATCTTTGTTGTTCTGTTTGTCCTGAAGAGCCCGCTGTAATTGTCCGCATAGAATTCAACAACTCTTTTGACATAATTTCGCATAGATATCTTTGGAGAATCGTCAATCATTTTAGATTTCCTGAACGACTTGAAACGGCTTTCAAACACATGCAGCTTTCGGTTATATAACGCCTTTGATCAATTGCTATTAGCCACGTCGTAGTCCAATTATCATGCCTGTACCTCAAGGTTATCCACTATAGTTGTTGCTCTTTATATCTTAACCGTGGAACCATTCATTCGGAGACTGTCCAGCAGTCTAAATGGTCTTCATGTTAACACTGAACGTCTTACGCTGTGTGCTTTTGCGGATGATTTGACGTTACTCCTAACCAATGGTGATGACCTATCAGCAGTTCATCATTTAAATGCGCCAGGAGCAAGGTTAAGCCATCGATGCTGTTTCTAGGATCTGATCGAGGAACAATTCGAGTAGAAGATATCGTTATCCCCACGACAAACAAGAGTAAAATCCTTAGGTATGACATTCTGGAAGAACATAGCCTATGCGACACAATGGAACTAAATTGAACCGTATCGCTTACTGTTTACAGAAAACCTCTCACGAAGGCGAAATAGCGTATAACATTTGGCTTGTAACACGCCGTATGTGAAATATTGTACAAAATACAATACTAGCTGCTCTGCATGATACCTGTCAACACATAGGGAAAGATTTCGGCTCAGATTGAGAAGGCAACAGTTGAATTTAAAGGAATATCTTGACAGATTGGGGCTATATGCAGTTGAACTGATAAGCAGTTCTCTCTTATTCTAACGCATCATCAAGGGATACATGTGAAAGGAGAATCTTTTTATCGTGAGTTCAGTAAAATGGAAGAATATCCCAAAATTCGAGAACCCAGCAAATTTGTTGCAGGACAGCATTAGCTACTACTGAACATCTTCCGCGTAACGAAATTTTAGATGGCTCCTTTGAACAAGTTATGAAGCTTTACAACTCTCCCTTCAAAGAAGAAATTTCGAACCAATCATTCAACTAAAGCACCCCACCAGGAACTGGAACTAATCTGTAAAAATACATGCAACCTATGCTTACCCATATATTGGATAGTTTCGGTATATAGCTATGTAAATCGGATCATGATATTGGTGAAAAATTGAGGAGAGACGAGCAATTAGTGGATGGCAGATGTCCTATATGTAGTTTTGTAGGTACGTTGCCTCCCAGGAGAACTACATATGTGAGTCCTGATGTAATATGGAATTCGACGTAGAAGGCCATGAAGAATATATAGGATACAGAGACTAATAATCTCCCCAACAACACACTGCAGTATGACGATTCACAACAATCGAGCAAGTAAAGGAGCACTGATCTATAATTTCTAGCTACTGCCATTTACAGCAACTATTCTGGGTAAAAGCACCCTGACTTTTTTCCGAACCATAAGAGAATGTTACGATGGAGATATTCCTGACAGCGGCAGCTCGACGCAGCCTTTGGGCGCCGTCTACACTGTCATGCCAATAGTCATAGGATTATATCCTTGTATCGTATAGTCTTTCCTCTAGGTCTGTCAAGTGCTGTAACTCGTCGTCGCGTTCTACAAATGGAAAAACGCGTGTGGTGAGATTCTAACCCATGCCATTCGGATAGCTACCCACAGCTCTCTGGTATTTGTAGCTGCACAGACTTGGGTGTGATTGGACCTCACCACCATGTTAATAAATGCTCGACCTGCCCCATATAAGGTAAACGAGGGGCTGTAGCATTCGTTGAAACTATCCAGAATATTCCTTGGACCAATTCTGGACACCTTGGGTCCAGTGAAACGCTGCGTTATCCCGCTGGAATATATCATCTTTGTAGGGTTACTTGAAGCACACAAAGGGTTCCAAGTGGTCACCAAGCAGTTGAAAGTAGCACTTACTGGCCAAAGACCTGCTCAGGTGGATCAAATGATCCAACACATGATACGTTAAAACACCCCACACGACTACGGTGCTAACATCAGTCTGTATGGTGCGTTGTTGACATCCGGGATATATGGCTTATTAGGGCCTGAGCCATATCCGAACTCTAACATCAGCTGGAAAGTTACGGAACTGTGGCTCATCGGACCAAGCCACATGCCGCCAGTCCCCGAATATCCAAATAGCAAGGCTACGTTCCGAGGTGATACGCTGTGCCCGGTGTCGCGATGTTAACAAGGACACTTTGGGAGGTCTTCTGCTCTCATATCCCACTGACGTTAAAGAACGCTCCACTGACCTGCTGTATATGCGTCTGGTTCCTTCTATATTGAATGGGGTTGTGATTTGAGCGAGTGTGGCTTGTCTGTTACCATGGGAATTCTAGCCGTACGCTGCTTGTCACGATTATTAAACATCCGTGGTCGGCGACTGCGCAGTTCACTGTGGGTCGTAACGTCTTCCCTGAGGTATTCCCGATACACAGGTCATGCCGTCGATTGAGAAATGTTAAATGTCCGGACCCAATGCTCCATCCAGCTGCCCTCTCTATCATGCGCCGTTCGAAAGACGATGATTCACGTTTCAGATCAAAAGATGGACATTTCTATTATCTTTGAATACCGCTATTGCATGACTCTTGAAATGTCAGCGTATACAACCTTTGACATTCCATCGTTTACGGGTATTTCTCCGTTTAGAAAGAGAAGAATGAACTGCACAATTGTCAAGTGTATGTTCTTGTTGTCCCCTTTATTTATTGATGTGCTGTCTCCATATTGATAGCTAAAGGAAGGAAAATTGAGTCTCGTTGATTTATTTTCTGTATCTATGAGTGGATGAATGTTTTTCCTTGGGCAATTACTTCCTATGTACTTATTCATTACTTTGGACTGGTTCATCATTAATATTTAGTTTTGTCCATTGACTATTGTTATATGTTTGTAGTATGTAAAGGAATATATGGAGTTCAAATAAGTACCGTATACTTAAAAGGGAAGAAAATGAACCCCCTTCCAGATCTCAGTTCAGAATTAACATTTGCTGCGGCTTGAGTTCTTTAATATGATCTAAATTGATGACTAATCGACTACATTACATAAAGTAATGTTCGTACAGTTCATCAACACCCCTGGAGTTGTGAAAAGTAAAGGTTTATAATTTCTATGGCCTGTCAGGTTGAGTGGCTCAGACGGTAGAGACGTTGCTTTCTGAGGTCTAGTTGGCGGGTTAGACCTCGGATCACAATCAGGCCGTGGCATTTGAAGATGTTGCTATATGCCAGCCTCGTGTAGATAGATTTACCGGCACTTAAAGAAACTACTGTGGGACAAATTACCAGCACTTTGGTGTCTCCGTAAACTGAAAAAGTGGTTCATGGGTCATAAAAGCATTATTATTATTATTATTATTATTATTATTATTATTATTATTATTATTATTATTATTATTATTATTTATATAACCCCGGTAATGACTGATGATGGTGATGCTTGTTGTTTAAAGAGGCCTAACATCTAATGTCATCGGCCCCTTGTAGTAATAATAAGTGAGATGGAGTGGTTACAAAGCTGTGTCTTTGCCTGGAGCTGAATGTATTGGTTCTACATCTTTTCGACTTCCTACCGTAAAATCGACTCCTTTCCATTAAAATGAACCGAAAATGTTTGTTAATGCATAAGGTAGGCAGTTCACAATGATTAATTACCACTGAATTTTCGTATAAATAAAATTAATAAACCTCTAATGTCACTTCATTAGCATTGTCATGATTTCCTTTTTTGTGTTATAAAAGATGTACTTGTGGATCGTAATTAGTTTCGTCTTATGCGACTAAAATCGTGACGACTATCATGTTTTATGTTCTGGGCCTTGGGACAGTCCTAATGAAATTTTGTTTTCCAGTGTTTGCAGTACTGCGCCTTTAGCAAAGCGGGGATTATGGATGGTAACACTTTTGCTCCCGCGGACGACATTTTGAAATTTCACATCTCTGTTCATGAAGGTGATGACGAGTTCATCGCCCAGGGTCCGAAATCTGTCAACGAATGTTTAGATGAAGGTAGGTTTTGAACTCTGTGTTCATTGTTTTGCAGTACACGTACACTCAACTCCATAATATTTGGTCGCTGGCTAAAACCGACACATCCGTCACATCGGAGATCAGGGTAAACATGTACAGTACTGGCTTTGAAACGGAAGTATACATAGTAACTGGCTTATAGACATCACTGATATCCGATTTCGGATCAACGCATAACACGTAAACAACAAATATTGCAGGAAATTGTTTCTAGAAGGTAGAGGAGTAGCTATTTCTCCTATAAACACTGTACGTTAATATGCCTCATCGCTAAGTGTATGTTATGCGACCGGCTTCGAGAGAGTATCTAATAGCTTAGTTGATTGAGGCACGGTATTTGGGAGACAAGGAAGGATATTGCAGTGGTTCGAATCTACAAAATACTCACTGATTGCTGTATGCATGGATCACTGAACACCAAAGCCAAAAATTAAATACAAAGAATAAAAGTGTCTCGTTAGCCGGAGGATAATTTATTCGAATGATAGCAAGACCTCTGCTTCATATAAGGTCAGGAATGCTCGGTGTCTCCGAATATCTGTTAAGGGAATAGCGTTTTACTTCGACCTGGACCCGATTTTACACCTTTAAATGACTTTCTCATTCGTCCGACTCACTGGTTGAATGGTGAGCGCTGAAGCTTTCGTTTCAGAGAGTCCCGGTTTCGAATCCCGACCGAATCGGGGAGTTTAAACGCTTCTGATTAATTCCTTCTTCTGGCTCGGGGACTAAGGGTTTGTATTTGTTCCAGCACATTCCTCTTTATATACGGGCAACACATAGCGGTACAAACCACCACAGAAACATGCAGTAGTGATTACAACTCTCTATAAGATTCGTTAGGAAGGGCATCCGGTCGTAAAACAGGGACAAATCACATGAGTGACACTGTTCGCACCCAACACCCCACGGGTGTGGGGCAAATCGGTAGAAAAGGAAGAAGGGCATTTCTCATTCAATGGTACATTCAGCGACGAGTCACAACTCTTCTTTTTCCTAGCTGGGGAATTGTCACACATTTAGTGCCGAAACGAGCCTTGAACCCTAGTCCTACGAAAAGGTCACATGCAAAGAATTAGCTGACTTATTATGACACCATTCAAAGTTATGTTTTGGCATGGAAGGTGAGAGCCTTCCCTTGTAAGATTAGTGTTAAGAAAGGTAATAATAATCTCATCCTCTTAAATTGACAATGACGACAACATTACTTTGAATTAAGAAAAATATCTTCTGAAGTATGTCATAGAAATACTTCCCGGTATCATTAATAAATTGTAATAGCAGAAACTGTTTGACTCTTTCCATGAAAGGATTTCTCTATCCCTTATGGCCTGTAGGAATCAATTTACTCTTCATTTTATGAAAATAATAAATGAATTCAACGCCGTGTGATAATATGGTCTTAATATGCTGTCTGACTTATTGCATTTCAGCTTCAAAACTGAAGACAGATGATTCCTGCTTCTTGGCCTATTTCTTGCGGCAATGTGTCCTTGATAAGGTGAGTACGAATACATTTTGTAGTCTTGGATAAATAACACAGAAGGACAATTCAATATTTTTTTACAATTTCTTGTGTAATGATCGTTTTGTATACTAGGCCACAAGATATGCGCAATTAGTGAACAAGTGGTAGCATATTGTTTGCATAGCAAGTACCCTCAATCAATCAATCAATCAATCAATCAATCAATCAATCAATCAATCAATCAATCAATCAATCAATCAATCAATCAATCAATCAATCAATCAATCAATCAATCAATCAATCAATCAATCAATCAATCAATGATACATTTAGGGTTGTCGCCCAGATAGCAGATTCACTATCAATTGCTCATCGAGCATTTTCTAAAATATTTTCAATGAACTTGGAAAGTTATCGAATATATCCCTTGGTAATTTATCACAATCGTTTATTCCTGTCCCAATCTGTTCTCTTGAATTTCAACTTTATCTTCATAAAATTATATTTCCTACTTTTAAAGCTCCACTCAAATTTATTCTAATACTAATATCACTCCACGCCAATTCACCACTGACAGCTCGAAACATACCACGTAGTCGAGCATCTCGTCTCCTTACCCTGTAACGTTTCTCAACAACCTCGTTGGTATGATTACCCCAATGGAGGTCATTCCTTATGTTAACACCTAGGCACTTAATCGCTCCCAATGAGGCACTATCACACCATCAACACAATAATTCAAACTTGGCAGGTTCGACCCTGGCTCAGTCCGGTGATATTTGAAGGTGCTCAAATACATCAACCTCGTGCCGGTCGATTTACTGGCACTTAGAGAACTCCTGCGGGACTAAATTCCGGCACTTCGGTGTCTCTGAAACCGTAAAAGTAGTCAGTGGGACGTAAAGCCAATAACCTTATTTTTCATATACATAGATATATATTACGATAACGTTTCACCCACTCTAATTCTCTGAATTGTATTTTCTGCAAATGTAGCCAACCATCACTCATTTTTTCTATTCCAGTAGCTCGTATTTTCATCAATAATCTCCCATGATCTACCCTGTCTCTCAGCTCATCCACCCGAATTCGACCGAACGGAAATACTTTAGCTTTCTTGATATGAATTTGAACTGGCCTGTTACATTTAAAAATGATGAAAACCGTGGAATAATAACTAATATAGACCCTAATACACTGACTGACAGAGCAAATGCAACACCAAGAAGGAGTGGTCAGAACTTTATGCCAATTGCAGGGTAGACTGACGTCACTGAGGTATGCTCATGATGTGAAATGCGCCGCTGTGCTGCGCACGTAGCGAACGATAAATGGGACACGGCGTTGGCGAATGGCCCACTTCGTACCGTGATTTCTCAGCCGACAGTCATTGTAGAACGTGTTGTCGTGTGCCACAGGACACGTGTATAGCTAAGAATGCCAGGCCGCCGTCAACGGAGGCATTTCCAGCAGACAGACGACTTTACGAGGGGTATGGTGATCGGGCTGAGAAGGGCAGGTTGGTCGCTTCGTCAAATCGCAGCCGATACCCATAGGGATGTGTCCACGGTGCAGCGCCTGTGGCGAAGATGGTTGGCGCAGGGACATGTGGCACGTGCGAGGGGTCCAGGCGCAGCCCGAGTGACGTCAGCACGCGAGGATCGGCGCATCCGCCGCCAAGCGGTGGCAGCCCCGCACGCCACGTCAACCGCCATTCTTCAGCATGTGCAAGACACCCTGGCTGTTCCAATATCGACAAGAACAATTTCCCGTCGATTGGTTGAAGGAGGCCTGCACTCCCGGCGTCCGCTCAGAAGACTACCATTGACTCCACAGCAGAGTCCTGCAGCGAGGCCCAGCCCATGAGCTGCTTCAGCAGTACACTTCAATGGGCTTTGAAAGGCTCGAACAAACGAAGCTCGTGACGTCATCGCACGGGCCGGTCTGGGCCAGCGCTCTGTCATTCGTACGCGGTGAGCCAAGGACAGCGCTGTGGTAGTTCTATGGGCTGACTGCTTCGATGTGTACAGTGTACTGCGTGTCACCGGAGTGCGTTGCAATACGGTCGAGTGGAGCCGATCAAATTTGCTGTGGTTTTCAGTTTGACTTCTCCGTCTATCCTGTTATCGGAAACGAATGTGACTGTAATTCAAAAGAAACGAAACCGTGGCAAAAAATCGTGAAGTAAAAAAAGAAGCAACAAACGAACTAAAAACCGCACAATACAAGACTTCTGAACCGGATCCTAAACTTAAAAGTCGTATTTGGTTGGTATTCAAGCCTGCAGTTGACGGTTATGGGAAAGACGTTAATTTTGTGTACTGTACGATCTGCGGTGAACTTTATGTACACACTAGCAGTTACTCGCGGCTTTTCGCGTGGATTTCGTAATTTGATAAAAGTAATCGTTCCTCGGTACTGTACTAAGACATTGTCTGAAAATCCCTGAAGTATAACACCTCACTGAAAAACTGAGTTTTATTTATCCCAGAAACTCTTTGTAAACAAAGTTTGTCGTATTGTCTTTTGGGGCTGAGATGACCATGCGACATAGAACTGTACACGTGAGAACGTCTTCTCTCAAGTAAAAAAAAAAACAAAAAAAAAAACAAAAAAAACACATTTCTTTATTTTTAAAGGAGATTTCAAATACGTATTTCCACATCTGTAACATCTTCAGGTTTTGAGATATAAGTATCCGCATAAAAAAGAATTCAACCCCTTTATCAGCCCTTCCTCCACCCCGTCCTACGTGGATTTTCCAAAAACAAAAAAGAGAGACATGTCTCTTTATTTTTAAAAGAGATTATAAATACCACTTCACATCTGTAACATGTTAATTTTTGGAGATATATTGTAGATATGCTCAGGGATTATGTATACAAAATTTTGGTTGGCAGCTATGCCCAAACGTACACACATAATCGCGCTGCTGTAGAACCCTCGAGCTGACGTTGCCATGGTTACGGCAGTTCATTTCCTTGTCCGATTCCGAGAGCAGGGGTAGTGTGGTGCCAATATCTCCATAACGGTCGGTTTCAGGGCCATAAAACATAGTTTTCGGGCCCATAGGGCTTACCGAGATCTGTTATTTGGGCCAAGGGGCTTAAAATGAGCTTAGTGTTGTCCTTGCACGACAAATTCGATATTTCGCCTATATTAGCCTATTATTTTTATACCTTCCCTCTCGCCCCCACCTCAAATTGTTTTGAAAATAAAATACAGCCCATGTCCCTCAGAGATAATGTATATTTACATTAGTAAAAGGATTTTTAGAATCGGTCCAGTAGTTTCTGAGATCACCCTCCAGATATACACAAACTAACAAAATTCGCGCTCTCTCTTTATTATATTAGTGTAGATTAAAGGAGTCGGACTGATTTTGTCTTTCTTATGATTAGATAAACAGCAATTAACGAGGTGTGCTTGAATGACGAGCATTCTAATGTTTCCGTGTCCGGCTCCATGGCGAAATGGTTAGCGTGCTGGCCTTTGGTCACAGGGGTCCCGGGTTCCATTCAAGGGTGGATTGGGAATTTTAACCTTAATTAGTTAATTTCTCTGGCACGGGGCTGGGTGCATGTGTCGTCTTCATCATCATTTCATCCTCATCACGACACACAGGTCGCCTACGGGAGTCAAATAAAAAGACCTGCATCTGGCGAGCCGAACATATCCTCGGACACTCCCGGCACTAAATGCCATACGCCATTTCATCAGACTCCACGTCTATGCCACAACCTGCCAAAGTAATGAAATTTTCTGCGTGGACTGACGTTCTTGATGCTCCTCTTCCAACAAATGAGCTGGAAAGATATTTAAAGCAAAATTGTGGAATGTAAGAAGATAGATATAGCATCCTATTGGAGAACAAATGGACAAAGCTATCCAAAATTTCACCAGATCGCTAAGAAAGTAATATGTATGCAAGCATCATGTTCAGCTTCAGATATAAATTGCAGTTCAGCGGGCTTCATTATCAACGCACGACAATGCTGATGCTCTTCTTTTCATTCACAGTAATTCCATTCCACCACATTAACAATGACCAATAAACTACTCACACTAAGTAAAAGCTATGTTCAGGATTGTTTTTGTTGTTGGCAAGTTGCACGTCATTTCTGTTTATATTTTATTTTGAGGTAAACGCGAATGAAGTCCTATGAATATGCTTCGTGTTATTTAGATTCATTTTCAGTTAACTTGATGTCAATTGCAAACTAATATTAGTTTATAATAAAGTTTCTGTTTGTGTTCAATTATTATTATTATTATTACTATTATTATTATTATAGTGCAGGAGAAATACCCACCGTTTAATTTCAAAATGCGATTAGCCTACTTTGCAATATGTTAGTAGCGTACGGAATTCGTAGAGTGAATGATCCGAATAGTAGTGTGACGTGAACATTTCGTTGTGCACATCACATATGTTATTGTGGAGAACTACTCAAGGTTATTCCACGGAGCCCGTCCAGTGCGGTGGACTGCGGTGGGCCGTATGAGCCCAGTGCTGTGGGCCAGTACGCTGCCGCGTCAGAAAGAGAAAGGCACTGCACGGGCTGGGCTGCCGGAGCCCGTGGGTTCCAAGTGCTGCGCGGTGGATCTGGCTGCAGGAGTCTGCTCCACAGCATAGACGTGCACGCCTGGCATGGTGCCGGGCTAGAGCGACTTGGATGAGGGAATGGCGGAACGTCGTGTTCTCCGATGAGTCACGCTTCTGTTCTGTCAGTGATAGTCACCGCAGACGAGTGTGGCGTCGGCGTGGAGAAAGGTCAAATCCGGCAGTAACTGTGGAGCGCCCTACCGCTAGACAACGCGGCATTATGATTTAGAGCGCTATTGCGTATGATTCCACGTCACCTCTAGTGCGTATTGAAGACACGTTAAATGCCCACCGCTACGTGCAGCATGTGCTGCGGCCGATGGCACTCCCGTACCTTCAGGGGCTGCCCAATGCTCTGTTTCAGCAGGATAATGCCCGCCCACACACTGCTCGCATCTCCCAACAGGCTCTACGAGGTGTACAGATGCTTCCGTGGCCAGCGTACTCTCCGGATCTCTCACCAATCGAACACGTGTGGGATCTCATTGGACGCCGTTTGCAAACTCTGCCCCAGCCTCGTATGGACGACCAACTGTGGCAAATGGTTGACAGAGAATGGAGAACCATCCCTCAGGTCACCATCCGCATTCTTATTGACTCTGTACCTCGACGTGTTTCTGCGTACATCGCCGCTCGCGGTGGTCCTACATCCTACTGAGTCGATGCCGTGCGCATTGTGTAACCTGCATATCGGTTTGAAATAAACATCAATTATTCATCCGTGCCGTCTCTGTTTTTTCCCCAACTTTCATACCTTTCGAACCACTCCTCCTTGGTGTTGCATTGTCACTGTCAGTCAGTGTATATTGTACCACAACTTACGTTACCTGAAAGCACTTTAAAACTGGCAGAAAATTATAATTATAATATGACAACCCGCGATTTTAATTTAATTTTTACGTTCATTGAAGGGCATTTTCAGTATGTATCCATAATATCTGTTACTGTTGCCTCTATGATTCGGATGACATATACATTATAGATGAGCTTTAAAATTCTGCAATATTTGATGTCTGCAATATGTTTGTATACTGTTACTAGTATGATTCTTCTCAATTATGTGACACCTTCTGCTTACCCTGACGGCCTGTCACAAGAGGACACATGGAAACTGATGGACGTTAATTTAAACGTCTTTACATCGCCCTGGCGCTTTATTATGACATATTTAACATTCATGGATCAGCTTACTCTGTTCTTCTTGAGTTAGCGATACAGCATTTAGTAGCACGTCGTTACGTCTTCATATTATCACCATCATCACTCTCCATTATTATTCTAGGTAGCCTATTCTCCGACATCCGCCTCACATGCTCTACCACGTAGCTGGTTATGTGAACAGATTCATCTATCAAATTTATTCCTAACGCAATCTTTACCTCATCAATACGTGTACCTGCCTGCCATTATCCTCACCTGCATGTTGAATAGAACAGCGTTGATCGCAACTGCGAATTCTTCTTCTTCTTTATCTCTTTACCCTCCAGGGTCGGTTTTTCCCTCGGACTCAATGAGGGATCTCACCTCTACCTCCCCAAGGACAGTGTCCTGGAACTTCGGACTACTCTGGGTCGGGGGATAACACTGGGGAGGATGACCAGTACCTCGCCCAGGCGGCCTCACCTGGTATGCTGATCAGAGGTCTTGCTGGGGTTTGGGAAGATTGGTTTTTGGCTTTACGTCGCACCGACACAGATAGATCTTATAGCGTCGATGGGACGGGAATTCCTAGGAATCGGAAGGAAGCGGCCGAGACTTTAATTAAGGTACAGCTCCAGCAATTGCCTGGTGTGAAAATGGGAAACAACGGAAAACCATCTTCATTGCTGCCGACAGTGGGGTTCGAACCCACTATGTCCCGAATACTGGGGGAGATTGGAAGGGATAGACAAGGAAAAGGCCTTAAGTCAGGTACCATCTCGGCATTTGCCTGGTTGAGGTCGGAATCGAACCCACCTCTATCTACTCAGTTGACTTCCCGAGGTTGAGTGGACCTCGATCCAGCCCTCGTACCACTTTTCAAATTTCGTGGCAGAGGCAGGAATCGATCCCGGGCCTCCGGGGGTGGCAGGTAATCACACTAACCACTACACCACAGAGGGGGGACTCAACTGCTAACTCACTGCATTAGGATTAGGAAGGTAGTTGCCCGTGACCTTATTTAATACACAGCATTGGTGTGAGAATGTGCAACCACGTAAAATCATTTTCAGGGCAGCCAATGATAGGATTTAAGCCCACCATCTCCCGCATTCGAGCTAACAGAAACATGACTCAAACCGAGAATCCATCTCGCTCGGTGTTTTTATTTTATTTAGTACACTACATTCCTGGGAGAATAAAAATCCTATTTGAAAAGGCCCACCTGTTCCTGCTTTGTATTTCCTACCTGATATTCAATTACCTGAGTTTCCTCTCAACTGATTTCGCTTTAGTATTGAAAATATGTTATTAAGTTTCGTATCATTCTCGCTGCTGCTCTTCTCAGTATCCAAGATATTAGATAGCTTTCAGCACAGTTTACCATTGACCAAGTCGTAGGCGTAGGCCAAGCTGATTACTACAATTCTTACCGAGGTATATCCTTCTTTGCTATTTTACAAGAGTGTAGTCATTTACCATCTCCTTAAACCTTTATAACTACTTTGAACCAGGAGTTATCTGTCAATGTAAATACTTTTGTCTGCTCGTAATAACCTATCATGATCATATAATATCGCGGTATGGCTAACATAGTTTTTCTTGGTATTCTCTCTTATGTCTTCCTAGGTCTATAAAACTTAAGCATAAGTGTCTATTGTTCTCGTAGCATTTTTCGGGTGAGTCAGTCGCGCCTGACGTGTTATGCTGATAGGCGTCCCACCCAACGTTACTGGCGTCGTTAAGGTCTATCTATTTTTCCGTACACCAAGCAGCAGTCGCCGTTAATCACTCACTGCAACATTACGTTTGCAAAAACATGTACCGTATGCGACAGGCATTTACACAATGCATCAAGATGCCATACGGTTATGTAAAAAGTACGTGCCAATTATGAGTTTTCAGTAGGGTATGAAATGAAAGCTAAAGGCGATGGCATACTGATAAAGAAACGTGTGTGAATTTGTAAAGCGGAAGTAGTAGCCCATCTAGTATATGATTTTTCACGAGAGTTTAATCCTGATGTAAACAAGGCATGTCCACGCCTTAGTCAAAGAAAGAGTTGTGATTCACTGAGCGTGTAGTATCGACCTCCGCCCCGTCAACGTCTCGTGTTCGGACATACAGTGCTGCGCATATGACCTAAAATAGACGAGGAACAGTTTTTGAGCTATGTGAAACTAAACGGAGGGGTTTGAAGGGACATCTACTGCTGATGATTAGGGCCTACGTTATTTATTTATTTATTTATTTATTTATTTATTTATTTATTTATTTATTTATTTATTTATTTCTGAATGTTAAAGAAAGCTATCGTAGGCTAGAGCACAAAATTACACACGTAGGAAGGTTTATCTTAGGACAGCTGTTTGAAATGCCCGCCCGGTAGACTGTAACCTAAGAGAAAACCAGCTTTCGAATTGAAATGTATATATCTTATCTTGTAGAGTTCCTATCATGATAGAGCATATAGCACGATTGGACATGTCAGACGGAACTGTTGATAATTCTGTAACAACATCTATCGAAAAGAAACAACTCAAAAAATACAATATCCTTCCTATCCATTAACACAGGTTTACGTTCTCTTTTAAGAAACTGGAACCCTATGTCCTTTAAAAGTCTGTACAATGTAGTTAAACTGAAGGTGGGTAAAGTTTTATCTTTATTTACACTGTCTAATACTTTGCGTAAAGTAGGTGGTTCATTCCGAAAAAAAAAAAAATCATGAATTTTCCTTCTAATACCACTTTTGACAATATCGTCATACTTCTCGATTCTTTGAGGTCGTTTACGTTCCTTTCCCGGCGTTGTTAATTTCCTTGTCTTTCTAAACTCTGTCCGCATGTTATGAACCGAACTAGCCGACACACCACACAACTCTGCACTTAGTTTCTCTACCTCTTTTACGGCTAAACCTGGATTCTGTTCACTTATTTTATTAAAAACATTCACAACGCACTGCCTATGGTCACTTCTGAGCGGTTTTCCTCTTTTGTGCTTCACTACACGGGATGGTCCTACCCCTTGCTCCATTTCTCTCACTATGAATACTGACACCGACAGCTGCTGCAAGATCAACACCTTATCTTCACACTGTACAGCTTGGGGACTTTCCCTCACTATGAGAAGACTTCCTGCATTACACCAAGCCTTCTGCCTTCATATCTCGTTCTTTAATCACTGTTTTATTAAAAAAACATATAGATATATACCGGTATATATGACAACCATCTTTTAATTTGATTACGTACTCCTTCAGACTATCTAAATGGAATAAACTAAGATAAAATTAAATTAACGCGACGTACTAATTTTCTTCGAGCTCGCATACAGTCGAGTGAGTGCGACGGTTGCTTCTCCAATCAACTACGTCTATGTCCACGTGCAAAGCCAAGGTGCTCCGCCTTTTTGTTTACATCAGGATTAAACTCTCGTGAAAAATCATATAGAGGAAATGGCTTGGAGTGGGAAGGAAACGGCCGTGTCCTTAATTACAGTACATCCCATGCATTTGCTTCGTGTGAAAATGGGGAATCACAGAAAACCACTTAAGGGCTGCCGACATTGGGGTTCGAACCCACTATGTCCCGATTGTAAGCTCTCAGCTGCGCGCACCTATCTGCACGGCCAACTCCCTCGGTACCGGTATGTTTTATTTAAATGGAATCTCTGTGTCCTAGTATCTGAGGTCAAATGGTAAAGAATAACTATCTTACAGTTCGGCTCCATGGTTAAATTGAGTCCAAGGGGTTCTGGGTTCGATTCATGACCGGTAGAAGGATTTTAACTTTCATTGGTTAATTCCGATGGCTCGGAGGAAGGGCCTCATCCTCATAGATTAACAGTTCACCTATAGGGCGTCTAGTCGAAAAACCTACGCCTGGACTCTCTAGACGCCACACGTTATAATAATCATAATAATTATTATTGATGATCTCAAGAATGTCTTCAAATTCAAAACTCAGGAATATTATATTCAACAAATATCTCAGAGTTCCAGTAATAGGACGTCAACAGTATTATGTCCTCAGCATTTATGGAAACCAACCACAGGTGTACATGGTGTATAACCTACAGTAACACTGCATATTAAAAATATTGGACCAGTTGTTCGTCAGTGGTTTGTGATTGTATTATTTATGTTCAAAATCCTATTTTATTATTCCCAACGATAATCCATTTCTGTAAACATTGATCTTCAGTGTATGAGAAATCTGAAATACTAAGCTTTATATGTAATTTCTGATATGTTTTAGAGCTTCAACCTTGTGTACTTCCACAGAAGTTAATTGGCCGAATATGAACGTGCATCCTGAGAAGAAAATACGGAAGAGATCCTGGCGAGACACCATAATTCTTGTGAATACTTTTCATTAACTAAAACCAATGTATCCTAAATATGAATAAATATGTTTATGACTGAATAGTGAAACGACTCAGTCGTTACTGATTATTGAGATTCCTGTAACATAAAGTTGTAAGTACAACTGCAGGTAGACGCTGTGACCCTACAAAATGTACAATAAATGTTGGTGCCCGGACGGTGAACTAGCAAATAAATATAATTAACACGTTCCCTGCTTTGCGAGTCGCATGTGACTCGTACAGCACATAAATGTGGAGCTGGACAAAATTACACATTTTATTCCTTTGCTGCTACGATAATAACTTCGCCTAACAGTACGACAGCGAGTCACAGGAGGTATCTATGTTGTTCTATGGCATAGGTGTACGTTTAACAACTACCTTACACCGCGAGGCACGGGTGACTCGTGACGCATGGATGTAATGCAGCTTTTACTATTTGCTATACGAGTCACCAGTGCCTCGCAGTTTTACTAGACGTCCCGCTCAACTGGGGTGGACAATAGGGCTATACATTGTTGAACAAGTATTATCGTGCTGTAGCCGTCATTGTAGGCTGGCAGAAATCTGTTATGGCAGCGAGTGAATAACCTTGTCATCTTGTGAGGCGTGTGTATGTTGGGTACTCAGCCCCAAGGCTGGTTTGATCCTCTGCAGCTCCGCCAACAGCTGTCATAAATAGCCTACGCGTCACTGAAGAGGCGTACTAGGGAAATGAGGAGTGAGGTAGTTTCCCGTTGCTTTCTCACCGAGCCAGCTGTTGCTATTACATATCAGTCTGCCAAGCCCACTGAAATGCATGCACCAACCGACCCTATGAGATATATTTTCACACCGTTCTTAGCAGGGACTGGCTGCATAAGCAATGGTATTACTAGCATCACTCATACCTCAGTCACGTTCATATTGTCAAAGCCAAGGATGAGACTGAGACAGGTCAATGAAAGTAACTAATTTGACATAGCCCATACCAGAAGACTGTAAACACTACATGTCGCCAGCAAAGGCATCTTGTGAGGTAACCACAGGATATACATTTCTTTGTGTGTAAAAGTGCATTTATACTCATGTAAATCAACCTTTACCAACATGCAGAAAGAGGTGTTAACGCTCTGCTCCTTGTTACGCGAGGCACGGGTGACTCGTGGACTAAAATAATTATTGCCGCTAAACTGAGCGCTGGTGGATCGTCCTGCTGAGGAACGTGAGAACTAGACATGACTTCCAGCTGTCAATCAAATAATTTCGAAGTAATATCATACTTCCGCCATCCACCGTCAGCCCGCAAAACTTCTTCCGTAGGACGAATCACATGTGCCTCGTGACGCACCCCAGCGAAGTATGGTATGAGACATCGGTGACGCGTGACGCACTCACGCTTAATGTCAACAGTGTAACAATAGCAGCGCAAGTGTTAAAGAATAAAATGAAGCCACAGTTTACGTTAACAGATCGCAGGTTGAGTCTCATGCTAGACCTACTTCACTCGCACCTCAAAACCTGCTGCTAGGAATGGGTAAACTAGTTGATTAGTAAATACATCGAATTTACAGTTGTTACTACAGAAAAGTAACGAGAATCGAATGGATGGAAGGAATTTTAAATTGTTTTAACGAATTGCATTTGTAGCTTAAACAACTCTGTTCTTTTTCCTTTTATGCGAAAAAGTAGCTATAATATTGGAATTGAATAAAAAGCTAGATACAACCGAGATTCCTCCACATTTCCACTTTTATTTAATTCAAATATTATTCTGTTTTCTTTTCTTGAATTCTTAAACTTGATTTACTTCTAATTTACTTCCTTTTATAAATAAGTTTTCACAGTATTCTCATTAACGCCATTAAAGCCTTTGGTAACGGCAAGTGGCAATGTTCGCAGAGTAGTAGGATTCTCCTCAAGTTGCTTTCATCTGTCTCATTCTCCAATAGACTGATGCAGCAGCTTTCTGAGGACTAATTAATCACTCTACCAGCAGTGAGCTTACTTACACGACTGGGTATGTATCACATGTGCTCATGTTATGTTTTACTGTTTTGAAGAAGCATAAGCCTGTAGTTTCGGTACCGTACTTGGGCCGGGGTGCTTAGCAAAACTATGAAGGTAAGTACAAAAGATATATCTACACAACACACGAGATGACAGTGTTCAATACCTCATTATCAAGAGGAAAAACCATTGTGTGACCTCGGTATCAGGAGATGCAGTAATGCTACCATCTTGAGGTACTGTAATCGTCGTGTCGCACGGCTAAGTTAAAACACTGAGCGAGCCCAGCAGCCAGAGCAGATTTACTCAGCCAATCATTAATATAAAAATAATTTAATTTCGCAACAGGCCTACTTGGTAAACTGGTATATCGTGCCTTCACTACAACCTTATCTCCTTCTGCTAAAGACAAATTTACCAGTCTTTTCCTTTCACATAGTTTTTATTTACAAATATCCCCACCCCAGCCATTGTGTTTGATGCAATAAGAATTATTATTATTACTATTATTACCATTATTATTATTATTATTATTATTATTATTATTATTACTACTATTATTATTTCGCAATAAACATAAATATATTCCATCATATTCCTAATATTTATTCCATAAAAGTCCAGTGACGATTCTTACGTTCCTAGCTGGGAAAAATACTCGGTAATGTCATGTTCAAACTTAAGTCTCCTTCTTCTAAATTTCTTCTTGAAAATATAGGCTCCAGTTCCCTTTGTCTTCTTTCTGAACATTTAAGTGTACCCCTAATAGATAAACCATTCTACACTGCCTCATGTACCAATAACGCAAACGCTTTTATGATTTTACCACCGACTCCAATTCCTGATAATGCAATGAAAGAATGCAGAATTATTTTTATATTTCTGGACCAGTTTTGGATCAAAATAATTAAATTGAAGGTACAGTAAAGCATTAATCATCCAAAACCTACCGACAAAGATTATACAGAATATGTTTTTACTATACTAAATCACCGCCGGCCCCGTGGTGTAGGGGTAGCGAGCCTGCTTCTTACCCGGAGGGTCCGTGTTCCATATTCGGCCAGATTAGGGATTTGTATCTGGACATGAAGGCTGATTCGATGTCAACTCAGCTTACGTGATTACAATTGAGAAGCTATCAGACGGTGAGATGGCGGCCCTGTTCTAGAAAGCCCAGAATAACGGCCGAGGGGATAAGGTGTGCTGACCACACGACACCTCAAAATCTGCAGGCCTTCCGGCTGAGCAGTGGTCGCTTGGTTGACCATGGACCTTCCGGGCTGTTGTGCCATGTGGTTTGTTCGTTTTATACTAAATCACTTCTATCCATCAACTACGGACTAATCGGAAGTCAACAAAGTTACCCCCTTATTCTACTTTTCATCAATCGTTCCAGATTGTCCTTCCTGTTACTATAAATATATACCTATTCTGTTACAAATTTAACAACACATCCTGACAAAACCCGAAGTGAATATGAGTCCCAAACAATATATGTATCTCTAATAACACCCGTCCACACATTAACAATACAGCCATTCCTTTCACCACACCTACACAAAGTCTGTCCATAAAATAACTGAAATTCATCAGTTCCTACCCTCAAAATATCAAGTCCACAGTAGTTTTTCCTTTTCTATAATGAAAACACAAACTGACTGATCTCAAATTAGTACAAAATATAAATAAGAATATAAATAATCATGCATTATTCAAAAACAATTGATTCAAATAAGCTTCACAATTCTGAATACGATGATTCAACTGTACAAATTTTGGCTATTCCTCTGATAATTCAGTTCCCTTTAAACGATGATTAAACTATGGAAACTTTGCTTACACAAACTCATGCTGTTTCCTCCGATAATTCCCTTTAAAATCAATAATGAAACAGAAAAGTCAGTTGATTCCATAATTTCAGAAATTCAACAGCTTCGTAGAAATCCCATATCTCTTTTCATCCAGAAAATATTACTCACATACCTATAACATCTCAAATACATTCCAAAACGTCTTGTTCAATGAAATTACCCGTCCCTATCTCAAGTCTCTTGTCATACAATTGTCTAAAACTGAAACAATCTTCTGCTTACTGCACTATTTCTACACGAGATTCAACAGATGTGATAATGATTATTACTTTGAATGAACTTGACCATTTTCGGTTTCTATTAGATCCGCATTGACTATTAATGAATCGCCAACCTGTGAGAAAGTGGGCTAAGAAAGGTCCGTCTGTCAGTACAATTTATAATACAATTAGTATACACTGTTTAATAATTTAACTAATAAACCATCATAAATTCTCGTCTTCAGCGATAATTAAAAAAAAATCAAAATCCCTACGGAGATGCCTAAATTTCTTTCTTTCTCTCTTGTCCGATTACCCTCCAGGGTTAGTCTTTTCTTCAGACTCAGCTAAGGACCCCACCTATACCACCTCAAGGGCAGTGTCCTGGAGGGTGAGACTTGGGGTCTGAGGGATAAAACTGGGGAGGCCTCTGGCGGTCTCACCTGCTATTCTGAACAGGGATCTTGTACGGGAATGGGAAGATCGGAAGGGATAGACAAAAGGAAAAGGGAAGGAAGCTGATTAGGCCTTAAGTAAGCAGCAATCCTGGCATTTGCCTGGAGAGATAGTGGGAAAACACGGAAAACCACTTCGATAATAGCTGAGGTGGGAATCGAAATCCCCTTCTACTCATTTGACCTCCCGAGGCTGAGTGGACCCTGTTCCAGCTCTCGTACCAGTTTTCAAATTTTGTTTCTGAGCCGGGAATCGAACTGGGGCTCCGGGTGTGCCAGCTAATCCCCACAAACCACTACACCCAGAAGCGTTCTGCTCGAATTTACAACACATAACACCTTAACATAAAATATCTACCTTAAAACAAATGAAAATCTCAACAGTTCTATTTCTTGTTGTTGGCTAAAAAACTTTCTCCTTTTCTTTCTGGAGGAAGATTGTTCAATGTTAAAATCTTATCACATTATGCAAATAGAGTACTATTCACTGAGTGCAGAATTCTAATTTTTGAGCTGTGTTGAATGTTATAGTTTAAAACTGTTCTTGGGGCATTCCAATATTTATTTAAAAACAAGTAAAAAGTGCCTACGTTTGTGTTAGACATGCAGAATCCTGAACTGATATGGTGAAGTGAAAATCTACGTGCTTTATGCCAGCCCAAAAATACATCTTGTCAGTGTAGAAAACGTGATTGCGCGTGAATTGTAAATCTATTTGGCTAATACCAGGTAAGTAGAATTGTGGCATGTTCGGATAATGCATTTAATAACATAGTTTGTGTGAAATGATGAGCACATCATTTTATTAATTACGTTCCTATTTCGTCCCATACTTATACGAACAGGATTCGATTGGGATGTCTAAGAAGGAAGAAAAATCTGCAAAAACTCCTCCGAAAAGGAAACCAAGGTTACGTCCTTTACAAGCATCAGGTCAAGAAATGCTTGTACATTGCTACGAGCAATTGAAACAGGAAGACGACGAAGAAGGTATCAGTCGTAGTGATACGAAGCTAATGGCAAGAGTTGCATTATTAACTGGGGTAAGTGTTCGTTTTTATCTTGTTTCTATGATAAGTTTCTGGCATAATGACAATCAGTTGAAATGGAGCAGTATTTCATTCTGAACCTAACCTAACCTAACCTGATCATGTAGGCCTAGGCCTATACCATGTCTTGTGTCGACTTCGATACGGTTTGTAGACTTAACCTTTGTGTATTCATGTTGACTTACGGTATATGTGTATGTAATATATTTCTGTGTGTGTATTCTTACAGTGTAGTTTCGGTTTAGTCCGAAAGTAATAGGAAATTTCAAGAAGGGAGTTGAATTTTCTACACCAGGTAAACGCCGAAAGCGTGAACATCCAGTGACCGGCATAGACAGTTTTTCTAAGGAAGCGATAGCAAGGTTTATTTATGATAAATTACATAAAGGTAAGGTGACTTCATAAGGAATTTTTTGCAACATTATTTATAGAAATTGGCACGCAGGTGAGATAAGCTCCCAGAAATGTTTTGTGCATGTATTGTCATACAGCTCTTTTGAGTCCCTTGTAACTCTCTTTTTTCTTCCCACAGGAGAAGTCATAACTGTAAGAAAGGTTTTCGACCACATGAAAGCAAATTATGACACTTATTTGTACAAGGGTTCCGAAACATCATTAAGAAGAATTTTGAAGGCCATGGGGTTTGTGTGGAGTAAAGGTGATCCCTATGCGTATGTTAGAGAAAATGAAGACATTTGTTTTAAGAGATCCTGTTTTCTGAGGGAATACACGCGTAATAAAGACAGTGAGAAATCAAAACCTGTTGTTTTCTTGGATGAGACTTGAATTTTTATGAATGGTGAATATATATGTTATATATTACATTCTATATAAAAAATCTTGGAATAATTTATCTTCATCAGGTGTCTTTGGTTTCAATTGTGCATTTCTCTTTCAGGGTCACCCACATACTCCTGGAATAAACCACACAAATCTGGACATGATGTTCAAGGAGTAATTCGTCGACCTGTGTCTGAGGGAGGAAGACTGGTTATTGTTCATGCTGGAACGAAAGATGGCTTTGTACCTGGTATGTTCTTACTTTATTTTACTTCATTTTATTGTAGTGAGGTGATCTCTCTTAACATAGTTATGAGGGTATTTAGGATTTGTAGTACGGATGTAGGGGGGGGCACATAAGTCTCTGATAAGACCCCAACTTAAGTACAGTTCCTGTGTATGAGACCCTCACTGGGATTACTTGGTTTGAGAATTGGAAAAGTTCAGAAGACAGAAGCACGATTTGTTGTGGGTGATTTCTGACAAAAGAGTAGCGTTACAAAAATTTTGTCGGGTTTGGGCTGGGAAGACTTGGGTGAAAGGAGACAAGTTGCTGGACTAAGTGGTATATTCCGAGCTGTCGGTGGATAGGTGGTGTGGAATGACATTGGTAGACGAATACGTTTCAGTGGTATTTTAAAAGTAGGTAAGATCACAGTACAGTGATAAAGTTGATGAAAAGTGGGGCAAATATTTGTTTTTTTAAGAAGGGAGTTAGGGATTGGAGTAATTTACCAAGGGAGATGTTCAATAAATTTCCAAATTCTTTGCAATTATTGAAGAAAATACTAGGGCTATCCCTGAAACTACATCTTCCACCTGGGCGACTGTCCTAAGTGCAGATCAGTGGTGACTGATTGATTGAAATTGACTGGCACTAGATCGGAAGTGGCATTATAACTTACCGCTCATTGAGCTCTGTGCGTGGTTTTTGATTTTGACTTCTCCACTGTTAAGGGATCTCTTGGTTATTCAAAAGACTTGCAGGTATTCACTTTAGGCCAATGATTAACCTTAGAGAGGTACTACTTTTTTTAGAAGAAATAACTTCATACTAAAACTTAAAATTCTTACAGGTGCTGATTTGATATTTGCTACAAACTTGAAGAGAAATCAGGATTACCATGGTGCTATGAACAGCGAGAAATTTCAGATGTGGGTGAAGACGCAATTAATCGTAGGATTAAGAAATATAGGACCCTGTGTTATTGTAATGGATAATGCACCATATCACTGTAAGCTGGTTGAGCATCAACCAACAACGAAATGGAGGAAGGATGAATTAGTGGTAATTATACTTAATTGAATATATCCTTCTACTGAATGATGTTTAATGATGTTACAGAAAATAATTTTTATTTTTCCTTTAATTTACAGTCATGATTAAGGCAGAATGGAGTTTCTCCACCAGAAAATGCTACAAAAGATGAGCTGCAAAGGTTGTGTAATATGAATCGAAGTCACTTAAAGAGGTACAGAAGCACGTAAACATAAGTTTAGATAATGTTGTTTACACTCGTGTATTTGACTTTCATGTATGCATAACAATATTTCTCTGTTTCTTTAAAACCAGGTACATTGTTGACGAGATGCTGCACAGTGAAGGCCATACTGTCTTACGACTTCCTCCATACCACTCATTTTTCAATGCCATCGAATTTGTATGGTCTGTGGCAAAACAGTATTATAACAAAACAGTGGCTTCAAGACCTGGTCACGGATTGGACAGAGCTACAGCTGTGTGGAAAGAATCTCTTGATCAGGTAGGCCAAGTGGAAATGTTATTTGTTGGATATAGGCAAGTGGAGTTTATAATATACTTGTCAGGTTGTGATACTTCAATATATCTTATAGGTGACAGCAGAGATGTGGAGAAATGAAGTAAAACACACTGAGAAGAAGATTGTCGAGTTCTACAATAATGAGGTGAGAGGTCTTCCTGAAGTGGAGGAACTAGTCATTCATCATGGAAGCAGTGAATCAGAGGAGGAAGATGAAGAAGAAGAAGAAGAAGAAGAAGAAAGAACAGAAGCCGAGGAGTTAGCTGTACCATTGTAAGAGCCATTCCATGAGATTAAGAATGTTATAACTTTGCTGGGAAATAATACATTTCTGATTGCCCCGTCCTTTCTGATATAACGAAGTTACATTTCAAAATTGTGGGAATTGTGTATCTACTAGTTACAGGGCGGTATAGATGTGCAGGTGGGGATCAGTGTCCAATCGGAGTGGAATTATCTAGAACTGCTGTGGCGCAATGTGAGGAGGAGCGGGCGAGGGGGGAGAGAGAGAGGGAGACAGAACTCTGTCACCAATACACGATGTAAACATTGTACGCCTGTTAAAATACTGACATAACTCAAATTTTATACAATATCTAATGGTTTTCCACAGTTCTCTGAAAGTCACAACTCACATATACTGTATATATATAGAGAGAATTACATATAAAAATACCTGTGTCCACAATAAGTAGCCCACATATTAAATATAAGTCAATTTGCTTTACGTCGCACCAACACAGATAGGTCTTATGGCGACAAAGAGGATAGAAGAGAGAGGAAAGGGCTAGAAGTGGGAAGGAAGCGGCCGTGGTCTTAATTAAGGTACAGCACAAGCATGTGTCTGGTGTGAAAATGGGAAACCACCGAAAACCATTTTAACGGCTGCCGACGGTAGGATTTGAACCCACCATTCCCCGAATGCAAGCTCATAGCTACGCGACCCTAAACGCACGGCCAGCTAACTCGGTCATCTTTGAAAATGTCTTTTTCTATCAGCAGAGGCTTTTCTAAAATCGTCATATTTTGTACAGGCTGCAGGAGATGTACAGTAGCCCACTGGTTTTCTGATTAAACATCATTTATTTAAGCTATTGCATCAGTCTACTTACATACTCACTGTCCACGTACATCGGTAACCTCGTGATTCGATTATTGAAGTATTGTGCAATGATGCGACATACAAACTAAGAGAATACCGAGTGGTTCTTCCAAATATAAAACAGACAATTTCGAGTGGTCATGAGCATGACTCATAGTCATAGGGTAGGCTAAATAATAATGTTATTGGCTTTATGTCCCACTATCAACTTTTAGGTTTTTTTTGAGACGTCGAGGTGCTGGAATTTAGTCCTGCAGGAGCTCTTTTATGTGTCAGTAAATCTACTGACACGAGGCTGAGCACCTTCAAATACCACCGCACTGAGCTCGGCCCTGCCAAGTTGGGTTCAGAAGGCCAGCGCCTCGACCGTCTGAGCCACTCAGCCAGGCGTGGAGGCTAGAGAGCTGAGTTTAAGTAATTGTCGAACGTCAACTAGTTATAAAGATACTGATTGATTAAACTAATACAGTAATTAGAATAACGTAATTGACTACCTACTTACAACCTAGGTACTTTGGAATTGTGTTCTATCTTTTTAACACTGCAAATAAATCCATGTATTGTTTAAAACTCCCTGTAAGAAGAGGACAGTGAATGCGAATAGGTATTATTTTCAAATGAGCTGAGCTCGAGAGTCCATTATAGCATACGATTTTTTCAGTGTACCATGACTCTGTATGTATTGCTTCAGAGGAAGTTCGGCTCCCCGCCAATGTCCAGTGTACCGATAATGAACCGTGTGTGTGTTGTGTCTCACTGATCCGTGACTGCGTACGATTCTTTCAGTGTGCCATGATTCACTGAGGCTCGCTGCAGCGAAAGCTCGACTCCCCGCCAGTGTCCAGTGTGTCTATAAGGAGCCGTGTGTGTCGTGTGGCTCACTGAGCTGCGATTGTGCATGATTTGTGTGCCGTGAGCTTGCCGTTCCTGTGAATCGATTCACTCGGACACTTGAATGAATCGATACACTGCTTCGAATCATGCACTCAGTAGCCTACACTAGTAGAGGTACATAGTACATTACCATTAAGATAGATAGCATTGCAAAGTAATTCGTCTTTACCATAATAATAATAATAATAATAATAATAATAATAATAATAATAATAATAATAATCGTATGGCCTCAGCTACCATGTGCAGACATTTCAAGTTGACGCCATCTGGCTGACTGCTCGTCAATTTTGACGTTCCGTTATACTCTAGGCCCACTAGATGGCAGACCGAGTAAACCGAAACTCTCTTGGGCGTCTATGGCTGAGATTTAATTAATTTTGTCGGGTAAACACCAAATGTGTCACCAGAGATCTTTTACATGCCGACATCGTACGACATGAAGTGTCGAATGGACTTTTTTCTGCCCTTCAAAAATCCGACTACCTCTGCCGGGTTTGAACCCGCTATCTTGGGGTTCGGAGGCCGTCACTCTACCATTGATCCACAGAGGCAGCTGTCTTTACCATGAAATACATCGTCGTCGTACATGACTGAATTACTATCAGTATATCTTAGAGAAACTGTAATGTACATGAAACCGAAATTGAGTTTAATTTCCACGATACATTCTTCCTATATAAAGGAGACCATGTAGCTTATCCACCTTCATTTCAGCCACATAAATATTCAGCAAAAATTGCAAAATCACATTAAAGGGCAAATACAATTTTTTAAGTAGAAATAGTCTGGAACATAGATTAGTGAGGTTGGACATCCTGCCCGTCATCATTCAGGAGTCGCTGTTGAACATACTGTACTTGTCAAAACTAGTAAGTTTCTATTTTACACAATAATAGTGAAATGTTGATGAAGACGACATACACCCAGCCCCCGTGTCAGAGAAATTAACCAATGGTGGTTCAAATTCCCCACCCTGTCGAGAATCAAACCCACACCCTGTGACCAAAGGCCAGCACGCTAACCATTTAGCCATGGGGCCAGACAATAATAGTGAAAAAGCATGTTCACTGCAGCTATTGTTGACTGGAGTACCACGAATTAATATCCTGTTTCGTTGATTCCTGTAAACTTTGTATGTACGGTTTTGGTTCGCCAGTTCCTAGCGTATCTACTGAATGAAAACTTTGTAGACCAATGGATTCAGTTGTATGTTTATTGCCTTCAGTCGTCACGACAGTTTTTTCAATGACAACAGTCGCTCAATTACAAATCCTGTCGAACCTAACCTAACCCTGCGACAATCAGTGGTTTTCGATGGATCACTACCTAACTGGTCATTATAATTTGTTTTCGGTGGATCACAACCAAACCTGTCCCTATCAGTGGTTTTCGGAAGAATACAGTGGTTTTGTCACAAGTCAATACAGACTCTTGAATCAATGTGTGAAAATGGGGAAGTGTAGAAAACCCTCTTCAGGAATGCCAATCTCGAAGTCCATAGTCTTTTTAGCGTTGTCACACAGCTGAAATTCACTTTAGAAGTAATTGTAAAAAGTCGTATATAGGCTCTACAGATACATAGTACATTACCAATTCCATCTCGATTGCTATGATACGCACACTGCGTAGCGGTTTCGCTCTATAGATAAATCATATTATAGTGAAAAAAAATTGTTAAAAAAATATCTGTCTGGCATGAAGGTCCAGAAGGAAAATACTTTCATTGGAATTCTTATTTATGTGCTCACCACCCTAGTAGGTTTAAATAAACCTTATAAATACTTTGTAAGACCCATTCTCGAATATGGATCTGCATGTTGGTTTAATAAATTCCCTAGAGAAAGTTCAAAGAAGAGCGATGCGTTTCGTAACTGGGAATAGAAGGAATACCATTAATTGGGAAAGTCTTGAATCTAGAAGAACTAGAGCTCGCCTGTGTGGTCTTTATAAGAGCTATACCGGAAGGGCTGCTTGGAGTTGTATTAGGAATAGGTTAGAACCTCCCTCATACTTATCGAGAAATTATCATAAGCATAAAATTAGGGCCAGAAACCAGCATACGGTTGTGGGCAAGTTTTCCTTCGTCAACAGGACCGTAAGGGATTGGAATAAATTACCTGCGGCAGTCTTTGATAGATTCCCTTCTGGTATCAAGTCATTTAAGAAGACCATTTGTGTAAAATGAAAAGTAAAAGTTGTAAATTACGGGCACTGAATTTGTGATTTTCTGCTTGGTTTCGATTGTGAAACTGGGAGGCTTTTTCTTGTGGTATTCTCTTTCCAGGGAAGTGCTTGCTGTACTCATGTTTTTGTAATTGTTGTTGTTCTTGGTTAATTAACAATGTTTTTAACTTTATTTTATCATCACTTGTAACGTTAAGCTAGTAGTAAGCTCAATCTGTAGTTTTGTAAGCCACAGTGGCAAGTATTTGAAATAATTAAATTGTGTATGAAACTGTACATGATGCTGGATTTAGAATGACTAGTAGTATTTCTTGTAATATTTTTTTCCATGGAATTCCTTTTTGTACTTGAGTTGTTGTAGTTGTTGGGTAGTATGATTTAACTTTATTATCACTTGTAGTGTTAAGCTAGTAGTAAGTTCAATCTATAGTATTGTAATTTATAGTGTTAAGTACTGGAAATACTTAAGTTGTGTGTGAATATGCATATAATGACACTGGATTTAGAAAGTTAAATTAGTAGTATTTCTTGCTTGTTGTAATGTTGTTGTTGTAGGGTAATTACGGTTTAAGTTCACTTTATTATCACTTATAATGTTAAGCTAGTAGTAAGGTCAACCTATAATATTGTAAGCCAAATTGTTAAGCACTGTAAATACTTAAGTTGTGTGTGAATTTGTATATGATGTTGCTCGATTTAGAATATTAAACTAGCAGTAATTCTTGTTATATTTTCCTTCCATATATCTGCTTCTTGTACTCTTGTTGTTTGTTTGTTTGTTTGTTTGTTGTAGTTGGGTAATAATGTTAACTTTATTATCACATTACTGTAAGTGACCGTTGCCACCGGGGTATTTCCCATTTGCAATTGAATAATAATAATAATAATAATAATAATAATAATAATAATAATAATAATAATAATAATAATAATAATAATAATAATAATAATAATAATAATAATGAGTGACAGGGGTTTAACGTAATTTGGAAGGAATGTTTTGCGTATGATAAATGAGTACCAGTTAACTATTGGGGGCAAAGGCGGTCATGCGTTGAGCTAACCACTCTACCCCACCCCACCAAGTGCCAACGTCATGGATAGTGGAAGCCTTCACCTTCCCCCCTTCCAATGGCTTTCAAGGTTTGTACGGAGATGACTTTGCTTTTTGCTTTTTAAATATTAGTATTCATGTTTATTATGTTTGTTTATTCATACCCCTGCTTTGTAATTCAGTGACCATGGAATGGTAAATGTTGTAAATTATATTTATATTTACTTGTATTCATTTCCTTTTTCCTTATTGCACACGTTTGTTGTTGTTATTATTATTATTACTACTACATATCGCTTAACATGTAAATAAACAAATATTTAATGCAGTAAATAATGCTTATCTCTTCGGATTCATTTCTTCGTTGCATATTCGTTTTGCTATGACAACATGACTTCTTTATGATATAAATAAATATCAAAATAAAAGTATTTCTTCCCAAACATATTTATTATACGTGCACCAATCAGAGAACCAACTAGGGAAGTACCTCTTACTAAGGTGCATAATGTTTTTGCATACATGTATAATTGAAGAATTGAAGATCCATACACAGGTAAGTGGGTCGCCCATGTGGTAGGCCTATTACGCGACATAGGAAACTGAGTGAACTGGCTGTGCAGTTTGATCACATTGCTGTGAGCTTGGTTTCAGGAGATGGTGATGTATTCGAACCCCACAGTTGGCAGGTCTGAATTTTTTTTTTGCCCGTCATTTTCATTTCAGGCTAGTGCTATGTCTGTACGCTTATTTACATTTTAAATCCTAGCCCTCTTTCCTATCCAATTCTTGCATCACAACCTGTCTTCATGTGATTTAAGCCAATATATATGTAAAAATCTGGTAATGTTGTTTGACTCATAGTGCTCCTGTACATTGGTTTCCGTAATGTTGAAAGCTTGAGATACACCAACTTGTAAGCTGAAAATATGTTTAAAATGCCAAATGCCGAAAACCGTAAAAGTTCTTAGTGGGATGTAAAGCTGTTAGCATTATTATTAAAAGGAAGGACATATGTCTTATGTGGTAAGTCCTTGAACTTGCAGAAATCGCAATGAATTATACAATCTATATTCCCTCCCCCCTTCCTTTAAGAATGCAGTTATAGTAATGCATACATCAGAATAAAGGCAGGAAATGTTTAACATTAATTTAAGCGAGTGAAGGAGAGAATGTATGACTAGCTCAGGTTGGCGGATTCGAGTTCGGCGGTATTTGAAAGTGCTCAAATACTCCAGCCTCATGTCTAGATCTACTGGTACATAAAGAACTCTTGCGGGACGAAATACTGGCACCTCGATGTATGTGAAAACGATAGAAGTAGATAGTAGAACTAATATTCAATTCTGCAGTGAGCTTGAAAGCTGACCTAATTTCCGTTCACGTAGCTTGGCACATTAGTATTCCTATATGTTTCCTGATAACCGTGAAGATATAACCAGCCTGCAGGCTGAAAATATGCCCAATCTCTCTCCTTAGGCTACTGGTTACCGGTATTGAAGAGAGAAGGAAATGTTCGCGCAAAAGAAAGGGAAGTCATTGGACTTTCGAAAATCACACTGCAAAGACTTATTAAACAAATTGCATCGTTTAACACGCCCCTCTTTTCAAGAATATGGTTATAGTACGCCTACTGCATATCAAAATAAAGACAGATATATGTAACATTAATTTGAGTGAGAAAGGGTGTTTATTTCCTTAATTTCTCATTGAGCGTGGAAACCGACTTAATTATGAATATCTTGATTTATTTCATCTTAACTTTTATTATTTACTAGGGTAGGGAAACATTTATTATCGGTGTTTACATTGAGGTTAGTTTGTTATGGTTATGTCTGGTGATTTTAATATGTAACCAGGCAGGTTGGCAGCAGTGATCAGCCATTACAAAAAAGAGAAAAGAAGTGCATCGGGCGACGATATTTACTTTCTGGGGTATTTCGTTACGTGGCGATTACTATACATTTCTCCCTCTTCCTAGAATTAGACTAAACTCAAATTGCCACAATTCATTATCCTCTGACTAACTCGATTCCATATCTCATTTGTGATTCCATAAGCCCGTCTCATCATCAACATTCTTTTGTAACACCACATTTCAAAATATTCTATCCTGTTTCCTTCCGTGTTAGTTATTGCACATGCTTCACTTTCATACAATGTCACGTTCTACACAAAGATCTTCCTGATTTACAGCTTTGAATGAACAAATAAACGTTTTCCGGGCATGCGCTACTCTGCATTCTATGTCCACTTTATTTCTGCTACCGTCAGTTACTCTGATACCCAAGTGACAGTATTCATTTACTTCCTAATCCACAATTTCCTGCGTTCTATTACTTTTGTTTTTGGTTTATTTCTTTTAATGTGCTTATTATCAAAGATTCTGCCCATACCAAAAATTTTTTTTAGAGATCTTCGGTAGAATCCAAAAAAATATGATCGACAAATCCGCTCGTTTTGACTTTTCAACGTTAAATTTTGATTTCATTTACAAATTCATCTTTGATTCCTTGACCACGTGTTCTAAATAGAATATTGAAAAGAATGGGGTGGGGTGGAGGCGAAGTATAGCCCTGACTTATAATTTTTTGGATAACTCGTCCTTAGTCATAGGCCTTGATTTGTATTATTATCTGGTAATAAGAACTAAATAAGTAAGAAAACTATTGCTCTTTGTGTTGTTTGTACCAGGATGTGGGCTGGGTTTATGTCTCCATCGCTCTCAAACCTGAACTGAGTTTACGAGAGGATCGGTGATAATAGAACGTGCCGCGACTTACAAGGGATGTGCACGAGATCTCAGTTCACCGAGCTCGATAGCTGCATCGCTTAAGTGCGGCCAGTATCCAGTATTCGGGAGATAGTAGGTTCGAACCCCACTGTCGGCAGCCCTGAAAATGGTTTTCGTGGTTTCCCATTTTCACACCAGGCAAATGCTGGGGCTGTACCTAAATTAAGGTCACGGCCGATTCCTTCCCACTCCCAGCCCTTTTCTGTCCCGTCGTCGCCATAAGACCTATCTGTGTCGGTGGGATGTAAAGAAGCAACTAGCAAAAAAAAAAAAAAAAAATTCTCAGTCCTGTGTACTCTGCAAACGTAATGGACTGGAAGTGTACAGAAGTGAGACACAGGAATCTTTGCTGTTGACTTCAGGTTGTATGGCACGTTTTTGAGTTTTCCTTTCAGTACAGATTACAGAAATCGTGTCTTCCGAGAAATGATGAATGACTCCGAGTCCGATGACTCTGAGAACTGTGCGGGGATCCTGTGTGATATTCATCTTTATTATAGGCTGCTACGCATTTCAGTGTTCAGTCGACGATCTTTCGTGAATTATCTGTTTTCCCCATCATGTGCTCGCAACTAACGCTCCCTCTCGTTTAGTCACACAACTGTAAACTGTCGATGATAAAAAAAACTGAGTATAACTATCCTTAGCTTGGCCTTTGTCTGCTTCTCTTACCCTCCATGGCCGGGTGCATTATTCTCTTGTGTCGGATTCCCTTAACTCCTCCTCCGTGGCAGGGATTCATAGTATATGTTCAAAATATTACTATTCTGCCTCTCGTAAGAGGTGATGCGAAGAGGAAACCCTCATGGACTCGGAAACTGGGAGCCTGAGTTATCCACTAAAGGAGCCTTGCCTTACTCTGGAATTGCTTGTGCTTACTAGTGCCATGTTCCTCGATCTCAGCTTTTTATCCGACCTTCCTTGGTCAATTACTGTTCTCTTCAAGCTGACCTATTAGGTTTGCGAAGCGTAGGGTTATCTGGCCAGTTACCCCGCTATGGTAATTAATTAGACCGTTCTGTCAGCGTCTCATCGTCGAATGTTGGGCAGCGGTAAATAACCCAACCACATGAGGAGACCAACGGCTTTGGGCGTATGAGGTCGAGTTGCAATACGTGGAGTGATGGTCTCCTAATTGTAGGAAATACCTCTGGAACCCACGAAGCAGCATCTGTTAGCGGCAGCTCCGAGTGGCTTCTGTCCTCCATGTTAGGAGCAGCCTGATCAGCTGCTAGCGGTCCCTCTAAAATACGTTTAGGTGTGTTGGGCCCATCGAACTAATAGCCTATATGATGGAATTTTGGTGAACCAAGGACTCTGGAAATGCCATGACGTCCCCCGAAGGCGACGCGCAGTTCCCGGCGTCCTGAGGGAACTGTGACCAGATCCCACAACAACTGCAATAGTTAATGTATCGCCTCTCACTGACAAGGCAGAGAAATTGGTGAATTATGTGGAAAAGAAAGATACGTAGAATATATGATGGGAGTGAGCGAGACTAAGTGGAGAGGAGAGGATGAGAAAGGTTTTAAGAAAGGATGTAGTATGTACTGGAGTAGAAGTGTGGAGGCAACGGTGATAGTAGTGTTATTCTGAAAGAAAACCTAGTGTGGTATGTTGTAAAATTATCCCGATAAACGACAGAATAATTACGTAAAATCAGACTTCAATTTGGGAGTGGAACATATTTCATACAGGTGTATGCACCGTAGATGGGTACTGCAACAGAGTGTTCAAGTGTGTTTTTGGAGGAAATAGAGCGGCGCATGGAGGGCACAGAAGTGGTTTTTTTTTTATCGTGTGGCTATTTCTAGTCGGGTGCAGCCCCTGTAAGGCAGACCCTCCAATGAGGGAGGGCGGCATCTGCCATGTGTAGGTAACTGCGCGCTATTTTATGTAGGATAGTGTTATGTGTGGTATGTGTGAGTTGCAGGGATGTTGGCGACAACACACACAAACCCAGCCCCCGAGCCACTGGAATTAACCGATGAAGGTTAAAATCCCCGACCCGGCGGGGAATTGAATCCAAGACCCTTTGAAACGAAGGTCAGTATGCTGACCATTCATCCAATGGGTCGGACAAGGAAGTGGTAATAACGGGAATCATGGATGCTCACGTAGCAACAGACAGACGGGGTAAAGAAAATATATTGGTTTTTTTGAGTATGAAAAGCGGGATGTAATGTTATTCATAATGTACTTCTTACATTTTCTTATATAATTAAATCCTAACACTTCTAGTATCCTCTCGAATATCTTGACTACATGTGAAGTAAGGATATTTATCTGCAGTTATTTCATTCATTGCTGTTACCTGTTTTGCACAATGAGATTATTAGACACGTACTCCAATCTTCTAGGAGATATTTTTTCATCCATATCCCAAATAATATACTATACAACTACAGTACAGTACTCCCAATGGGCCCACTGCATGATCTAGTTAAGGTGCTTTACCGCATCTTGTCTTCCTTGCAACTGTTTCTATATCTAGCACCGTTCTTCGAACTTAATTTTTTTCATGTTATCTTTCCCCCAGCTAGTTCTGTGAATCTAATATTCGGTAATGTTGAAGAATACTTTTTTCGTCCGAAACAAATTCTATTTCCTCTTTCTATGTCAAAATTTGCCCTGCTTTTGTCTCTACAAATTATGTATACTCTTTCATTTTTACCTGTTAATCAATCCAGAAGTCTTCTTACTTCCTTTTAATATCCTTCTACAATATATATGTGAAACGTCCCCAGCATTTCCTTTTCTCCTTACTGAGTTAATTGGCCCTGCCGTTAGTGTCGCGTAGCTTGAGCTTGCATTCGGTGGATGGCGAGTTGGAAACCTACAATCTGCAGCCCTGAAGATGGTTATCAGTGGTTTCCTCTTTTCACACCAGCCAAATGCTGGGGCTGTACCTTAATTAAGGCTACGGCCGCTTCCTTCCATATTCCTGCCCTCTCCCATTTTTTGCGACGCCTTCGATGTGTTAGTGCGACGTTAAAATGCTTAGTCGAGCAGCTCGTCCCCTTACCCCCGAGTATTCCCAACCCAATGATTGTAACATTTTCGTAACTTTACTCGTTTGTCGGAAATCGCCCAGAACATGTCGTGTTGATTTCCTTGTTGTATCTTTTCTGTTCTTGGAACAAGTAATCAACTAACTCACTTGATACTGTTTAACACTTGCGACCGCAAATATCAAGCTTCGCGCAAATAAGAAGGAAGAGAAAAGGTAGGAAAGGGAAATGTACAGTAGAGGATAGGAAAAGACAGGTGGAACAGGGTCATGGGAGGGAGAATAGGGAGGAGGAAGTAGCTTCTGCAGCTATCAGGAAACATAGGGCTGACCAGCAAGGGAGGGGATCAAATGAGGTGGGAAGTGTTGAGGCTCTGATCATGAGGGATTCCATCGTTAGACACGTGGGGAAAGTGTGTGGAGGAAAGGAAACCAGGGTCGAGAGTTATCCAGGAATTAGGCTGAGGCAGATGCTGAGAAATGTAGAAGAGAAGGAGGAGGGGAACGAGAAGGTGGTAGTGTTTCATGTTAGTACGAACAACGTAAGGCAAGTTAATATAAATACCATCATAGTTCGGGATGTTTTTAACATCGAGTTGTTTGCCTGAAGGGCTAGAACTGTGGATTTTTTATTGTTCAATGAAAGCCAGTTCGTTTTAAAAATCCAACAATGGTTATTTTTAAAATTAGCTGACTTTGCAATATGTTTAATCAGAACACCACTTAATTGACTTAATGTTTTGTTAAGCCTCTCTAATCACTAATGAAAAAAATGAAGATGCAGGTCTTTTGATTTGACCCCTGTAGGCGACCTGCGCGTCGTGATGAGAATGACATGATGATGAAGACGACAATACACCCTGGCCCCGTGTCACCGAAATTAAACAATTATGGTTAAAAATTCTGACCCCTCCGTGAATCGAACCCGGGACTCCTGTGACCAAAAGCAAGCACGCTAACCATTTAGCCATAGTGCCGGATTAATCACCAATGACTTACTGTTTTGAACACTAACTCTGCACCACGTGGAAATAACTATTTTTCTACAAATAAAACGTACAGCGGATGTTTGGTAAGCTTCTGGAAGAAAACAGAAATATATACAATTATTGAAGAAAGCCATCTAGTAGCGGCTGTAGGAGAGTCATCACAATTTGAATCACTGGGCCATGACCGAACTGCTGCATGGGACATTCTATTGTATTGCTCAGGAAAATGAAGGAAAAAAAGGAGGACATTTCGTACTATTCCACAGAGCGGCGCCTCGGTGAGGAAGCCACGGTCCCACGGGATGAGACGGTGCACACAAGGAATTACAGGGTTAACGTTCTACGCCACCTCAGTTGATTACAAAGGCACAAAGTTTTCTTTCTATGTTAGCCTTGAACCTGCCAACTTGGGCTCAGAAAGCCAGTGCCTACCTCCTGAGCCACTCAGTCCCGCTCTTTCAATCTGAGGGAGTGAGATAGCGACCATAAAATATCTAGCTGAAATGGTTCCAATTCTTTTGTTAGTATCCTCACGAACTTCCTTGGTCCATTGTTCCCCTCCTACAACCATAAAGGTACAAAGTTTGCGAAGTCGGGAGTATCTTTCACCTTCGCACCTCTCATTACCTTTCGAGTTTCTTTGCCCGGTATCTTCGTTCATCGAACTTCTTCATGTTTCCATCACGATTACTGGCAATAGGTGCCGATTATCCCATCTTTTTAACCCTATTATTTCCACTGTTGGTGGGGGCTGCAGAATACACCTACGGTATCCCTGGCCTGTCATAATAGACGACTAAAATGGTGAACTCCCAACGATTCTGAAATTGGGAATGTGGACTGGCGACCACGCAGTCCATAGCGGAGCCTGGCGTTGCTTCCATTTGCTTGTACCGGACTCCTCACTTTCATCTTACATAGCCACCACCGCTACCACCAAATTTGCTATATAAAAAGTCAAAATCAATATCATTATGCGACGTTTGACTACGCATATACTTGGAATACTACTTTTTGAATTATCTCGGTTGGTACGCTTTGTAAAATAATATGACGAACGAACTATATAGGATAAGATGGTACGTTCTGAATGAAGTTCTGTTTTATCGTTCGTGCCAAATATTACATAATACAATTTACATAGCGTTTACAGTACCATACGAACCATACTAATTATAAAGTTAAACTATTAGCGATTCAAAGGTGTTTAGCTCAAAATATTGGCACCTTCAATCGGATATGGTTTAGTATAAATTAAGTCGTCCCATATTGCAACGAGATAGGCACTTGGCACTGTAATTAATATGGAATACAGCCTCTTCCTCGGCATTCACACTCAGTGATTAGTGGCAGGAACTACTCTTGGTGCTAGCCACCGCCAGGAATAAAAGGAAGTTGTAGGTGAAATGAGGACAGAGCGTAGAGATGGTGATCCTTGGTCTTTTGCCAATTCCACTTTCTTCCTTCTGATTCGGCCGACTGGTTAGTTTTTGAACTCGATGTACCGGTTACCGACGTTTCGAATACATACCAAGACAACTGATGCACCCTTCCTTGATCCGAGGGAGAGAGAGATAGTGGACACATACGTCATTAACTCAAAAGATAGGTCTGATGTCTCACGAGTTACAAAAGCAATTTACGACGTGGCCGTCAGAGACAACAACAACATTAACATAACTAAAGACAATACTCGTATCGATAAAACGCAGAAACAATAGACCGGATAGTGAAAATGCAGTTTAGAATTTTATAAACGGAGATAGGTACAAAGAACAATTCAACATGGCATACAGGATAGTGATAATGAGTGGTCACGTTGGTGACTGTTGGAAATGCAAAAATAATACAGTATTCAGCCTCTTTTAGCGGTAAGCGTAAGTAGGAAGTCAAATTATTTGTGGAATGAATGTTGCAGCTAAAAGAAAGGGAAGAGTGATGGAAGGTGTGGGAAACATGACATGATGACCCTGGAGAGGTCGGAAAGGGAAGATGAAAGACAGGAACACGGGTCAAGTACTGCAAGTGTAAGCAAAGCCTGACCCCGCTGTGGCTCTGAGAGATTAGTCATGGTGGTGATTATTGTTTTAAGAGAAAGTACAACTAGGCAACCATCCTCTGTGGCTCTGAGAATCAAAAGATTCTACGATCACAATGTGTGAATTCAACGAATACAAGAGACTTCGTACAGCAGTTCAGTAAACATCTGACGTAATATACGTCTTTAAAAAATGGAAGTAAAACGTGACGTAAATATATCAAGTAGAGATTGACAATGAACCACAGCAATAATGCCAATACAAGGCAACTGACAGAAAATATGACGCTGATTATAACAATCAAACGTGTGCTTGTATGTTAAACAAGGCAATAAAATATGCCAGTAAAATATGTCATTTTAAACACGACAATAAAATACGCTCCACCTCTGTGTTGTGTGGTTAGTGTGATTAGCTGCCACCCCCGCAGGCCTTGGTTCGATTCCCGGCTCTGCCACAATATTTGAAAAGTTTTAAGAGGGCTGGAACGGGTTACACTCAGCCTCGGGAGGTCAAGTGAGTAGAGGGGGGCTCGATTTCCACCTCAGCCATCCTCGAAATGGTTTTCCGTGGTTTCCCACTTCCCCGCCAGGCAAATGTCGGGATGGTACATAATTTAAGGCCACGGCCGCTCCCTACCTTCTTACTTCTCTCTTTCTTCCAATCTTCCCATCCTCCCAAAAGGCCCCTGTTCAGCATAGCATGTGAGGCCGCCTCGGCGAGGTACTGGTTCTCCTTTCCAGTTCATTCCCCGTCCCAATATTCTCACGCTCTAGGATACTCCTCTTCAGGCTGCAGAGGTGGGAATCCTCACTGAGCCCGAGGGAAAAACCAACCCTCGAGGCTAAACGGATTAAGAAAAGAAATATGACATCACACTATGACATTGTATGCATTAAAACATGGCAATAAAGCGTATCAATTAAATTATGTTATGTTTAATATAACAATAAAATATGACATTGTTTACAATAAAACATGGCTCTAAAAAGTGACGAGGAAATCCATCACCTTCTCATCCTTCTCCACCCCTGCTTCACACAATATGGCACGATACCAACGGCCCTTTACAGGGCTAAATAAAAAAATCAATCCGTAGAAACTATGAAGTATGCAATGTTGCCACATCCCTGGTAAAAGGCGGTTAATAAAAAATTACTTACGCGAGATTCGAACCTCGAGCACTCTCCGTTATCACATCTCTGAACGCGTCCTCGAAAAGTTACCTATTGCGCCGCATGGCATGCAGCGGTGAGTTCCCGGCGTATACGATACCTGTTTCTGGTCTGTGTGTGAACCGCATGTTGCATGGTACGTGTTCTTGGTATCCGTTCTAGTTTTACGGTTTCATTCGAGTTGCCCATAATGAATTAATAGTGGCGCTCATGATACCTGCTGTCTTTTCGCCGGCAACCACACATCTCGTTATATCACCTCGATTTAGAGAAAGGACCGATGTATTCCAGACATGTAATAAAAGCTCCAGGTTGCATAAAACTAGATATCCGACTCGTTGGCTGAATGGTCTGCGTACTGGCCTTCGGTTCAGAGAGTCCCCGATTCGATTCCCGGCCGTGTCGGAGATTTTAATCGCTTCTGATTAATTCTTCTGGCTCGGGGATTGGGTACCCACTCCAAAATTCTCCTCATCATATTCAAACAACATACCACACTACCAACCAACACAGAAACACTCAATAGTGAATCCATTCCTCCATATAGGGTTGGCGTCAGGAAGGGCATCCGGCCGGAAAAAGGGCCAAATCACATTTGCTACACAGTTCGCAACCGCAGCCCCACAGTTGTTGGTAAAAGCCTTAGAAAAAGAAGAAGTTCCATAAACCTTGATGGCAAGTTGCGGGTAGACCACCTGGTATGTCATTGTATAGGTACCTTAAAACATGACAGTAAAATGTGATAGCAATATGTCATGTTAAATGTGATAACAGAATTTGACATTAATATCTAACATTGTATTCTTCGAAAATTTGCAGGAAAATATGACAGTTAATAATATCTCATGTTAAATATGACGGAACATGACATTGTGTACATTTAAACTTGGCAGTAAAATGTAACAAGAAAATATGACATCATTCTATGACACTGTATACGTTAAAACATGGCTGTGTAATGTGACATTAAAATATGTAATGTTAAATATGACAAAGAAAACTGACATGGCTCTTTTTAGAGCCATGTGTTTATGTCCGTTGAGGACAGCTTGAAGGTGGAGTTTGGTGTGGCCTGGGAGAGGCTTAAAGTTGAGAGTGAGTGGCTCTTTTGAAAATTGAGTGTTGTATGCGTTATATATGAATAATGTTACTCCATATGTTAAAACATCGCTGTGTATGCGACTGTAAAATGTCATGTAAAATGTCGTGTAAAATGTATGGCATGTTAATTATGACAATACTACTGTCTAATGAGACAGTAAAATATATTACAATATGTTTAATATGTACCTCAAGATATGGCAGTAAAATGTGACAAAAGCAATGATAGCCTTCGTTAAATATTTTCAGTAATAATAATAATAATAATTGTACCGGGCGGTACACCTCCACGCCGCTAATTTAAAAGGTGCGCCAATTGAAAATCCTCTGCTGGAGGAAGTCTGAACTTTATTGACGTTATTAATTTTCTACCTTCTCAGAAGATGTCACTACCTGTAAATTTTGGAGTTTTAGAACGGTGTCATTTTTGATGTGTTTTTGTTTTGCTTGAAGTAAGAAGTGTGAACTTTCTCTTCTAGAGGACACTACTGAAGAACTACAATAGTGCACCCTAGTGCGAAGAAAAAGAACTGTTCCTTGGAGAAAATTTTATTTCAAAAGTTTGTTCTTTGTTAAATTTCTTTCAGTCATTGGTTAAGTTGGCAATATTCCCCCTTTCTTTCCCCTTGTTTTAAATCTAGCCAATCCCGAATTTCTGAAATTAATTTTCCACCAATAATGTGTTTCTTCTTCATCTTGTGTAGGGGTTTCTCTTTATTCTCCAATAAAGTGATTGTGGGCGGGTGTTCTCATTCCCCTAACGCCTAGAACCTTCCGCGAGAGTATATAAACTGCTGTTTTTAGGGTCTCTGCGCCACTTCTGTTCCATCTTTCTGTGTGTAAAGTACATTGCAGGGGGCGGGAAGCGCCTCTTTCTTCGGCAGCGGTCAACAACAAGGTAATGGCCAATTAATAACTTCTTTCTTTGCTAGCTCAGCAGTTTAACTCTCGGGGCGGGTCCGAAGCTTTTTCCGTTATGTAACCTTTCTTAAATGTAAAGAAACTTGTATCTATTTCATCTTTTAAACTGCATATCGGGATAGAGAGTGCTTAACCCTCTCGAGCTCCCAATCATATTGTTTTGAGGTGAACTTATTTTTCTCAACCTATTCTTCGTTAATATAATGTAAATTGTTCTTTTCTGAAGTCACCTCTGTAGTACGGGATTAGCCCTTGCATTAACGGCCTAGTGCCAAGTAGGTTTTAAATAAAGTGTATTAGGAGTGCGGAGAGCCTCCTTTCAAGTTGGTATTTTAGAGGCCATATAATTAACCTTTTCTCACTTAATAGGCCTCAGTAGATTGGGTATTTTACCCCTGTGTTTATGTCCGTTGAGGACAGCTTGAAGGTGGAGTTTGGTGTGGCCTGGGAGAGGCTTAAAGTTGAGAGTGAGTGGCTCTTTTGAAAATTGAGTGTTGTATGCCTCGTGGAGGCTTTTCAGTGTAATTTGGAGCAAGGGCTCCTAGGCATGAATGGGGTTTTCTGCCCCTCTGTTGAAACTTGTGTTTGGGGTAAAACTGAGCTGATTGCCCAAGCATTGTGAAGTCAGGGCGCGAAGCCCAAATCCTGTAAATATTGTAACTACCCTTTGGACTTGCTACTTTGTACCTGCCATGCTTGTTATTTCTTTGTTTTTGAAAAGGAAATATAACCTTGTTAAATTTTAAATTAATTTTACTTTCGTAGCTTGAGACCCGTTCACACCCGCACCTTCTTTCACCTCTACCTACCGCTAAAACACGGTAACAAGTGGTAGCAGAGCATGGTTGAATGGGTCTCAATTTAGCCCTTTTTGACGGCTAAACATTGTTTTGTTCCGAACTCCAACAATTTTCTCAGTTGCTGGAATTTTTTTTTTGAGTTTTTCAAAATTGTTCTGTCATCATGCCCGGACCTCGCGATGTTCTTCATCTTAACTATTTGCGCAAAGAGGAGTTGATATATGAGTTAACTATTAGAAATGTGCAATCTGGAGGCACGGTTGCAGTAGACACAAACAAGCTTAGAGAGTCCCTTGAAATGCCCATTTCAATCCCCACCTTGGGAGAGAAAGAAGTTGACGACTCTCTTTCCACGATCGTCGAGAATATTACTGGGCTAGCATCTGTAGTTAGTTTTTTTGATGAAAATGATCCTTCTCCTAATCAAATTAAGCGGGTGCAAGCCAGGCTATATCACTTTTCAAATAGAGTTAACGATCTGTTGTCTCTGAAGTTGAATGACGTTCAGAGGAAGGAAGCTAGTACGCTGCTTGAAAATATTTCTGAATTATCTAGCAAGGTCACTCAATTGTTAACTGGGGAGGTTCCTCCCAAAACTGATCAACCCGTCACGGTGAATGTAGGTAGCGAGGAAGAGCCTCATAAGGGAGAAGTCAATAGGAAAACCATTGCTGCTCAAACAACCTCTGGCCCATTGGACGAGTCTGAACGCCGTAACTCATTAAATAATGTACGTTCTGAATTAACCACCTTGCCATTGAAACCTTTACCTACTATGTCACCCGGGTTTAGTAGCTTGCCTCATCCATTGGCAATCTTGCTCAGAGGTATCTCTAAGTTTTCCGTTAATACCACCAGTGACGTAATTTCATTTTTAAGATTTCTAGTTGAATTTCAGGATCATGCCCTTGTTTTTTCTCTTTCTCCATGTCAAATTTTGCAAATTATCTATCCGCATGCTATTGGTATTCTCTCTGATAAAATCGTAAGAGCCATTGCCGAGCAATCATCTATTGAGGATTTCCATGCCCACTTGCTAGCTAACTTCATCCCTGCTAGGGCCAGGTCCTCCCTTATTCAGAAGTACTATTATCGGGTACAGCGCTTGGATGAAAACTTGGCAGACTTCATCCAAGATATTAAGTTTTATACTAGGGTGTTTGCTCTTCATTTCCCTGAGGATCAGATTGTACAAGCTATTGTGGAAGGGATCTCACCACCCTACAGGTCATATTTGTGTTTCGCGGCGTGCCCGCAAACCTTCTCGGAACTTGAAGCATTGGCCGTCTCAGCGGAAGGAGTTAGATACGCCGATTCTTTGCGTGTAGCGAAAGAACCCCCGCCTTCCTTTAGTAATACTCGGCCTCCACCTCGCCGATCAGTCACCCCTCGTAAATGTTATGCTTGTGGGTCGCCTGACCACCTGCGCAATAAGTGTCCACTGATCAAGTCGAGTGGGACAAGTAATGGGGCTGGTTCATCACAAGGCTGTTTTAAATGTGGGGCTTTCTCACATATTGCCAAGAATTGCCCAAATTCGAATAGCACCCCCTCCTGCTCAACTTCTGGTGCAAATTCCACCTATGCCAATAATAAAAAGTGACTAGTGGCTTCGGCTGAGTCGACTAATCCATCTTACCGAGACTCAGCCCCTAGTAAACAGGTTGTAAATTCAGGGAACGAGCAATTTTCAAATGCATCTTTTGAATGCCCCAAAGAGTGTCTTAGGATTGCGGCGGATTCCCCCGCACCTATTCCTTTTCTTAAGATTGAGTTAAATAATGAGCCTATAACCGCTCTATTAGATTCAGGCAGTGTCTTATCGATTATTTCGGCTGAATGGTATTCTAAATTGAAATCTGTTTGTAAACTACCTGACTATGTCTCATCTCCTGTTCTATATGTTTCGGCTAATTCATCTCCATTAGAAATTCTAGGTTCCTTACTGGTCAAAATTCGTATTTTTAAATTTACATGGAAAACCAAACTGTTTGTGGCTAAGCACTTGTCTTGCCCCATCATACTGGGAGCGGACTTCATTTCTCACACTGGTCTTGTGCTCGATCTTCAGAGTAAGTCGTGCACATTCAAATTTGCGTCCAATTGTAACATTCCCTTGTTAAAGTGTAATTCTGTATCATGTTCATCTATTTCGCCTACCCAGGATGAGATGTTGTTAAACCTTAGACATCTACCTGAGGAGCAGGCTGATAGTATTCGCAAATTGTGTCAGTCCTTTCCAGAGGTGTTCTCTGATACTCTTGGTGTTACTGACCTTATTGAATACAAAATTGAGGTCACGGATTCGATTCCTGTCCGTTTTCCAACTTATAGGCTATCTCCACCTAAAATGAAGGCTCTGAAAGAAATTATCGATCAGATGTTGAAGGATGGTATTATTAGGCCCTCTAAGTCAGCGTATTCTTCGCCTATTTTTCTAGTCCCGAAACCCCAAGGGGGCTTCAGGCCTGTCATTGATTACAGGGCTCTCAATCGGAAGGTGGTGTTACAATCTGTGCCACTTCCCGACCTTCATTCTTGTTTTTCATGGTTTCGTAAGGCCAAGTTCTTTACTATCTTGGACTTGAATCAGGCCTATAATCAAATTCCCCTTGCCGAAGAGTCTAAACACCTTACAGCGTTTGCCACGGACTGGAATTTATATGAATACAATCGCGTGCCTTTCGGGCTCCCCACGGGAGCAGCTGTACTCACTAGGCTACTAGATAGGGTCTTCTCCGACATCAAATTTGAGTACTTATATCACTACTTGGATGATGTCGTCGTATTTTCAGAAACTTTTGAAGAACATCTAGATCATCTGCGAGAAGTTCTCGATCGCCTTCGTAAGGCTGGGTTAACTGTCAAGTTGTCCAAGGTCGCCTTCGCTAAGCCCTCTATGTCATTCCTAGGGCATATTGTGTCACCTGATGGTGTAGCAGTCGATCATTCTAGAACACAGGCCATCCGTGATTTTAAACCTCCCAAGGACATTAAAGGTATCGCCAGGTTCATTGGTATGGTGAATTTCTTCAGGAAGTTTATTCCTAACTTCGCTAATAGAGCGGCGCCCTTGAACCTTCTTCGTAGGAAAGGCATCAAATTCGAGTGGGGTCCTTCTCAACAAGCCGCTTTTGAAGATCTGAAATTAGCTCTCTGTAATGCCCCTGTCCTTGCTATGCCTGATTTCTCAAAGAAATTCATCGTCCAAACGGACGCGTCGTCGTCAGCAGTAGCTGCAGTCCTTCTTCAAGAGACTGAACTAGGGAGGCGACCCATCGCCTATGCATCTAGGACTCTATCGGCTCAAGAAGCAAAATACTCCATATATGAGCTCGAAGGTTTGGCAGTCTTATTCGCCTTAGAGAAGTTCCGTCTCTATCTGGAACATGTCAAATTCGACCTAGAGACAGATAATCAAGCCTTAAGCTGGGTCTTAGGTAGGCCGCGTCTACTGGTCGTATAGCCCGTTGGGCCATCCGTATTTCTGCCTTCCAATTCGATGTCAGGCATATCAGAGGTACCGAAAATGTTGTTGCTGATGGACTCAGTCGTATGTTTTCTAACGAAGTCGAGACCCATGAACCGGTCGACAGTTCGTCACCTCCCGAGTCCATACTATCTGGTGTTAATGCCATCTTAACAGATGCTCCCATGCTTTTTAGGGATATTGAGAAATACCAACGTGAAGATCCGACGCTGGCTCCGATAATGGAAACCCTTTCTTCTGGGGAACATGTCGTCCCTTATGTTCTGAGGAATGGTGTTTTATGTTGCCCTTCGAGGCATGACAAGATGATGAAGGTTGTCGTTCCAGCTGTTCTTGTGCCTATGATCTTCAAATACTATCATGAGATCCCATTGGGGGGGCATCTGGGAATATTTAAAACTCGTGAAAAGATTCGTGAAATGTTCATCTGGAAAGGTATGGACGGTGAAATCCGTGAACTTGTAAAAGCTTGTAAAGCTTGTTTGCTCAGTAAACCCACCATGTCCACCAAGGTAGGCCTTTTGTCTTCGCATCAAGCGTCGCGCCCCATGGAACGCCTGTATATTGATTATGTAGGACCCTTCCCCCAGTCAAAGGGAAATGCTAACAAGTTCATCTTTGTATGCGTAGATGGCTTTACTAGATTTTCTTGGTTATTTCCGACTAAGCTGGCTACCGCTCAGTCTACCATTACTTGCTTAAATTCTATTTTTGCTTCTTTTGGTCCGTGCCAATATATTGTATCTGATAATGCTAAGGCTTTTACATCTAATTTATTTCGTAAATTCTGTTTTGACTTGTCCATCTCTCATGTAACTACTTCTGCTTATTACCCTCAACCATCTCTGGCTAAACGAGTTAACCGTAATCTCAGGTCCGCACTTATTGCCTATCATCATGAAGATCATTCCAGGTGGGACACGTCCCTGCATTGGTTAGCTTTTGCTTTGAATTCGGCGGTTCATGAATCACATAAATTTACTCCAGCCTCGTTGATGTTCAAGTTTGTTCCCAACACGCCGCTCTCTAACCTCTGGTCTCTGAGTGACATTCTACCCGAGACAATAGATCCGGACAACATTAAAGATCTTTGGAAGAAGGCTAAAGCCAATCTTAAAGTGTCTCATGAAAAGGTTAGGGAAAGGTATGATCGTGGACGGAGACCCACCCCTTTGAAGGTAGGTGACCAAGTTATGGTCAAGAACTTTGTTCCCGCGGGCAAGCTTGCCCCCAGATTTCAGGGGCCGTGTGTCATTCTTGATTTCCTTACGCCGGTTACGTTGTTATTAAGTAATCCAGCCACCGAGAGGATATTTAGGGTTCACCTGTCCCAGGTGAAACCGGTGTAAATTTTGTGTCAACTTGCTTCATATAATTTGATAGGAATATGAAGGTTATATTTTTTTTGAGTTTCCACTCTTAAGGCATTCTGCTCCTCCTATAATATTTTGTTTTATATGTAAGCTTTTTGTAAAACATTCCCCGATCCGTTAAACTGCCATTTTGTCCTTACCATGGCCATTGCCACGCTCCCGTCTCCTGCTATACACACTGTGGCTTGCTTATATTAAATGCCATGGATTTCTGCACGCCGCTGGCCCCTCAACCTCTCCAACAAGCCTGCGCCCTCAAAAAATGATGATAGTCCAACAATTCTGCCGCCTAGCTTTAATATTTCAGTGCCCCCGCAGCCGCGCGGCGCTGTGCCGCGACTGGGTTTGAGGATGGGCCCCCTCGACCCCAGCGTGGACGACATGTGCACGGCGAGCCGGAGCTCTCCTCCCGGCCAAGGCTGACGTGCGGCGCACGACCTGCTACTTGCCCGCAGCCTGTATATCTTCACCGCGGGCGCGGCGTGTTTCAACACCACTGCTCCCCTCATGGTGCGGGCGAGCGGTATCTCAGGGTACTTGAGGGGTCCGAGCGGCCTCTCCTGGACGCAAGCGGCAACGGCCGATCTGGCCATTCAACTTAGTCTACATCAACTACATGGACATTCCAGTTCGACATTACTACCTTCTCTTGGATTTTTCTGCAATACCTGGTGGACTTAGAAATTTTTTTTTCTCAAATTTAAAAACTAAAGTTTATCTTCTGAATTCAACTTCTACAAGCATAAAGACTTTACTTCACCTGCAACAACAAAATTTTGAAACTGAATCAAACCATATTAAGAAAATCTTAAAAATACTTCTGCAATTAATCTCCACATCTACATCAAAACTTGGACCTAGTTTTCAAACAAATTTCATGTGTCACCCCTGGAGGAACTTTTGGGGGGGGAGGTCTGTACCGGGCGGTACACCTCCACGCCGCTAATTTAAAAGGTGCGCCAGTTGAAAATCCTCTGCTGGAGGAAGTCTGAACTTTATTGACGTTATTAATTTTCTACCTTCTCAGAAGATGTCACTACCTGTAAATTTTGGAGTTTTAGAACGGTGTCATTTTTGATGTGTTTTTGTTTTGCTTGAAGTAAGAAGTGTGAACTTTCTCTTCTAGAGGACACTACTGAAGAACTACAATAGTGCACCCTAGTGCGAAGAAAAAGAACTGTTCCTTGGAGAAAATGTTATTTCAAAAGTTTGTTCTTTGTTAAATTTCTTTCAGTCATTGGTTAAGTTGGCAATATTCCCCCTTTCTTTCCCCTTGTTTTAAATCTAGCCAATCCCGAATTTCTGAAATTAATTTTCCACCAATAATGTGTTTCTTCTTCATCTTGTGTAGGGGTTTCTCTTTATCTATATATATATAAAGTAGCTTGTCCTGACTGACTGATTCATCATCGCCGAGCCAAAAGTACTGGACATAAAGAAATGAAATTTTGGGCATAGATTCATATTAAGATGTAGGTGCTCGCTAAGAGAGGATTTTTTGATATTCCGTCGCTAAGGGGGTGAAAAGGGGGGTGAAATTTTAAAATGAGTGTGTCTATATCTCAAAATTTTAAAAGTTTACAGGTGTGAAAATTGGTATTTAGAATCTTCTTTAAAAATAAGGAAACACGTATTTTTTTGTTTTCAGACAATCCCAATAGGAGGGGTGAAAAAGGGTGAAAAAGGGGTTGAATGCCTTTAATCCGGATGTGCTACGTATATCTCAGAAACTGAAGATATTACAGACCTCAAAATTGGTACTTTTGATCGCTGTGAAAAATAAAGAAACACGTATTTTTTTGTTTTTGGAAAAATCAAATAATGGGAGGGTGAAAAGTGGGTGAATTTTTAAAATGAGTGAATCTATATCGCCAAACTTTTAAAGTTTGCAGATGTAAAAATTGGTATTTAGAATCTTCTTTAAAAATAAGGAAACACGTATTTTTTTGTTTTCGAAAAATCGCAATAGGAGTGGAAAGGGGTGAAAAAGGGGTTGAATGCCTTTAATGAGGCTACTTATATCTCAGAAACTGAAGATATTACAGACCTGAAAATTGGTGTTTGCGATCTCCTTTAAAAATAAAGAAGCACGTATTTTTTTATTTCTGGAAAATCCAAATAAGGGGGGGGGGGGTTGAAAAGGGGGCAAAATTTTAAAATGAGTGTATCTATATCTCAAAACTTTTAAAAGTTATAGATGTGAAAATTGGTATTTAGAATCTCCTTTAAAAATAAAGAAACACGTATATTTTTTTCGGAAAATCCTAATAGGAAGGGTGGAAGAGGTTGAAAAAGGGGTCGATTGCCTTTCATGAGTCTACTTATATTTCAGAACCTGAAGATATTACAGACCTGAAAATTGGTATTTGGGATCTACTTTAAAAGTAAAGAAACACGTATTTTTTCGTTTTTGGAAAATCCAAATATTGGGGAGTGAAAAGAGGGGGGGAGGCTGAATTTTTTAAAATGAGTGCGTCTACATCTTAAAAGTTTAAAGTTTACAGATGTAAAAATTGGTACGGTAGTTAGAATCTCCTCTAAAAATAAAGGAACACGTATTTTTTTGTTTCCTGTAAATCCCAATAGGAGGGGTGTAAAAGGGTGAAAAATTGGTTGAATGCCTTTAATGAGGATACATATATCTCAGAAACGAAATATATTACAGAACTGAAAATTTGTATATGGGATCTCCTTTAAAAATAAAGAAACACGTATTTTTTAGTTTTTGGAAAATCCATTAATGGCGGTTAAACATGAGTGACAAAAGGGGATGAATTTTTTGAAAGACTATATCTACAGAATCTCTTGGAAACGTAAAATGTTACAGACGTAAAAAGTGGGTGTTTGGAATCTCCTGTAAATGTAAAGAAACACAGGTGATTTTTTTTTTGGAAACTCCACTTAAGGGGAACTCAAAAGGGGTGAAATTTTAAAATGAGAATTTTTACAGTATATCTACAAAAACTTAACATGTTACAGAAGTGAAAAATGGTATTTTTATCTCTATTAAACATAAAGAAACGTGTATTTTTAGTTTTCGGAAATACCACTTGAGTGGAGGGGGGGGTAAAAGTGACTGAAAATGGTGTTGAATTCTTTTAATTAGGCTACTGATATCTCAAAAATGAAGATGTTACAGACGTGAAAATCGATATTTACAATCTGCTTTAAAAGTAAAGAAACACGTTTTCTCGGAAAATCCAATGAAGGGAGGGGTGGTGAAAGAATTGAAAAATTAATTGACTTAATTGTATGAGAATACATACATCTAATAAAAACTAAAGTTGTTACAGACGTGAAAATTCGTATTTGGATCTATTTTAAAAACAAAGAAAAACGCGTTTGGAGGGGTGGGCATCTTGGAGGGTGGGAGTGTAAAGGAGTTGAATTCCTTTCATGAGGACACATAAATCAAAAACTGAAGAAGTTAGAGTCGTGATAATTGGTATTTAGATTATCCTTTACTATTAAAGAAACAAGTATTTTTGCGGGAAAATTCACTTAGGTGGGGGGGGGGGATAGTGTGACCTGAAGTGAAAAAAGTAAATTATTTTTATGGGGATACTTATATCTCAAAACTGAAGGTAATAGACGTGAACATTGGTGTTTGGAATCTCCCTTAAACATAAAGAAACAAGCCTTCTTTTAATTTTTTTTGGGTGGGGGAGGGTGGCGGTAAATAAACTTAACGGCGGTGCGGTGTAGGAGGAGGTGAGACCAATTGATATTACTGTTCATAATGTACTTATAAGGATCCTCCGTTGCTCAGGCGGCAGAGCGCCGGCCTCTCACAGCTGGGTTCCGTGGTTCGAATCCCGGTCACTCCATGTGACATTCGTGCTGGACAATACGGAGGCGGGACAGGTTTTTCTCCGGATACTCCGGTTTCCCTGTCATGAGCCACTCCAGCAACACATAATAATAATAATAATAATAATAATAATAATAATAATAATAATGTTCCGGACCGTCGTCAAATGTGCGGACCGCGCTGGAAACGGGTCCTGGACGGGTAATGACTAAGAATGCAGTCCGGCCGCGGGTTCAGTGCCTCCAAGGCGCCCAATATGACACCACGCCTGATCTCCTGAAGGATTTTATCCATATTAAAAATTATTATAGGAAAAGATGGCAAAGATTTACGGACCCAACTGACCGGGAGGAATACCTGAGCCTAGCCCGGGAAGTACGAAATCGATTGCTGGAAAGAAAGATTGATAAATGGGAGGAAACGTGCCGTAATCTAATAGAAAACGAGTCAGATCCGGAATTTTGGTGGATTCTCGCAGAAAACGAGTCAGATCGCGAATTTCGGCGGATTATATATCTAAAACAATAAGCATTCAATTATACATTTCAGTATAATACCGTAGCGAAGCACGGGTATCTTGCTAGTTCTCCAATAAAGTGATTGTGGGCGGGTGTTCTCATTCCCCTAACGCCTAGAACCTTCCGCGAGAGTATATAAACGGCTGTTTTTAGGGTCTCTGCGCCACTTCTGTTCCATCTTTCTGTGTGTAAAGTACATTGCAGGGGGCGGGAAGCGCCTCTTTCTTCGGCAGCGGTCAACAACAAGGTAATGGCCAATTAATAACTTCTTTCTTTGCTAGCTCAGCAGTTTAACTCTCGGGGCGGGTCCGAAGCTTTTTCCGTTATGTAACCTTTCTTAAATGTAAAGAAACTTGTATCTATTTCATCTTTTAAACTGCATATCGGGATAGAGAGTGCTTAACCCTCTCGAGCTCCCAATCATATTGTTTTGAGTTGAACTTATTTTTCTCAACCTATTCTTCGTTAATATAATGTAAATTGTTCTTTTCTGAAGTCACCTCTGTAGTATGGGATTAGCCCTTGCATTAACGGCCTAGTGCCAAGTAGGTTTTAAATAAAGTGTATTAGGAGTGCGGAGAGCCTCCTTTCAAGTTGGTATTTTAGAGGCCATATAATTAACCTTTTCTCACTTAATAGGCCTCAGTAGATTGGGTATTTTACCCCTGTGTTTATGTCCGTTGAGGACAGCTTGAAGGTGGAGTTTGGTGTGGCCTGGGAGAGGCTTAAAGTTGAGAGTGAGTGGCTCTTTTGAAAATTGAGTGTTGTATGCCTCGTGGAGGCTTTTCAGTGTAATTTGGAGCAAGGGCTCCTAGGCATGAATGGGGTTTTCTGCCCCTCTGTTGAAACTTGTGTTTGGGGTAAAACTGAGCTGATTGCCCAAGCATTGTGAAGTCAGGGCGCGAAGCCCAAATTCTGTAAATATTGTAACTACCCTTTGGACTTGCTACTTTGTACCTGCCATGCTTGTTATTTCTTTGTTTTTGAAAAGGAAATATAACCTTGTTAAATTTTAAATTAATTTTACTTTCGTAGCTTGAGACCCGTTCACACCCGCACCTTCTTTCACCTCTACCTACCGCTAAAACACGGTAATAATAATAATAATAATAATAATAATAATAATAATAATAATAATAATATATCTATACTAATATTATAAAGAAGAAAAATGTGTATCTTTGTTTGAAACGAATAGACTCAAAAACTACTGAACCGATTTTAAAAATGTCCTCCCCAATAGAAAGCTTCATTGCCAGTGAGTAACATGGGCTGTATTTTATTTTCAAAACAATTCGTGGTGCGGTGCATGGGGGAGAGATAAAAATAATAGGCTCTTATAGGCAAAATATCGAATTTGTCGTATAAGGACGAGACAAAGCTCAATTTAATCCTCTTGACGCAAAGAACAAAACTCGGTGAGCCCTACGAGCCCGAAAACCATGTTTAAATGCCGTATAACCAACCGTTACGGAGATATTGGCACCACACTACACCTGCTCTAGGAATCGGATAAAAGAAATGAACTGCCGTAACCATGGCAACGTCAGCTCCAGGATTCTAGAGCAGCGAGATTATGCATGTATGTTTGGGCTTAGCTACCAACCAAAATTGGTACAAATAAGACTTACTATCTGCTAAAAAATATACTGTTGTGTAAGGCACTCATAGGACTCCTTTGGGTGGGGATGGAAAGGGGGTGAAGTACAAAAATCTTACCTTACTATTTAAAAATGGATGTATGCGCGCGCGCGCGCGCGCGTGTGTGTGTGTGTAAATGACACATCTCCTCCTAAACCACTGGAGCAATTTCAACCAAACTTTGTACACGTATTAGTTACTATCGGGAGACGAGCACTTTGGGCGTAAGCCATCTATAGCACCCTTAAGGGTGGGGTATCAGGGGGGTTAGTTATATAAATAATCGAGAATTGTGTCGAATTCATAGTTTTCGGGGTCGCTGAGTAGAAAAGTAATACTCCAGAATTTTTTAAAGTCCAAGTTCAGCCCCCTTTTAGGTGAGGAGGGCGGTTTGAGATATAGAAATAATTAAAAACAGTTTCGAATCCATACATTTCAGCGTCTCTGAGATGAATAGTAATACTCCGGATTATTCACAGGTCCAAGTGGGGGGCGAGATATAAAAATAATCGATAAACTATATATAAAATCTTATCTTCTTCTTACTGAATATACAATGGATGTATGTGTGTGCGTGGGTGTGTGTGTGGATGTGTAAATGACACATCTCCTCCTAAACCACTGTAGCAATTTCACCAAACTTGGTACACTTATCAATTAGTATCGGGAGACTAACCGCGTGGGGGTAAGACACGCCTATCACACTTATGGGCAGGGGTCGAGTGTGATGGTATAATAATAATCTAGAATAGTATCGAATCCATAGTTTTCGTGGTCACTGAAATGAATAGTGACACTCCGAATTTTTTAAAGTTCATGTTCAGCCCCTTTTTCGCTTTTTGAGGGGGGAGTGAGATATAAAAATAATCGAAAATATTGTCGAATCTACACTTTTCGGGGTCACTGAGATGAATGGTGACAATCCAGATTTTTATCTCTTAGGGGAGGGGGCGGGAGGGGGACAGTTTCATTGATAGTTGAAATCCTGTACATCGTATCTATAGTGCGACGGCTAAATACATATAGTTATCACTTATTAATTTTTGACAGGATCAAATACTTCCCAGTCGATTCGAGCTTCCATAAGGACGAAGTTTTACTTGAAAATTAAATAATCTAAAACTTGAAATCAAACACATCTAAATAATTCTAAAACAATATAATAGATATCAAAAAGGATATCTATAAAAATTCGCATTACACATAACTAACTGGTAATGCAAATCTTAAAGGGAAATATTCAGAAACTATCCGGGCAACCCCTGGTACTACAGGTAGTCTATACTAATATTATAAAGAAAAATTTGTATATTTGTTTGTAACGGATGGACTGAAAAACTACTGAACCGATTTTAAAAATGTCTTCACCTATAGAAAGCTACATTGCCAGTGATTAACATGGGCTGTGTTTTATTTTCAAAACAATTCGAGGTGGGAGAACACGGGGGGGGGGGGAGATATAAAAATAATAGGCTAATATAGGCAAAATATCGAATTTCTCGTGTAAGGACGAGACAAAGCTCAATTTAATCCTCTTGACGCAAAGTACAAAACTCGGTTAGCCCTACGGGCCCGAAAACCATGTCTTAAGGCCTCAAAACCAACCGTTACGGTGATATTGGCACCACACTACACCTGCTCTAGGAATCGGATAAAGTAATGAACTGCCGTAACCATGGCAACGTCCGCTCCAGGATTCAATATCAGCGACATTATCTAGGCTACAATATATCACAAAAACCTAACATGTTGGTGGATATGAAAATTGTATTTGGAATCACGTTTATTAAAATTAAAAGAACACAAATGTTCGTTTTCAGAAAATCCACTTAAGCGAAAGGATAGGGGGGTTGTGGGTGGGGGTGAGAAGAAGTGAGGAAGGCGTTGAATCTTCTGTATGTATATAAAAATTGATGTATGTGTATGTGTAAATAACACATCTCCTAAACCACTCGAGCAATTACAACCAAACAAGGAACACTTATGTCTTACTATCTGGAGACGAGCACTGTGGGGGTAAGCAATCCGTAGCTCCCTTGGAGGTGGGAGTCAGGGGGGCAATGTATAAAAATAATCGAAAAATGTGTCGAATACACAGTTTTCGGGGTCGCTGAAATGAATAACGACACTCCCAATTTAAAAAAAAAGACAAAGTTCAGCTCCCTTTTTGGTGTGGGGGAGGGGGGGAGTGATGTATAAAATTAAACGAAAATAGTGTCGAATACATAGTTTTCGGGGCCGCCGAGGTGAATTGTACACTCCGGATTTTTAGTATCAGGAAACAAACCATGTGGGGATAAGACAGTCCAAGAACCCTTAATGGCGGGGGGTGCGAGAAGGTCAGATACCCAAATTAACGAAAATAGTGTCGAATCCATCTTTTTCGGGGTCGCTGAGACGAATAGTGACATTCCGGATTTTTTCAAGTCCAAGTTAAGCCCCTTTGGTGTGGGGAGCGAGGAGGAGTGATATATAAAATTAATCGAAAATAGTGACGAATACATAGTTTTGGGGATCGCCGAGCTGAATTGTGCACTCCGGATTTTAGTGCCACGAGAAAACCCACGTGGGGTTAAGACAGTCCTGGAACCCTTGCGGCGGGGGAGGGGCGAGTGGGTGAAATATTAAAATCATCGAAAGTAGTGTCGAATCTATACTTTTCAAGCTCGCTGCTATTAATAGTGACACTCCGGAAGTTTTTAATGTCCGAGTTCAGCCCCCTTTGGGGTGGGGGGCGATGGGTGGGTTATATATAAAAATATTCGAAAATAGTGTCCAATCCATAGTTGTCAGGGTCGCTGAGATGTATAGTGAGACTCCGGATATTTTATAAGTCCAAGTTCACCCTACTTTGGGGTGGGGGCGAGGGGAGAGTGATATATAACAAAATTAATCGAAAATAGTGTCGAATACATAGTTTCCGGGGTCGCCGAGGTGAGTTGTGCAATCCGGATTATTTGTATCACGAGAAAAACCACGTGGGGGTAAGACAGTCCTGGAACCCTTGCGGCGGTGGAGAGGCGAGGGGGTGAGATAAAAATATCATCGAAAGTAGTGTCTAATCCATACTCTTCGGGCTCGCTGAAATGAATAGCAACACTCCAGAATTTATTAATGCCAAAGTTCAGCACTCTTCGTGATGTAGGGGGGGGGGGGGGGGTTGGAGTGTGATATATAAAATTAATCGAAAATAGTTTCGAACACATTGTTTTCGGGTTCGCCGAGGTGAATTGTACACTCCGGATTTTTACATGAGGAGACAAACTACGTGGGGGTAAGACAGCCCAAGAACCCTTAGGAGCAGGGGGGGGGGGAAGGCGATGGTGTCAGATACACAAATTAACGAAAGTAGTGTCGAATCCATACTTTTCGGGGTAGCTGAGACGAACAGTGACACTCCGGATTTTTTCAAGTCCAAGTTAAGCCCCCTTTTTTGGGTGGGGTGCGAGGGGGGAGTGATAAATAAAATTAATCGAAAATAGTGTCGAATACATAGTTTTCGGGGTCGCCGAGGTGAATTGTACACTCCGGATTTTTAGTATCAAGGGTGAGTAAGACAGACCAGGAACCCTTAGGGCGGGGGAGGGGCGAGGGCCGAGATATAAAAATCATAGAAAGTAGTGTCGAATCCATTCTTTTCGGGGTCGCTGAGATGAATAGTGACAGTCCGGATTTTTTAAAGTTCAGCCCCCTTCATGGTGGGGGGCAATGGGACAGTGATATATACAAATAATCTAAAATAATGTTGAATACACAGTTGTCGGGTTTGTTGAGATGAATAGTGATATTCCGGATATTTTATAATTCCAAGTTCATCCCCCTTTGAGGTAGGGTTCGAGGGGGATTGAGATATAAAAATAATCGAAAATAGTATCGAATCCATAGTTTTCGGTGTCGCTGAGATGAATAGTAACACTCACGATTTTTTACAACTCTAAGTTTAGCCACCATTAGGGACGAGGAGGGAGAATGAGATATAATAATAATAATAATAATAATAATAATAATAATAATAATAATAATAATAATAATAATAATAATAATAATTGTACCGGGCGGTACACCTCCACTCCGCTAATTTAAAATGTGCGCCTGTTGAAACTCCTCTGCTGGAGGAAGTCTGAACTTTATTGACGGTATTAATTTTCTACCTTCTCAGAAGATGTCACTACCTGTAAATTTTGGAGTTTTAGAACTGTGTCATTTTTGATGTGTTTTTGTTTCGCTTGAAGTAAGAAGTGTGAACTTTCTCTTCTAGAGGACACTACTGAAGATCTACAATAGTGCAACCTAGTGCGGAGTCAAAGAACTATTTTGTTGGAGAAAATTTAATTTCAAGAGTTTGTTCTTTGTTAAATTTATTTCTGTCTTTGTTTAAGTTGGCAATATTTACCCCTTTCTTCCCCTTGTTATGAATGTATCCAATCCCGGAATTGTTCTATTAATTTCTGACCAATCTGGAGTATCTTCCCCCAACTTGTATCGATTGCGGGGTCCTAGCCAATAAAATAATTGTGGGCGGGTGTTTTCATTCCCCTAACGCCTAGAACCTTCCACGAGAGGTTATAAACTGCTGATTTTTGAGTCTCCGGGCCACTTTTGTTCCATCTTTCAGTGTGTTAAGTACATAGCAGGGGGCGGGAAGCGCCTCTTTCTTCGGCAGCGGTCAACAACAAGGTAATGGCCGATTAATAACTTCTTTCTTTGCTAGCTCAGCAGTTTAACTTTCGGGGCGGGTTCTAAGCGTTCAACCATGTAACCTTTTCCTAAAATGTAAAAACAACTGGTATCTATTCTATTTTCAAACGACATATCGGGATAGAGAGTGCTTAACCCTCTCGAGCTCCCACTCACATCGTCTTGAGGTGAACTTATTTTTCTCAACCAATTCTTCCGTAATATAATGTAAATTGCTATTAAGTCACCTCTGTAGTATGGGATTAGCCCTTGTATTAACGGCCTAGTGCCAAGTAGGTCTTAAGCAAAGTGTATTGGGAGTGCAAGTTCGCCTCCTCTCAAATTGTATTTTAGAGGTCACGCATTAACCTTCTTGTCATTTAACAGACCTCAGTAGGTTGGGTATTTTACCCCTGTGTATATGTCCTTTGAGGACAGCTTAAAGGTGGAGTTCGGAGTGGCCTATGATAGGCTTGTATTTTAGGGGGAAGTTACCCTTTCTTGAAAATTGTGTTTCTGCCTCAAGGAGGCTTTTGGGTGTAATTGGAAGCAAATGTTTCTGGCATGTTTGGGGGTTTTCGGCCCCTTTGTTGTATGGTGTTCATTGTAAGGTTGGGCTCATTGCTCAAGAATTATGTTTCTGACTTTTGAAGCCCCAAATGGGGTACCTTTGTAAATGTATTTTTCTTCAATCGTGTTTTGGCTACTAAGTACCTGTTCTATTTGTTGTTACCTAATTTTGAAAAGAAAATATAACCCTGTTGAATTTCAAAATTAATTTCACTTTAGTAGCTTGAGACCTATTCACCACCCAGCACCTTCTTTCATGCTTAACTACCACAAAAACACGGTAACAATAATAATAATAATAATAATAATAATAATAATAATAATAATAATAATAATAATAATAATAATAATAATAATAATAATAATAATAATAATAATAATAATAATAATAATCGAATATACTGCCGAATCCATTGTTTTCCGGGTCATTGAGATGAATAGCAACATTCCGGATTTTTAAAGTCCAACTTCAGCCGCCTTTGGCAAAGGAGGTGAGAAAGGGTGAAAAAATAAATTGTCAAAAATGACCGAGATAATGGATGTGTGTATGTTCCAGTATGACTTACTACCTATAAAGAATACTGTGGGAGTAAGACGCCCCTAGAACCACTAGGGAAGCGGGTGAAATATAATCCATATTAATACATTGTAGTCAGTTTATCGCGATCTATATATACAGTACTATATGATGTATGTTGGGTATTCAGCTCGAAGGCTGGTTGGATCGTGAACAGGTCCACCATTAGCTGTCATAAATTGCCTAGGTGTCACTGAAGAGGCGTACTAGGGAAGTGAGGAGTGAGGTAGTTTCCTGTTGCTTTCCCCGCTAGGCCAGAAGTTGCTATTTCATATGTCTGCCAAGCCCCCTGAAATGCGTGCAACATTCCACCGTATGAGCGACATTTTCACACCATTCATAGCAGGGACTGGCTGCATAAGGAACGGCATTAATTGCATCACTCATACCGCAGACACTTTCATATTGTCAAAGTTAAAGATAAGACTGAGACAGGTCAATGAAAGTAACAATTTTATTCTAGCTCATACCAGAATACAAAGTGCACTGTAAACACTAGATCCTGCATAAGAACACAGTCGGCGATATTTATCCAAAACGATAACCGATAGGTTTCTTGGGCTTAAAAGTGTCCTGAAACTCCTAATTTTGAACTTCCTCCCCCATATCAAGATGCCAGCACAATCTCCAGGACGAGTTAGAAAATAGAAATTTGGGAAAATTTGTAGCTTTTTCTGCCTGTAACCGACGGAAAATTTACCGGATGTTTAAAATTTTATTTTTACCCCCGAAAAATATCGGAATATGGAGGCAATTTTAATGACGGTCAGACCTTCCTTGCGAGGTATTTGGTGGCTAAACGGTAAGTCGTCTCTCAAGAGGGATGGCACAATATCAATTCAATTTGGAGTGATGTACAACTTTGGTCCTATGACTTTTTATTGTATTTCTATCCCTTATATGTTAAATTTGGCTCTAGTTCTTGATTTAAGTACATTTTGCACTTTGTACACGTATAATTGATGGTTTGATTCACTTATAGGAAAGATGTGATCATCAAACTCTACACGAATATTGACCCACCCAGTAGCCATTTGTGAGCCAAATTCTATGTTTGAAGCTGTCGTATAAGTATCTGAAAAGTAATTCACTGTGTGAAAACCTTACACAAATTTCACCCTGTTCAACGTTTCTAAAACAATTTTACCTTTAAATAGATGATATACGAGGAAATATCATAGGGCCAGCCATTTAGATCTCTAAATGAGGCCAGAAGCGTCTTTTCGTAAAATCCGTTTTTTCGATAAGATGCACCGTTTAGCAGCAGTTATTCTGTAAATGAAGGTGAACATGCATGTACTTCCGTATGTCGATCTACATTTATTCATTTAAGTCGATTTGTAGCGATCTAGAAGGGGTGTGTCTGACATTGTAATTAATATTTTACAAATCAGTAGTGACTGTCAGCAGGAGGGCGTCTGCTGTTGTAATCAGTACTCCCCACATCAACTTTAACTGGCAGTAGGAATGGGGACCTCCCCCAACGCCTGTGTACCGTTGTAATGAATAATTCCCTTCTCGATTTGACTAGGAGAAGGCAAAGAGCGTGCAATTTTTCAAAATACTTTAACCTAATTTTCTTTATCATTAGGTATAGGTGCCCCCTTGCAAGGGTGCCCACGATAATAAACAAATTTACCCATCAAAATGTGACTGACGTTACGCATAGTGAATTGCGGCAGACAAGTGGACCTGTCGTTATGATCACAACTCCGCAACTCGCACTTTACATTGGAAACCACGTCCGCGAACCTCCCTATGCTTTTTCTTGGATAACGCCAAGAGACATGCAATTTAAACATTCTTATTCTCTTCATGTAAAGTAATTTACTTCGATATCCGTATACAATGTAGAATACCGTAGCGAAGCACTGATACATTTGCTAGTTATTTTTTGAGGATACAAATATCTCAGAAAATGAAGATGTTACAGATGTTAAAATTATTATTTGGAATCTCCTTTAAAAATGAACAACTTTTTTTTGGAAAATCCATTAAAAGCTGTGAAATGAATAAAAAAGCGGGCGATGTTTTAGGAATGGTTATCTTCTCCTACCGATTTACTGTGTCGAACATGTGGGCGTCACCCTGTTTACGGCTGGATGCCCTTCCTGACGGCAACCGTATGTGTCGGGATGTATTTACTATTGCGTGTTCCTGTTGTGGTTGGTATTTTGGTGTGTTCAGTGAATATGAAGACGAGAATGTTGAGACAAACACAAACAACCTTCCGCCGAGCCAGGAGGATTAATCACACGTGATTAAAAACCCCCGACCTAGACCGGAATCGAAGCCGACACCCTGTGAACCGAATACCCCAACGCTGACCACTCAGCCAAGGAGTGAGGCAGTTTTTATAATGAGTATATCTACGTTATATCTCATAAACGTAACACGTTACAGACGTGAAAATAGGTATTTTTAGTCTCCTTTAAAAATAAAGAAATACGTACATTTTGTTTTCGGAAAATCAATTTCAGCTGGAGATCGAAAATAAATGAAGAAGGAGTTTAATTCTCTTTACGAGGATACTTATATCTCAAAAAATCAGATGTTACAGACGTGAAATTTTGTCTTTCGAATCTCTTTTATAAATAAAGAAAACTTTTTTTCTTCGAATAAAGGAGGACTGTTTCTCACACATAGAGTTCCATGTCCCGTGTTTCAGATTTAGGTCTGCCAGTAGCCTGGTCAACTTACGCCAGAAGGCAATGCCACAAACGCGGTTTACAAAGAGGTTCTGGGGTAAATGATATGCAATTTTTCGGTGAGTTTTTATGCTTTAGGGATTAACAGATAATGTATTTGTGCAGTACCGAGGAACAAGTAATTTTTGGCAAATTACGAAATCCTCGCGAGCGAAGCCGTGGATAATAGCTGGTAATAATAATAAAAGTAAGTGTGTGTGTGTGTGTGTGTGTGTGTGTGTGTGTGTGTGTGTGTGTGTCCAGCAAAATCTGCAGCACGCAGATATCTGAAATATTGAACATAGGTGGATGGAAAGCGGTCTGAATGCACCCCGAAGCCGAATTTATCATTTTCGCTTTCATTGATGTGTTAAGAAACGAAAAACCATCGGAAAGGGTGTGTTGGGATATGACAATCCAACGTGCTGTCACCAGGATTGAATGCATAGATTCACTGTCGCTAGGCAACGTACGTAAGATAGGTAGTACAAGTCAAGGAGCCCAACTTCAAGGTTAAGTGTAGGACTCTCAGGTATTTTCGCGTAAATATCACTACTTGAGACTTGGAAGGCGATAGGGATAAATTATTTTCAAGGAGCCAATTGTCTAATTGATATACATCTAAAGCCATGTGGTCTTCTACAGTCTGGAGAGAGCTTGCACTAGTATATACACACACATCGTCAGCATATTGTAATATTTTAATCCTGGGTGAAAATATGGTCTCTAGATCACTGGTGTAAATAGTGTAGAGCAGGGGACTAAGCACAGCACCTTGAGGCAGACCTTGTGAGACTTTCCGTGGGCCAAGTAGTTTGTCATGATAACGCACATATATCCATCTGGTGTGTAGAAGATTGTAAATGCCCTTGATGAGTGGATGAGGAAGGCCGAGGTCAATCAATTTAGATAATAATCTTGAGATATCAACATTGTCGTGTGCAGCAGAAATATCCAGATAACGGGCAAGCATATAACTGTTCGTAGCAAATGTCTTATATATGTCCGTAGTGAGCAGTGCATGACTATCATAGGTACTTCTTCCTTTTCGAAAACCATTCTGAGTTCGTGGTAGAAGATTGTGAAATTCTAGCCACCATTCGAGTCGAAGTTTAATCATACGCTCGAGGGTTTTCAGCATACATGAAGACAAGTCGATAGGACGGTAAGTGTTCGGATCCTCCGCTGCTTTGCCGAATATGAAGATGGTTATCACAATCTGTGTTAGCCAGGATATTGGAAATTCTCCTTGAGACCATATTTCGTTTATGATCCGAAACAGCCACTGTAGAGCATGGTTTGATAAATGGGCCGGCATCGGATAACAATCAAAACCTGGTGCAGTACTTGAGGACTGTTTGATTGCATTTTGCAGCTCAGCCAATGTGAAGGGAGAGCATAAGAAATGAGTACTCGGGTTCGTGTTGAACTGAAGGGGTTGGGAATCAACAGACGGTGGAGCTATACAACTTCAGAGTCAAACCTCAGGCAAGGTTTTTAGGTCTCACATATGACACTCGACTGACATGGTCGCCACATATATCTGAGCTTACACCAAAACTGGAAAGATCTATGAATATTCTTCGTGCTCTCACCCGAACATGGTGGTGGGACTGATCCCTGTGTTCTCCTTCTCCTATATCGCAGTTTGATCCGATCCAAAATGGATTATGGGAGTATGTTTTATCATAACGGAAGCAAAATCGCTTTTCGCAAGCTGGACAGAATACAATATAGCTGTGTCAGAACCTGCATTGGAGCAATGGCTTCGACCCCAACAAATACGTTGTTACTAGAGTGCGTCGAACCTCCTCTTGCTGTACGTCGACCATATTTAGCAGACAAATTCATATTATCCAGGATGTACAACAATGAACCACCAATCTGCAGCAGTCTGGCTGATTTAGAAACAGTTATGAGAGAGCACGGACACCGAAAATGGATGAAAAATATATGCCTTCTGAACAGTCTTCAGTTTCTACGCCCCATACTTCCATCGTCAACACCCCACAAGTCTTGCCCTGCTTTTGAAATTCCGAACTCCTACTTATTGTTTTCTGTTCCAATCCTTTTACAACAGACTTACTTCCTCTAACCAGAGTTCAGACTTACTTTGTAGAATATACTCAAAGACAGTGGCCCAATGCTCTTCAAATCTTCACTGATGGCTCAAAAATACCCTCACCACCTGCAGTGGGATGCGCTTTTTACTGTCCCGCAACTGAAGAATCTCGTTTATTCACTTTACCAAATGACTGGACTATTTTTACAGCAGAAGCTGTCGCTATTTCCGAAGCTCTAGCATACAGTTTAAGAGTTAAACCTTCTGCAGTTCTTATAATTACTGACTCTCTCAGTGTCTTGAAGACTTTACAGTAAACTGCTACATACAAACTAACGGTTTATCAAATTCAGAGAATTCAGAGAATTCGACAACTTACTCGTCTCAATATTGCTGTGCACTTTCTTTGGATACCTAGTCATAAAGGTATCAAACACAACGAGTCTGTTAAACGGCTCGCTAGAGCAGCAACGTATTTGGGCGAACGGCTAGATTCACCAGTACCGGGCGAGTTGGCCGTGCGCGTAGAGGCGCGCGGCTCTGAGCTTGCATCCGGGAAATCGTGGGTTCGAGCCCCACTGTCGGCAGCCCTGAAGATGGTTTTCCGTGGTTTCCCATTTTCACACCAGGCAAATGCTGGGGCTGTACCTTAATTAAGGCCACGGCCGCTTCCTTCCAACTCCTAGGCCTTTCCTATCCCATCGTCGCCATAAGACCTATCTGTGTCGGTGCGACGTAAAGCAACTAGCATATATATATATATATATATATATATATGGTTTCACTAGTGTCTATTCGAGACTACGTGCCACGTATCAAGCAGTGTTCGTGGACGCAAATTGAAGAAGAATGGTATATTACAAGAGGGTAACGGGGAAAACAATACGCTGCGGTCCAACCATACCCTCCTCACTCACCTTGGTTCTCCAAATGGAATGCTTGTCACCGATAAATCACTTCTCTTATTCGCATGAGGTTCAATCACGGCAGTTTTGCAAATCATCTCTATCGGATAGGAGTCCTAAACTCGCCCTACTGTTCCTGTGACCGCCAAGCAATCGCTGACCTCAACCACATCTTCTTCTCGTGCCATCTTTATAATGTACAGCAAGAAAAATTTATAACAACTTTACTTTCATTGAACTTTCAACTACCACTCAACATCCAGTGCATTTTATCATCCCAACAACCAGAAGCGTAAAATGCAATCGCCATATTCTTAAAAGACACCGATTTAAGATTATAAAGTTTGACGTGATACTACTTCAGAAAAACTACGTAAACATACTACAGTTGCAGTGTCCCAGTTTGTTATTTTGTTCTTTTTTCTCTTCGTATGTGTGTGCGCGCATTCTATACGGGCTCGGAACGTAATGCCAGTATAATACTATGGAAGATTCATAGGTGTATATGTTTTCTCAGTGTATATTTAATATATATGCTTTGTTATCTAAAGTATTTCTAGCTGGCTGTTTGGTCTGGCACCTAAAGCCAATAAATTAAAAAAAAGTCAAGGAGCCATTTTAAATCCACGGTGTAGGAAGTCATTTTCTGTCCCAGACACGAGGAGCATTATTCAGTCAGTCAGAGATATCCGGAAGTGTTTGTGTGTATGTGTGCGATGCGCGGCCAAATCCACGAAACGGAGAGGTCCAAAGACGTGTTTCACAACGACATGAAAAATATAGGTAAACAAACGCTTATTTTCCGTGAATCTACCGTAGACGAAATCTGGAGTAGTTGCTTTGTTCTGAAATATTTTTTTTGAGAAAGAGTAAAAAGTTAAAATAAATAAATAAATAAATAAATAAATAAATAAATAAATAAATAAATAAAGCGATTCCTGATGCGTCACATTAAAAAGACTGTTAAGGGATTACAATAGAAGCGAAAGAACAAGAAATGAGCGGTGCAAAACAGATCAAATAATAATAATAATAATAATAATAATAATAATAATAATAATAATAATAATAATAATAATAACATGTAATTAAATAATACCGTTAAGGTGAACAGTTTAAGACTGAGTAACCAGCGCAATGGCCTTCAGCTGTGAGTCGAGTTGATTAGCCCAAACAGTAAAAGCGATATTTCAATGTGCTCAGGTACGAAGCCTCAAGGCGGTAGATTTACCGGCACCTAAAACAATGGCTGCGGGACAAAATTACGTCACCTCGGCTTCACCAAAAACATTAAAAGTATATATTGGGGCATGAAAATAATAATTGCATTATTTAGTTCATGGGGTTCGGTTTCAGATCTTCAAATTACGCACACAGCACAGCACACTGCCAACCACTGCAGAAACACGTAATTATTCAATACGCCATTCCACACAGGGTTGGTGTCATGAAGGGCATTCGGTCGTAAAACCGGGCCAAGTCTACTCCCTAATTCTCATAAACCTAACAACGTTGGGGTCGGATCAGAATTAGAAATGGGCATATATACTGTGCTTCGGGAGGTATGAATATTAAAAATGGCTAGGTCTCGCAAACTAAATACTGCCTGGATCGGAAGACTACTAGGATTGACTAAGTGAGATGAGGTACGATTGAATGATGAATGTGGTGAAGTTGGTAGAAGTACATGGAAGCAATGTCAAACATGGCTAGGAGCCCTGCGGTCTCAAGTTTAGAGCCTCGGGCCCATTTAGCGGCCTCTTAATACAGGCACGGAATACCTCAGACATATCCTACACCGCAACCAACGGGCGACGGTTGTTGCACAGGTACACTCAGAAGGTAACAAAAATTACAGCTACAAGTAACGAAAAGCGTGACATCTAAGAAACTAGAGCAAGAAGAAAATTCGCGTATTATAACACAATTTAAAAGGCTGTGGTATCCTTCTATACACGTGTGTGAATTACACATTGAACTGCTCTACGTTTTATTGCCAAACCACAGCAATGAGTCACTTGGAAACAGGCAGTTAATCAATCAATACTGATCTTCATTTAGTACAGTCACCCAGGTGGCAGATTCCCCATTTGTTCTTTTTCTAGCCTTTCCTCAAACGATTTCAAAGAAATTTGGATATTTATTGAACATCCCCCTTGGTAAGTTATTCCAATCCCTAACTCCCCTTCCTATAAACGCATGTTTGCGCCAATTTATCCTCTTGAATTCCAACTTTATCTTCATATTGTGATGTTTCCTGCTCGTAAAGACACCACTCAAAATTCGTCTACTAATGTCATTCCACGCCATCTCTCCACTGACAGCTCGGAACATACCACTTAGTGGAGCAGCTCGTCTCTTTATCCCAAGTTTTCCCAGCCCAAACTTTGCAACATTTTGTAAAGCTACTCTTTTGTCGGAAGTCACCCAGAACAAATCGAGCTGCTGTTCTTTGGAATTTTCCAGTTCTTGAATCAAGTAATCCTGGCGTGGGTCCTATACCCTAGTTGAGGTCTTACCGGAGGCTTACATGCCCGCTCCTTTAAATCCTTACTACAACCCCTGAACACCCTCATAACCATGTGCAGAGATCTGTACCCTTTACTTACAATCCCATTTATGTAATAACCCCAATGAAGATCTAACCTTATATTAACACCTAGGTACTTGCGGTGATCCCCATAAGGAACTTCCACCCCACCAACACAGTAATTAAAACTGAGAGGACTTTTCCTATTTGTGAAACTCACAACCTGACTTTTAACCCCGTTTATCATCATACCATTGCCTGATCTCCATCTCACAACATTGTCGAGGTCATTTTGCAGTTGCACACAATTTGTAACTTATTTATTACTCTATACAGAATATCATTATCTGCAAAAAGCCTTTTCTCTGATTCCACCTCTTTCCTCATGCCATCTATATATATAAGAATACATAAAGGTCCGACAATACTTCCTTGAGGAATTTCCCTCTTAAATACACTGACTGACAGTGACAATGCAACACCAAGGAGGAGTGGTTCGAAAGGGATGAAAGTTGGGGAAAAAACAGAGACGGCACGGACGAATAATTGATGTTTATTTCAAACCGATATGCAGGTTACACAATGCGCACGGCATCGACTCAGTAGGATGTAGGACCACCGCGAGCGGCGATGCACGCAGAAACACGTCGAGGTACAGAGTCAATAAGAGTGCGGATGGTGTCCTGAGGGATGGTTCTCCATTCTCTGTCAACCATTTGCCACAGTTGGTCGTCCGTATGAGGCTGGGGCAGAGTTTTCAAACGGCGTCCAATGAGATCCCACACGTGTTCGATTGGTGAGAGATCCGGAGAGTACGCTGGCCACGGAAGCATCTGTACACCTCGTAGAGCCTGTTGGGAGATGCGAGCAGTGTGTGGGCGGGCAGTATCCTGCTGAAACAGAGCATTGGGCCGCCCCAGAATGTACGGGAGTGCCACCGGCCGCAGCACATGCTGCACGTAGCGGTGGGCATTTAACGTGCCTTGAATACGCACTAGAGGTGACGTGGAATCATACGCAATAGCGCCCCAAACCATGATGCCGCGTTGTCTAGCGGTAGGGCGCTCCACAGTTACTGCCGGATTTGACCTTTCTCCACGCCGACGCCACACTCGTCTGCGGTGACTATCACTGACAGAACAGAAGAGTGACTCATCGGAGAACACGACGTTCCGCCATTCCCTCATCCAAGTCGCTCTAGCCCGGCACCATGCCAGGCGTGTACGTCTATGCTGTGGAGTCAATGGTAGTCTTCTGAGCGGACGCCGGGAGTGCAGGCCTCCTTCAACCAATCGACGGGAAATTGTTCTGGTCGATATTGGAACAGCCAGGGTGTCTTGCACATGCTGAAGAATGGCGGTTGACGTGGCGTGCGGGGCTGCCATCGCTTGGCTGCGGATGCGCCGATCCTCGCGTGCTGACTTCACTCGGGCTGCGCCTGGACCCCTCGCACGTGCCACATGTCCCTGCGCCAACCATCTTCGCCACAGGCGCTGCACCGTGGACACATCCCTATGGGTATCGGCTGCGATTTGACGAAGCGACCAACCTGCCCTTCTCAGCCCGATCACCATACCCCTCGTAAAGTCGTCTGTCTGCTGGAAATGCCTCCGTTGACGGCGGCCTGGCATTCTTAGCTATACACGTGTCCTGTGGCACACGACAACACGTTCTACAATGACTGTCGGCTGCGAAATCACGGTACGAAGTGGGCCATTCGCCAACGCCGTGTCCCATTTATCGTTCGCTACGTGCGCAGCACAGCGGCGCATTTCACATCATGAGCATACCTCAGTGACGTCAGTCTACCCTGCAATTGGCATAAAGTTCTGACCACTCCTTCTTGGTGTTGCATTTGCTCTGTCAGTCAGTGTATTACAGGGTCATATAAACCTTCGCCTACTCTAATTCTCTGAGACCTATTTTCTAGAAATATAGCAACCCATTCAGTCACTCTCTTGTCAAGTCCAATTGCACTTATTTTGCCATTAGTCTCCCATGATCCACCGTATCAAATGCTTTAGACAAGTCAACCGCGATAGAGTCCATTTGACATCCTGAATACAACATATCTGCTATATAGTGCTGTAATCCTACAAGTTGAGCTTCAGTGGAATAACCTTCCCTAAACCTGAACTTCCTTCTATCGAACCAGTTATTAATTTCTCAAACATGTCTAATATAATCGGAGAGAATGCTTTCCCAAAGCTTACATGCAACGCATGTCAAACTTACTGGCCTGTAATTTTCAGCCTTATGTCTACAACCCTTGCCTTTTTACACAGGGGCTAGTATAGCAATTTTCCATTCATTTGGTATAGCTCCTTGATGCAAACAATAATCAAGTAAGTACTTCAGATATGGTACCCATTGTCCTTAGTGTACTCCAGAAATCTTATCAATTCCAGCCGCTTTTGTAGTTTTCAACTTTTGTATCTTACTGTAAATGTCATTTTTATCTTATGTAAATGTTAATACTCCTTTAGTATTAGTCACCTTCTCTATCTGGAAATTATCCTTGTAACCAACAATCTTTACAAACTGCTGACTGGATACTTCTGTCTTTTGAAGATCCTCACACCCACACTATCCTTGTTCATTAATGATTCCTGGAATGTCCTTCTTGGAACCGATCCTTACCTAAGTACCTGTACATACTCTTCCATTTTTCACTAAAATTTTCTATGACTGTCAATTATTATCCTTGCCATCATGTTATCTTTAGCTGAATTCTTTGCTAGATAGAGTTGCCTAGTAAATTCCTTCAATTTCTCCTTACTTCCATAGCCATTTCTAACTCTATTTCTTTCCAGCCTGCACCTCGTTCTTAGTCTCTTTATTTCTCTATTATAATAACGTGGGTCATTACCATTCCTTGCCACCTATAAAGGTACAAACATGTTTTTACATTCCTCAATAATTGCTTGAAGTCAATCCCAGAGTTTGTTTACGTTTTTAATTTACCGTTTTCCACCGATCATAGTTGCTTTCTAAAAGCTCCCTCATGCTTGCTTTATCAACCATATTGTACTGACTAATAGTCCTAATTTTAAGACCTCCCTTTCTATCACATTTATTTTTAACTACGACAAAATCAGCTTCATGATCATTAATACCATCTATTACTTCGCTTTCTGTATGGAGCTCATCTGGTCTTAGCAGCACCACGTCCGGGGTATTATTGCCTCTAGTTGGTTCTATTACTTGCTGAATCAGATATCCTTCCCATATTAACTTAGTTGCCATTTGTTCCTGTCGTTCACATTACATTCCTAGCTGAAATTTGGTAAATTCAGATCTCCCGCTACAATCATATTCCTTTCCACGTCGTTTCTCACATAGCTAATTATCTTACCAAATAAATCTGAATCAGCGTCAGCGCTTTCGGTTTCGAATCCTGCCGACGGCAGCTCTGAAGATGGTTTCCCGTAGTTTTCCATTTTCACACCAGGCAATGCTGGGGCTGTAACTTAATGAACTTTCCCATTCCTCCCTTGCCGAAACTCTCGAGGTGTTAATGAGACATTAAAAAATACACCTCATTCTGATCACATTTTTAAACGCATTGCATTGCCATGAGTACCACTCCGATTTTTTAAAGTTTTGATTTGTTCTAGTGTAGGAAACATATAATTTTGTCCATTTACCTTAACATATTTGATTACTAGCTGAAATATAAACTTGAAAGTTGTCCATTATGACGTGCAGCCTAATTTTAGATATTTAGGTGCGTGATGTCTACAATAAACACTTCATAAATTTCACAAACATTAGTAAAAATCTCTATTTAGCGTACTTGGTGGACGTTCGAATGCAATAGGCCTATATCACTCCAAGGCACAAGCACAAGGCACTCCGATTACTGCAATCATACGCTGAGCATACGTCAGGCTTCTCGAAGGTGAAAATCTAACTTTTCACTTCTTAAAAATTTTCGAACTTCAATATCCACGTACGGCCTTCTTGTCACCTGATCATATGTTTTCTCACTAACAAGCTTCCTTTTGACAACTCGAAACATGGCGGCCCTCTATGAACTTGCTGTTGTCACATATACAGCACCCTGTGTGTGTGATTTTTTTTAAATTTCGGGAAACGCGTGTTTGGTTATAGCAATCCAACGTGCTGCGGGAGCACTTATTCACCATCGCTAGGAAACGTACATAAGATATGTGCGCCATTTTAAGTCCACAGCGTAGGAAGCCATTTTCGTTCCCCAACACGAGGATCCAAATTCAGTCCGTAATATCCGGAAGAGTTTGTGTGTATTTGTGCGATGCCAGCCAAATCTACGGCATGCAGAGATCTGAAAGTTTTGTCATAGTTCGGTACAGCATTTCAACGATCACGTGTGGCTGGTCAAAGAGAAATTCTTGCTTCAAGAAATCAAATTGTCAACGTCATCAACTAGCGACTTTTAAAATATTCCTCGGTGTTCTACAAATTTCCAAGGTTAACGACATAGCTTGTAATACGGATGATGCTGTCAACTACACTATAGAGCTTCTGAACAAGTTGGAGTCATCTGGAGTACCACGAACATCTTGGAGTTCACGATTGTGGCACCGATTATCCTTCTCAGGAATATGAATCGTCCTTCCCTCTGCATAGGAAAGAGCTCGATAGCTGCAGTCGCTTAAGTGCGACCAGTATCCAGTAATCTGGAGATAGTGGGTTCGAACCCCACTGTCGTTAGCCCTGAAGATGTTTTTCCGTGGTTTCCATTTTCACACCAGGCAAATGCTGTGGCTGTACCTTAATTAAGTAAAGGCCACGACCGCTTCCTTCCCATTCCTAGGTCTTTCCTATCCCATCGTCGCCATAAGACATATCTGTGTCGGTGCGACGTAAAGCAAAGTAGCAAAAAAAATGGAATAAATCTCCAGTCAAGAAACTGATGCCGAATATATTGAAGCCACCCCATGACTGGTTAAGCCGCTTGTGTAGTATTCATTTCTCTGGTTCAAATTATGCCAACTTAGACATCTGCAGTTCTCCCATTTGTTTGAGTTTCGATATCCACATTAACAAGACACAAGGGCAATCGCTTGAAGTAGTAGGACTGGATCATCGGAAACTGTGCTTCTCTTATGGTCAAGTGTATTTGGGTCGTTCAAGAGTTCGAATGGCAAACACACTATTTATCTTAGCTCCAATTGGAGGAACAATCAATATAGTTTATCCGGAAGCTCTGTTTTATTGGTTAATATTATTTGTACAATCCACCAACCCGGTACGTCTTATGCATTGGAGTTATAATATTTTTAAAAATAAAATAAAACAATAAATGCGAACGATGTGTATTAATAAATATTTAAATCTGATTTTTACGAAATGGTTTTTAAAACATCTGGCTGTTGAAGAAATAAACGCGGTTGAGCCTCGGGTAGATGGTAGTATAAAAGAAGTGTTTGACTGTGTGTGTATCTGAGATGCCCAGTGAAATCTACGACACGCAGAGATCTGATGTTTTGGGCATAGATAGATGGAAGAGGATTCGAATGCAACTCGATACCGGATTTTTCATTTTCGCTTTCGTTTGTGAGTTGCGAACGAAAAACCATCGGAAAACGTGTGTTGCTATCACCAAAATTAAATGCATAGATTCACTGTCGCTAGGCAACATACATAAGATAGGTAATACAAGTCAAGGAGCCATTTAAAGTCCATGGTGTAGGAAGCTATTTTCTGCCCCAGACACGAGGGGCATTATTCAACCAGTCAGTGATATCCGGAAGTGTTTGTATGTGTGTGTTGCGCGTCCAAATCCACGGAACTGAGAGATCTGAAGATGTGCTTCCACTACGGTATAAAAATATAGGTAAAAAAAAAAACGCTTTTCCGTTAATGTACAGTATACAAAATCTGGAGAGGTTGCCTTGTTCTGAAATATGGTCTTTGAGAAAGCGTGAAAATGGAGCATAAATAACGGTAAATAAACAAAACAAAAAAAAACAATTAGGCCATTCGTGATACATAGCATTAAATGGACGTGTTAAGATATTACAATAGAAGAGAAAGACCACAACATGAGCAGTGAAAAAACAGAAGAAATAATAATATTAATAATAATAATAATAATAATAATAATAATAATAATAATAATCATCTTCATTACATGAAGGATTCATTAATACCCTTGTGATGATCATTTTTAATGACTGAAAATACAGTGTAACGGTGTTTTGTTGTGTGTCGGGCTGATCAGCCCAAACAGTAAAAGCGATATTTCGATGCGCTCTTGTGCGAAGCCTCAAGGCGGTAGAATTAGTGGCACGTTAAACAACCGCTCTCTCTATGTACAATATCTGAACGCTAAACAAACGCTTATTATCTGTGAATCTACCGTACAAAGCATCTGGAAAATTTGCTACGTACTGGAATATGGTCTTTGAGAAGGCGTACAAGGTGAATAAGTTGCATAAATTAAGGTAAATAAGTAAGTCCGCCTCTGAGGTGTAGTGGTTAGTGTGATTAGCTGCCACCCCCGAAGCCTAGGTTCGATTCTCGGCTCTGCCGCGAAATTTGAAAAGTAGTACGAAGGCTGGAACGGGGTCCACTTAGCCTCTGGAGATCAACTGAGTAGATGTGGGTTCGATTCCCACCTCAGCCATCCTGGAAGTGGTTTTCCGTGGTTTCCCACTTCTCCTCCAGGCAATTACAGGGATGGTACCTAACTTAGGGCCACGGCCTCTTCCTTCCCTCTTCCTCATCTATCCCTTCCAATCCTCCCAACCCACCGCAACTCAGAAAATCAAGTTCTGAGATAAATGTGTAGCTCTACAAAGTGTCCCTAAGTAGTGAAATGACGAAATCTTATGATTGATTTTTTTTTCAAAATGGCGCCCGGTAATGACGACGTAGTGTTTTATTCTCCGAGTAAATTAACCGTAAAATGTGACGAAAAGTGCGGAAAATGTCGAAAATTAGTGAAAAATGGAATGTTGTGTGATTCATGTGATCGATGGTGGTATTATAAGTGCGGAAATTGCCCTAGAGACGTAAAAACTAATGAAAATGTTGACTGGATTTGTGAGCAGTGTGTTCGGAATGTTGTTGTTGGGGACGGCGTTGACGAAGCACCGAAAACAGTCGATGAGGAATATAAAAGTGCATTAGAAATTATAAACATTCTAAAGAAGGACAATGAGACTCTTAAAGTTGAAAATCAAGAATTAAAAGAAAGACTGCGATCGCTAGAATTTGGGACTGACCATTCTTCGAGTGATATACCGGTACAAGTAACAAACTCGAGCACGTGGTGTCAAGTAGTTCGTGGATGGCCGGCTAAGAAGAAATCTACAACTGAATTTCCGGAAATAAACATTAGAAATAGGTTTTCTGCCCTAAATAATTTAATCCTGGAAGAAAGTGATCGCGCGCGTGAAACCAAATCATCGCGATCCGTTGCCGTGCCGAGTTTGAAATTTAGGCCTAGAATTCAGATTCAAGACCCAGTTAGGCCTAAATCAGCGAAGGTAGCTGTGTTTGGTGATAGCCAAGGAAGGGGAATTGCGGGAGTGATTAACGACGAGAATATAGCAGCAACCGGAGAAATATATCCAGGAGCTTCTATCAGCAGGGTTGTGGAAAACGTAGAAGCAGCAACTAGGAACTTCGGGAGCGGCGATGCAGTGCTTATCATCGGTGGGACGAACGACGTAGCTCGCGACGACGCCAAGAATGTAAGATCACAACTTAAACATACACTAGGGAAGCTGACCCACACTAACGTTTTTGTAGTGAACGTGCCCCACAGGCATGATTTGAGTAGAGATTCGTGTGTGAACATTGAAGTGGACAAGGTCAATACAGATATTGTTAAAATTTGTAAACATTTTCGGAATACTCAGGTTATTGAATGCAGCAGTTTTGAGAGATACTGTTATACAAAACATGGCCTCCATCTAAACAATTCAGGTAAACGAAAGATAGGAAATATTGTTCTAGATTTTATTAATCTTAAGATATGTACTGTAAAACAGGCAACTCCCTTGAGTTATAATACTGACCAGGAAAACTAGCAGAAAGAGCCAGCTATACTTCAAGCTGGCTCAGTCAACTAGAAAAAGAAACTCAGGATAGTAAGGAATTTCAAGTTACCCAATTGCAACAGTCAAGTTTTAGGGAGGAAGGGGGTCTGAGATTGCTCTTGGTAAACTGTCAAAGTGTAGTAAATAAACAATTAAAATTCGGTACATTGATGGAATCTTATGAGACTGATGTGGTGATAGGAGTGGAATCGTGGTTGAAAGAAGGGGTGGGTAATAGAGAAGTATTTCCAGAAGGGTACACAGTCTATCGTAGAGACCGAGGAGATAAAAAGGGAGGGGGGGTGTTTATTCTGGTGAAGGAAACTTACTGTTCACATGAATGGTTTACCGATGAAAGGGATGAAATATTAGGGATAAAATTAGTTTGTGATAATATGAAGGAGGTGGGAATTATAGGAACATACAGGCCTGGAAGAGAGGAAAGAGACATGGAAATCTTTGAAAAAATAATAGATTATACTTGTAAAAACAATAATAATGATATGGTAATAATTGGGGGAGATCTAAATTTGCCTGAAGTTGAATGGAAAGGAGCTGCAAGTGAAGCCCATGAACAGAAACTGGCAAATAAGTTAATTTGGGAGGGAGGATTTACACAAGTAGTACAAGAACCGACTCGTCTCAATAACTTACTAGATGTATTCTTGGTTAAACCATGGGAAATTGTTGATAAAACTGAGGTAATTGAAGGAATAGGAGACCATAAGGCTGTAATAATGGATGTAGGACTCGTACCAAAAAGGCTTAATAAGAGGGTTACACAAGACAAGAAATTGTACAGAAAAACTAAAGTTGATGAATTTGGGACTTACCTTAACTCACAATTCAGTTGTTGGATAAGTGAAGGGAGTAACGTGGATACACTTTGGGCTAAATTTAAAGGAATTATTTGGGAAGGAGAGAAGAGATTTGTACCTGTTAAGAAGGGTAAAATGACCTCAGACCCTGTTTATTATACAAGGGAAATAAGAAAATTAAAAAGAAAATGTAGAATAGTAAACAGGAAAATCAAAGAGGGTAGGGAGAGTAGAGAAACTAGAAAACAGCTAATGAGGGAACTGAATAGAGTGAAAAAGGAAGCAAAAGAGAATTATATGAATGGCATACTTCAAGAGGGTAATGACCACAAAGGGAAATGGAAAAAGCTGTATTCATATATCAGGAATCAAAAAGGAAAAGGAATCCAAATTCCTACAATGGTGGGAGAAGGGGGTGAACACTATTTAACAGATACTGAGAAAGCAAACCTCTTTAGTAGGGAATTTAGAGATTCAGTAGATGATTGTCAAGAGTTGGAAACCGAAACAGAAGATAGAGAGGGAGAGAGACAGAGGGAAACAAGAAGCTTCTCATTCACAAACGAAGATATTTTCAGAGAAATCCAACTGCTTCAGCAAGGAAAAGCAGCAGGGAGTGATCAAATTACTGGGGAGGTATTAAAGACAATGGGGTGGTACATAGTGCCTTATTTAAAATTTCTCTTTGACTATGTCATAAATAATAGTGTAATACCAAAGGAATGGAAGGAATCTATAATAATACCAATTTATAAAGGAAAGGGTGATAAAAGGAAACCAGAGAACTACAGACCAATCAGCCTGACCAGTATAGTTTGTAAAATTCTGGAGAGTTTAATATCGAAGTACATCAGAGGGATATGTGATGATAAAAATTGGTTCATGAGGAGCCAGTATGGATTTAGAAAGAAATTTTCTTGTGAGGCACAACTGGTGGGATTTCAGCAGGACATATCAGATCAGTTGGATTCAGGAGGCCAGTTAGATTGCATAGCCATAGATCTTTCCAAAGCCTTTGATAGAGTGGAACATGGAATATTATTAAAGAAATTGGAGGGAATAGGATTGGACGTAAGGGTTACACGTTGGATAAAAGCATTTCTAAATTCAAGGGTTCAGAAAGTCAAAGTAGGAAATAATGTATCGCAGAAAGAGAAAGTTTGGAAGGGAATTGCACAGGGTAGTATAATCGGTCCGTTACTTTTCTTAATATACGCAAATGATTTAGGGAACAATATAACATCAAAAATAAGATTGTATGCAGATGACATAATTGTTTATAGAGAAATAAACAACATTGAGGATTGTTCAGAATTACAAAGGGACCTTGAAAGTATCCAACAATGGGTTGAAGAAAATAATATGAAGGTTAATGGAGGCAAATCAACTGTTACAACTTTTACAAACAGGAGCTTTAAAACTGAATTTGAATATACTTTGGATGAGGTAGTTATCCCAAAAGATGGCAAGTGCAAATACTTAGGTGTGAGATTTGAAAGTAATTTGCACTGGAAGGGTCATATTGATGACATTGTTGGGAAAGCATACAGATCATTACATGTCATAATGAGGCTACTTAAAGGATGCAACAAAGAATTAAAAGAAAAAAGTTACTTGAGTATGGTTCGTCCATTATTGGAATATGCAAACAGTGTTTGGGATCCTCACCAAGAATACCTAATAAAAGAAATAGATAGTGTGCAGAGGAAAGCAGCAAGATTTGTAACAGGGGATTTCAGGAGAAAGAGTAGTGTATCAGAAATGTTAAAGGAACTTGGGTGGGAAACTTTAAGTAAGAGAAGGGAGAAAACTAGACTAATAGGATTATATAGAGCCTATACAGGAGAAGAAGCATGGGGAGATATCCGTGAGAGGCTTCAGTTGGAAAATAATTATATCGGCAGGACTGACCACAAATATAAAATTAGAAGGAATTTTAGCAGAAGCGATTGGGGTAAATTTTCATTCATTGGGAAGGGTGTGAAGGAGTGGAACAGTTTACCAGGGGTAGTGTTTGATCCTTTTCCAAAATCTGTACAGATATTCAAGAAGAGAATAAACAGCAACAGAGAAAATAAATGAAATGTTAGAGGGCATTCGACCAGTGCAGGTTATTGTATATAAAAAAAAATGTGTGTGAATAAATTAATTCCATCCCCTGGTCTAAGGAGTTTGGACAGCCAAAGTAGGGGACTGCCTGTAGGGGTGAAGTACAGTGGGGACTTCGAGGGCCCTGGGACCGCTACGGTAGCTGTGAAGGCCCTTCAGGAACTCTGAAAAGTGGTGGCAAAAGGGGCTCTGGTTAAGACGCAGCAGGTCGTTATGCTACTTAGGATCCAGAACGGGTAAAAAAAAACAAAAAAAAGTAAATAAATACATGCAATGTAAATATTAATGTTATACCAGTTGTATAGTATCATTTGAAGTAATTCCACATACTGTATATCAGTTGACTATATTTGTAAGTAGGACAGGATACATTATAAGTAGAATTTTGTAAACAATATAAATTTATTAAGGATGAGCTGTGTGTTTAATAGAAAACATTGTTAGCGTAAATTGTATAATATTGTATTATAGGAAAAATTTTCTTCTCTTGTTAATTTAATATTTAGTGCTTGACAATAATGTATTTTAGTGTACCATTTGCCACCGAGGTAGACACCTCATTTGCAAATAAAGAGATTTTGATTTGATTTGATTTATGAAATAAAGAGCGAGCGGTACTAGACGTCTCGACAGAGTTCAGTTATTAAAAAAGGTTACTTAAAAATTGCTCCTTCATTCCCTTTGGCGAAGCCATGACCTAGATATTTTGAGATGTGTCACTATTGCTGGAATTTTTTAATAGATTATATTGGACTGTCTTGCGAGTTTGCAGCTTATAACAATGAAATTAATTTACGAACTACGCTGGAGTCTGTAATAAATCCCATTTGTATTTTTTGAGTTGTGCCACTATTGCAACTCATGAGCGACTTGACAAGTCGCAGAAAGGGTACATTATCAATCACCACACATACGGAACACATTACTCCGATTAGTGAAGCCCTACGCTGAGCATACGGCTGGCATTCTTTAAGATGAAAATCTAACTTTTCACTTCATAAAACTTATGACATTCAATCGTCACGCACAATGTCCCTGTCAGATGATCATATGATCTCGCGCCAACCGCCTTTGTTTTGACAACTAGAATCATGGCTACCCTTTATGAACTTACTGATGTCAGATAAACAGCCGCCCTGTGCGTGTGTAGGAGGGGGGGGAGGTGCACGCAGAGATCTGGAATGTTTAACATAGGTAGACTGAATGAGGTCCGAAAGCACCTCGAAGCGGGAATTTTAATTTCGGAAAACGTGGTGTGTTAACATAGGGCAATCCAAAGTGCTGCTACCAGGATTAAATGCGTAGATCCACTGTCGCTAGGCAACGTACATAAGATACGTAATGAAAGTCTAGGGGCCATTTTAAGTCCATGGCGTAGGAAGCCATTTACTGTCAACGACACGAGGAGCCAAATACAGTTCATAATATGTGTGTATGTGTGTGATGCCCAGACAAATCTACGGCACGCAGAGATCAGAAACGTTTGTCGTAGGTGGGTACAGCATTTCACCGATCACGCATGGCTGTGTCAAAGAGCAATTCTTGCTCCTAGAAATGAAGCTGTCAACGTCATCAACAAGCGACTTTTACTAGAATTACCCGGTGTTTTACAAATTTCAAAGTGTATGGACACAACATGTAATACAGATGAGGCTGTCAACTACACGCCAAATCTTCTGAACAACTTGGAGTCACTTGGAGTACCCCCGAACATCTTGGAGTGGATGTTTGTGGCACCGATTAACCTTCCGAGAAATATGAATCCTCCTTCCCTCTGCAACGGAATATGACCCTCAGTCAAGAAACTGATGCTGAATATTATTGAAGACACCGTCATGATTGGACATGCCGCGGGCGTAGTATTCAATTCTAGAATTTAAATGATCCCCTCGGATATCCCGTTTCAATTTAGACATCTGCATTTCCCCCCATTTGTGTGAGTTTATATTTGTGCATCAATAAGGCACAAGGGCAGTCGCATGGAGTTGTAGGACTCGATCATCGGAAACGGTGCTTCTTTCATGGTCACCGAGCTCGATAGCTGCAGTCGCTTAATTGCGGCCAGTATCCAGTATTCGGGAGATAGTAGGTTCGAACCCCACTGTCGGCAGCCCTGAAAATGGTTTTCCGTGGTTTCCCATTTTCACACCAGGCAAATGCCGGGGCTGTACCTTAATTAAGGCCACGGCCGTTTCCTTCCCACTCCTAGCCCTTTCCTGTCCCATTGTCGCCATAAGACCTATCTGTGTCGGCGCGACGTAAAGCAAATATCAAAATCTTTCATGGTCAATTGTACATGGGTTGGAAAGTCAAACACACTGTACATTTCAGCTCCAAATGGAAGGACAAATATAGTTTATCCGGAAGCTCTGCGGTTTGTGTTAGTATTATTTGTACCATCCACCAACCCAGTACATCTTAAGCATTGGATGTAACAATATTTTTTAAAATAAAATATAGTAATTAATTCTATTTAAGTAAAAACGATGTGTGTAAATAATTTCATTTCTGTTAAAAAAATTAATAAACGCGAGTGAAGCCGAGAGTACATGCTAGTAAGAAATGAAATCTGATTGAAGTATTCCTTTATACATAAACAATGGCTATAAAAATGAGAATAAAATGTGATATGTAAAGTATGGCTATTATACATGACAAGGTTATGCTAATATAAGATAATATAATCGCATTTAAATGACGCAAGTAGGAACTTAAGAAAAAAATACGTAATAAGAATGCGCAAATTGATTACTGCATATCACCTTCCTTATCGTAAATTGACATGGAATATTTTACATATGCAGAACTTTAGTACTTTAGTGATATCTTTAAGATACTATGAATAATTATTCCATTCCTGTTCTAATTTTATCTCCTACTGCTGTTAGTATAAATGAACATCGCTCTAGAACGTGTACTCCAGGTTCTTTCTATGAAGTTAGACACATCGTCAATAATGGTGAACGCATGGACACTTTCCATATTCTTGGCACTCATGTGCCAGTACGCTGTAAGTGATCTCCGTTTATTTATATTATTATTATTATTATTATTATTATTATTATTATTATTATTATTATTATTATTATTATTATTATTATTATTATTATTTTATTTTATTTTATTCAGTATATTACAATTTGTGAGAATTTTAGCCAGACATACGACGTCTTTTATAGTCTTTCGGCTGATCCAAACCCCTCATTTTCATTATGTTGTCTGCTCTGTTGTGAGAACCTGAAGTGATGAGTTTTCTGACGCGGGGTGTTGAGTCTTGCCTGCAGCTACTAGTTCTCTGGGCAATGTTAGAGTCACGTTTTGACCTAGAATACGGGTATTGTTTCGGAATCGTACTTGGGCCACTGAACGGTACAAAAACCTTCATAGAACACTCTGATCCCCCACCTCTGGATCACCTGCAACTGGGGAGAGGGCATTTATTTGTTTCATTCGTTAGATTTTCCTTGTTACAGGTATGTCTTTATTTCTTTCTTTCTTAATCCGTTCACGGCCCAGGGTTGGCTTTCCTCGGTCTCGGCAAGATATCCCACCTCTAGTGCCTCAAGTGCAGTGTCCTGAATCGTGAGACATTTAGTCGGGGATACAACTGGGGGAGTCCTTTGGCCGTCTCACCTGATATGCTGAACAGGGACCTTGTTGAGAATGGAAACATTGGAAGAGGTGGGCAGGGAAGGGGGAAGGAAGCGGCCGTGGGCTGAAGTTCGGAACTATCCTGGCGTTAGACCGAGGGGAAGAAGTGGGAAACCACAGGAAACCTCTTCGAGGATGGCTGAATTTGGAATCGAAACCCCCCTTTCCTACTCATTTGACATCCCGAGGTTGAGTGGACCGCGTTCCAGTCCTTGTACCACGTTCCAAAAATCGTGGCAGAACTGGAAATCGAGCCTGGGCCTCCAGGGGTGGCAGCAAATCACAGTAACCACTACTCCACAGAGGCGAACTTTGTCCCTATAACTACATTAAATGTTATACAGCTAATAGTGTTGATATCACTCTACACATTATCACACTTTTTTATGCCGGGCTGAGCGGCTCAGACAGTAGAGGCTCTGGCCTTCTGACCCATATTTGGCAGGTTCAGTCCTGGCTCAGTCCGGTGGTATTGGAAGGTGCTCAAGGGTTTTTGCCCCTTCTAGGGTCCTGAGCGGCGTTCTTACCATTCGTGGTGAGGCATTCCGCCAGACATTATCCTCCCGCAACTCAGGCTCTCCGTAGCAGGCGCCACGCTCCTCAGCCGTCCATCCAGCAGTCCGCCCCTGGGCCGCACCAGACCAGGTTTGTTCCACCTTTAGACCTACTCACGTGGTTCCCACTTGGCATCCCCATGACTGAGTTCACAGTCATGGGTTCGCCCCGTTCCGAACCCGCGGCTCGTTCAGGCTACGTAGGGCAAAGTGATGTGTTGGTTCCAGCACACCGCAGTGAGCCTCAATCACCAGCAGCCACTTCACCTGAACCACCATATCACCCATGCGGAGGTAACTAGGATGCCTCTCTGGCACGTGTGGGCGAGGTTTCCACTTCCAAGCATTGGCTTGGGCTAGTAACAATCACACTGCCTCAAGATGTTTCTGCAATATCTGTTTTTTGTCTGCGACAAAGTATTTTATTTCCCTCAGACCCTCCAGACAAGTCCGGAGCCCCCGTATCCACCACCTGGGGCGGGCCCGATAGGGAAACAGGCAAGAAAACCCCCACGGGGCTTGGTGTCTGCATTGAAAACAGGAATTCGCTCACTATTATGGTCATTGTACCTTACCTGCAGCCTTCTTTTATTATCTGTCCATCTATATATTAAAATAGCTTACTGAAAACAGCCCATCCCTCCGTACTACTGGACCGATTTGGTTCATTTTTGTTTTATTCTCTGTGGAATCAGCTGCCGGTGAATCGTGATAATTGATATGTCTTCATGTTCATCCAACTTTGAGCAGTCAGAATATCAATTCATTAAATGATCACTCCAATAATTGGTGGCGGAGACTTACGCTAACATTCTGTACATGGCAGGTTGCTAAGCGACTAACACTTCCATTAATATTGTGATATATGTGATTTTCATTCTTAGTAATGTCATTGCATTCAGCCATGTTTGATTACTACCTGTCAAGCCAGAGAGCAAACATTTCCTCTTATCGCGCAAGAATACTATTCCCTGCTAGATATTCTGATTCTCTAACCTTTCGTGGCCTCTAAATGTATTCCACAGATGGCAGAGCGTTCTAGCGACTAACATGGTGCTAAGAGAAAATATCTACTTACTAACAGACCCCATCATGGCATACGCCTTAGACATTATCCAGGAACATCTATCGAAGGATAACTTAGCTGCATTAGAATGAAGAAAGTTTTCTGCCTGGAAAAAAACGCTACTTCGAGACAAACTTATGAACTCACAAGACAACTATTATATACAGAACTCCGATTAACAATACAATTGCTTTGTACTTCACACTACCAAGCTTTACATCAAGAAATGCAGGATATAAATGCTAAAATTTAATAGATTTTTACGAAAAAATGGCACGACAGAATGGATGAATTCTGACTATGAGCTGCGGTACACCATAACACGCTTATTAAACGTTCATAAAGCCATTGAATGGGTGGCAGAATAATATGACTATGAAAGGCACATCAAGACGAGTTATCTGACCCATTAATAACGAATGTTAGGGGGAAAGCGCGTCCTCTACTTCAGTATTAAACAAACTCTTGCATTTACCATGTTTGGTTTTATGTTGATAATTCCCTAGTTGCCTGACCAAGAATCTGCTCTTCCTGCCAATGCATTTCACTTACAACAACTATATATTCTGTAATAGTCTATTCATTTTCATTTCCAGCTTCTCTTACCAACAACAGCCATAAACACTTTTAACATTCCACGCTTCGACTCGCAGAATATCAATATTCATCTTCGTGTTGATTGACCCCTCCCATGTAGTCTCCACCCGCAGATACGAATGGGAGTCTCTTTTACTTCCGGGATATTTTACTCGGGTGAAACTCTTCATCAGTAGATCATCCATTCATACAGAAACAGCTGCATGTCCTCGGGAGTTAGTTACGGCTGTAGTTTCCCGTTGCTTTAATCATGTAGCAGTTTCAACACCGCCAAGCCACGTTAAATGTTATTATAAAGCCATGTCAGTCAATAATCCAGAATGCGGTCCTTGCAGATTCCGAAATGCTACGATTCACCTTTCCATTAGCCGTCTCTCGACAGATACCCATTCGATATGATTGCAACTAAGGTCCGGCTATCTACTTGATTTGGACTGCGAAGCCTCCCCATCCGCGGCAATGTCACGTGTTTCACATAGTTCTCGTGTATAACTCCATAATATACAGAAAATTACGAGAATTCGCTAGGTGGCTTAATCTTCAATCTAATCTTCAATAACACCACAACACATTAAATAAAACATAAATGTTCCTCTTAGAGTGATGTTTCAGTAAATAAATAAATAAATAAATAAATAAATAAATAAATAAATAAATAAAGAAATAGTGCTAAGAAATTAAACTCATGTCATCAATCCTCGTGGTGCCTATCTTTTCATGCTCTCCCCGAAATGGAGGCGATGTGTATGTACCAGATTAATCACATACCAGCCCTTAAATATAGGCAGTATGGCAGCTAAGCAGGACGCAACATTGTGCTACAACCACTGAAGAGATTTCCATGTTTGATAGCTGATTTTAAAACGTGGTGTTTCAGTAGCATTTCCAAATTTTATTTTTAAGGTAACACAAGTACTTGGTTGTGTATGCTGAGTCAAGGCTTCTTCTATTTATCATTTCAATGGCTTGACGTAGACCCTGAGGTGACAGAGTGGGAGCGCGAATCACGTAATTACCCATAGATTGCATGTTTCGAATCCGAGCGTAGGAAATTCCCTTCTCATATCTATTATATGCTCAATTACTTTGATATGACTGTTTGTCCCAAGGTAGACAGCAATTCTAACTGGAGAGCATCAACACCTGGTGCCTCGTTCCTATTTAGAACACCGGGTGAGTCAGTCGTGCGGTCAGGGGCGCGCGGCTGTGAGCTTGCATCCGGGAGATAGTGGGTTCGAACCCCACTGTCGGCAGCCCTAAAGATGTTTTTCCATTGTTTACCATTTTCACACCAGGCGAATGCTGGGGCTGTAACTTAATTAAGGCCATGGCCTGTTCCTTCCAATTCCTAGGCCTTTCCCATCCCATCGTCGCCATAAGACATGATCTCCTGTGGCTCGGTCTACCTGTACGGCCACATCCCACCCCGGGCTATGGCTAGGTACAACAGGTTGGCCCTGTTGAAAAAGCACTTCTGCTGGGCAAGGTCGTGGTGAGGCCATGCTGATAGAGCCCAGAGAGTGGTTGCTGCATCGTGGTGATCGCGTCCCTGTGTCTCGGTCTACCTGTACGGCCACGTCCCACTCCGGGCTATGGCTAGGTACAACAGGCTGGCCCTGTAGAAAAAGTACTTCTGCTGGGCACGGTCGAAGTGAGGCCATGCTGATAGAGCCCAGAGAGTGGTTGCTGCATCGTGGTGATCGCGTCCCGTAGGTATGAGAGCGGGCTGATTCCGTAATGCGATGGCGATCTGGTAGACCTATCTGTGTCGGTGGGACGTAAAGCAAATAGGAACCTATTAAGAACTCACAAATTCTGACTTCAAATGTGAGTCGTCTTTCTGATCAGCAATGAAACCTTCTCTTTGTAATAAATAACCATTAATTATATCAAATGCAAGTTTAACAATAATACTTACTAGATTTCCGAGTCACTCAAACGTATTTCTAATCGTGTTGTGTCAATTGTCCGGCAAACAATAGATTATAGAATTGAGTAGTCACGAATTTTCTAGGTATTGTAATCAATATTGAAGTTACCTCTTTTTCGCAGTTTGTACATTCCCCACTCCTGAGAAAAAATAGATGTAATAACCAATCCTGTACCGTAATATTACGCAGAAGGAGAACATTTACAGATGTTGATATAATTTCACAGGCTGCTGACTATGTGGAGAACTTCGCGGAAGCAATGCGGCCAATTGCGGAGGACTGTAGGAAGTACGTAGGAGCAAGCGATGGTAAGTTATATAGTTAATACTGTAAAATAATTTTAACATCAGCATCTTAATCCTTATTTAGTCGATGAATAGATTACTTCATCAGTTAAGTTATCTGTTGACCCACTTTTCAGTACCTTTTAGTTTTAATACAATACTATACAGCCATGTTTCTCCCCCGTGAAGGGCTTCCTCAGTGCGATTCATTATATCAAGCTGATATTAAATATGTAGTACTGTCATTAGACACAGTGTCGCTGTGGTGATCTGTGAGATGGTGCGCTGACAGTACTTCTCTCGTCCGAGTAAGAGGCAGTTGCGTTCATATAGCACAAGCAGAAAAAAAAAATCAAGTGTAAAACAGGACAGCAAGGAGGCGATCAGTCATCGTCTACGCGACTGAGTGTCGTGGGAAGAAATGTCTAGAGTTACAAGACGACGACGCCGACGCCGACGCTGCACTTCGCTCTGTGCTTGTTTTGATGTGTGGTTAAAGACACGACCAGCAGAATGCAACAATTTCGCAGTCTGAACATAATTAGGCATGTCCGCATAGCGTAGTGTTTCAGGAGATAGAACAAAAATCGCGCGTATCGCCATTATAGGGCAAAAAGCATGCTGATGATTGAACTGTTTGCCTAACAGGAAATTGAGCTGATCGAGTTCATCCACAAGGAGCGACTGTAAAGAAAAACGACCGTCTACAAAACTGAATTCGTCGTAGGCGTCCTGAGTCGTGGTGTGGGAAATAGTGTTGGCTACTGAGAGTATGCTTCGAACTAGTGCATCGATTCATTCTACAGTCCGAGTGAATCGTATCACAAAAGCGGCGAGCTCACGGTACGCGAGTGCCGAGTGGCGCACTCTCGGATCAGTGAGCCAATACACAGACACGGTTACTATGGGAACCCTGGACATTGGCGAGGAGCCGGATTTTCGCCGCAAGCGAGACATAAAGAGTCATGGCTAACTGAAAGAATCGTTCGCTTGTGGCTTTATTACGGACTCAGCAAATAGTACTCTCACCTGGGTATCCAGTAACAAGGAGGTTTAAATAATAGTTGGATTCTTTTGCACTGTTATGTACGAAGTTATATTATAATCCCGAAGTAGATAGGCTAATTATAGGATCTTCTATTTATTGGGTTAGTGAATCTTCGTATTATAACTTAGTTGACATTCGAGAGTTAATTCAACTCAACTTTATAGCCTCCACTATAGGTACGAGTCATGATTATGTTCACTCAGAAATATCTGTTTTATATTGGTAAGAACTGGCCTGCAATTTCTCAGTTCGTATATCGCGTCATTGCAGAATAATTAAGTAATAGAATCTCGAGATCACCGATTGCCGGTGGACAGGTATTTTTCTTCTAAATCTGTACACTGTTTAATGGAGTTGTCACTGTGAGGGGAGGCCTGGAAACAACAAGAACTTTTTCGAACAGTTAGCTGCAGGATCGATTCATCCCATCACTATTGGGAAGAACTGGCTATTGCTACTCGACAACGCCCCTGCACATAGCTTTATGCTTGTTCAAGAGGAACGGAATTGAAGGCAAAGATTTCATTCCCCGATTATGTCATCACTGCCACAAGAACACCCGTTACGGATGTTTCTGCCAATATCACTCAGCAGTGCTTTGAAATGCTGTACTAATGTTGACAAAATTGTACGGTGGCCAACGGAGACTATTTTGAGGGACGATGTGGAGATGTGTAAGTGAACACTGTGTTGTGTAGCTGTCTGCACTCTGGACAACCGTCCATGAAGTTATTTACTGTGGCAGGATCATACGATAGACGTAAATAGATTACCGTACTAACATTTCATATGAACGTGACACAACATTTAAAATAGTATACGCTATTAATTGTATGACATTGAAAATTAGTTATAACCTTCAACCGATGACGAATGTTTACTGTGCTACTGTAATTGAGGTGTTTTATTTGTTTTAGTGGTCCCCAAAATCAAGACACCATAACTTGAAATGGTAAATTGACTGCTGTGCAAAACTTAAGGTGGAGATAGATAAAGCAACATAACATATCAACTACATGGTGGAAATTAATGGGAGCGAGGTAACATGTTGCCAGAGGTCTCCACACGTGCATAGAAGCCTGGCGTGAGGTCATCGCGACTATAGCGCCAATTGGGACTGGTCCCACAAAATGAACCATCTGAAGGAACGGGACAAGACAGTGTGTTTGATCTGCGAGTTGTTACGGGGCGCTGAGGTGGTGTTATTCATTACAACATGGCACGGAGACAACATTTCGGTGACTTCACGCGCGGAAGAATCATCGGGGAAACTGGAAGGAGGAAGAAGTGGGACGAGTGTAGCCCAGGAGTTGGTATTGTCCACAATATTGTTTCACGTGCATGGAGAGCATTCCGAACCACAGGCACTGGTGCCGGAAGGAGAGAAGAGGGCCGATCACGGTCAAATACAGCAGCAGATGACCGCTACATTGTGATGCAGGCACAAAAAGACTCACGTCAAACAGCGGGTGCATTGCAACCACATTTAACAGGACTGCAACGTACCCAGTCTCACTCTACAGTGGCACGGCTACTGCATATGGGTGGTCTGTTCGCGACGACCATTACGTTGTGTTCCCTTGTCACCCGCCTATCGGCGGCACCGTATGCGATGGTGCCAAGAGCATCAGGTCTGGATAGAATAGGAGATGAGGGAAGATTCAGTCTGAGTAGTGATTCCAGATGAACCCTCATCTGGCGAGAGATGGAAACACGTAATGCACCCAGGAACATTGTCAAACATTATCATTTTGCTGGTACAAATGTTATGCTGTGGGGTTGCATTATGCTGCATGGGCGTACCGACTTCCAGATCTTTGAACGGGATACACTCAGCTGTCAACGTTATTGTGTGCAGTGTACTCCTTCCCCATGTGCGTCTTTCCTGCGGGCATTCGTACCTGATTTCATTTTTATTCATGGCAATGCACGACCGCATCGTACAGCGCAGCTGTAGGAACTCTTGGAGCGAGTGGATATTCGGCGAATGGACTAGTCTGCCCGTTGCCTAACTTAAATTCCATCGAGCACGTGGTGAACATATTGTGCAGCAATCCATGAACCAACGACCATCCAGAAGTTCTCAACCACGCTGGTGGAAGAATGGAACGCCCTACCACAATCACCCCTGAAGAATCTTTTTGGCCAGGATGGGGACACGTTGTAGAGCATGCATCGCCGTCCGCGGTGATCACACACCATTTTAAAAACCAGGCCATTTCCCATTTTTACATGAGGCAAATGTAGAGGCAGTACTTTATTTAAGACCACATACTCTTCCTTCCCACTACTATCCATTTCCTATCTCATCACCGCCAAAATATCTATCTAAGATTGTACGATATATACCCACTAGCGATAAAACCCTGTAAGTTCTACTCGATATAAACGTCAAGCTCTTGTCTGTTTTAGCGGATGTGGAGAAGATGACCATGCTGAAGGTGTTGACTACCCAGAGCCAGAATGTAAGTAGAGCAGAGTTGTACTTTCTATCACTTGTTACCTGATTTGAATATTCCTTGTGCTATTCAGCAGTACAGTATGTGTCTGTACGTTGTTCCAATTGGACATGCCAACCCCCCGAATGTTGAACTCCTCTTGCATCTTTATGTTTCCGCCTGAAACCCGACCCTGTTGGAGCATCCGTGATACCTCTAGAACAGCCTCTGCACACTTGAACCTTTGTTCCAAGAGTGGCCAATCAAACTTATGTTCATATGTTTTAAGATTATGTGACATTATTGAGAACGAGACAAGGCAGGCTCGACTGGGGCGTTACATCGAAGAAGTCATCGGATGGTCCCGAGTGTCACTCTTGACCGAAGATTCACCTACACACAAAAGAAATATATATATATATATAAAGCCATCGCCCGCACATATATTCTACAACCTATTCCCCCTCATATTACACCGTGAAAATAGCCTCGCAACAGAAATCAGGCTTCTCCTGTACACTTTATTTGTGTGTCCGCTATTGGAGGACGACGTCACTAAATTACTACCTGGCTAGAGTACAAGATCTCCACAACCGGGGATGTTGCTTATTTATTATTATTATTTATATTGTTATCATCTAAATATTTAAAGCACTAGGCTGTTTTTTGTTACATCGATCTTGAGAGAACGGTTGAATCGATTGACATCGTAAAGCATTCTGACGAAATTTCATGGCCTGTTGAGTTGCAATGTGTCTTTTAAAGCGTAACTACATCTTGCCGGATATTTTAAAATTATTAAAGAAAAATGTAGCATTCTTATTCTCCAAAGCGCTTGCCAGTACTTCAAGGCCACCTGGATTGTAGTAGAGCTGAGAAATACGATGTGAGAGAGGAGTTGTAATTGGGCAAGCTGGCAAGTGCAGTCGGACGTGTCTCTGGTCAGCTGCTCCAGTCTGTGTTGTGTTCACTTGCAGAGTCATTTAGTCAAAAAGAAGCTATTCGTCGCAATGTTACTGTCTCTGTGTAGCTCTACCTATGTTTCTAGCTTGAAATGATGGTGGAGAAACGTAAAAGGCTTTTTCTGCGTGTCGTAATTTAAACACTAAGGCTGTGAACTTCTTTCACTCAGGTAGTTAGCGAATTGACTCGACCCTCCGTGTGATACTAATGAGCTAATTTTCAAATTTTGGTTTGGGTGACATGGAACTGATAACAAAACCAGGAACAACGTTTAATTATTAATGAAATTTCATTCCAGTTACTAGCGAAGTGCGGCCATCATCCGATTCATACTAATGTTGTAATTTTCAATTTTGATTTTCCTGACATGGTATTCATAATAAACAAGGAACAACTTTCAATTATTAACGAAATCATTGACGTCCTGCAATATAATAACATAAATGTCAAGAAGGCATTTTTCACCGATAATCCCGGGGCATCAGAAAAATCTTAGGATATGTAGTGCTTTAATTTTTGACTTAAAGCTATATCAGTAACGTGGACAGAAATAGTCGTTTTGCTAACCAGCAGTTGAGCAGTGCACATTATATTCAAAATTCTTCTAAAGTTAAATGAGAGTTCGATGTCTCATTTAAATCCAAAAGCAGCTGACAATATTCCATTAGTGCGGCTCAACATGGCATGAAACCCCAATGGCAAGCAGTCATTCTTTAACGTGTGTCAGTCGTCTTCTGAAATATCATAGGGATCGAATTTCGTTCATTCTGTTGGGGAAATTAATATTCTTATGGTAGATTTCATAAAGGTTTTGCCTGTTTTGCAACCATGCTCTGATCCGAATAATTATCTATGTATAATTGTATTAAATACCCACTTTGACCCATCTTAAAAATACGCCGCTTACATACAAATATGCTGGCAAACCCACAAAAAATAAATAAATGATATTCGTTGATTTCTTTGCAAGAGATCGGTTACATAGTCTACCCCTCTCTAGATGGTGATGGATTAAATTTTATTGAATTACCAGCCAGAATTTTAGCACATGATGATGATAAAGCAAAACGTTCATATCTCCGAAAAATGTCATAATTTTCTAGAAAGTTAACAGTCTTAATTAATTAAGTTGAAAACCTTTGGGATTAGGGCCTATACCCGGAAGTTCAATACCATACACTTCTGTCATCGGATTAATACTAAAGATGAAAGCTAGCTGCTTAAATTTTCTACATAATTCTTGAATCCATGGAATTAATGGTTTGCCTTCACATATTCATATCCTACAGTACATATGGAGCCATAAACATCTGAGTGTTTCCCAACGGCTCCTAAACGGAACCAGATTAGGGCCTTATTGTAAGTAGTTTAGATTTGGAAATAGTAAGATAGTGGAGATAAAGCTGAGCAGGGAGCTTTAATACACTCGAATTGACTTAACATCATATCCATTTTCTTTCAAGAGGCATCAATTTCCAATTCGCTTCGCCTTTTGTATCACTATCAATAAACGTCAAGGGACGTGAAGGTCTCTATTTACCTCAGCCATTTTTCAGCCATGGCCACGTAAATGTTGCAATATCAAGAGAGCGATATTATAAACTTGCAAGAGTGCCGAAAGTAATTGTACAAGAAATGCAACGAATAAGTGGCTGCGCGGTTTGGGTCAGGTAGCCATCAGTTTGCTTTCGGAAGATCCTGGGTTCGAATCCCACTGTCGGCAGCCCTGAAGATGGTTTCCCGTGCTCCTCCGTGGCTTTTCCATTTTCACACCGGGTGAATCCTGGTGCTGTATCTTAATTAAGGCCATGGTCGCTTCCTTCCCACTTCTAGCTATTTTCACACTCGTCGTATGACTGTCAAAGTATGTAATGAGTGACAAAGTAATCTACTACATTAAGAAACTACGAGGCGCAGGTTCTCAAAAGTAAGAGGACAAAGGACTAAACTCCTGCGTGTATGAGGGTGATAGTGCAAATTACGATTCCGATTCCGAATAAGCTGTGCCGTGCTGAGTAACTCAGACCGTAGAACGCTGGCCTTTTGTCTTCAAGTTGGCAGATTCGATCCTGACACAGTTCGGTGGTATTTGAAGGTGCTCAAATACGTCAGTCATAAGTCGGTAGATTTACCGGCACGTAAAAGAACTCCTTCGGGCTAAACTTCTTGTACCTCCGCTACTCCGGTAACACTATAAGGGGTTAGTGGGGCGTAATACGTTCATTAAGTAATCTCTTGTTCATGTGAAGGAATTAACGTGCAGAATACAAACACACAAAGTGTATGTGCCAGTGTCAATTTCAACCACTTGATGTACCAGTTACAAGCGAGTAGCCTAACAACATATCATAACTTTGTGACTTCCCCTCTCGGAGAACAATCATTGAACGAGAAATGCAACCATGCAAGCTAAGGGCGCCAATCTTTAAGTTGATGACTTAAAGATAAAAATTTATAAACAAGCTTGGACGGACTCTTATCACACTTATCGCACTAAGCAGGAGAATTAGAAATCAAAAGGCTAATTAAGGCAGATTGATTAAAGTGAACTAGGAAAATACTATTTATTATATTGAATATAAATGACGACGGTTTAACGAGAACTGATTTTAAAATAGGAAATGAATTTAACAAAAAGTTGAATGACTCTACTTCGCGAAAACTTGCAATATTTTTAACTCGCTTGCTCACCATGTAGTCTTGTTCTGCTGGTCCTTGTAGCTGGAACATCACCGGTCGTCTTTGAGATATCTTCATCTGCAGCTCATTACCATTCCTGCCTTGCTAAGTGCACCTCCCACTAATTGGAATATGGCTTCAACACTAACACTCCCTATTATGCTCTATTCCATATATTGTAGATGAGCCCTAAGTCATAGTTAGAAAAACCTCCTTGGATTATGTGGAGAGGATACACAATTAATAATCCTTCCAACTTTACTGAAAATGTGCCCTGAAGTTTCATTTCTATCTAGTTTAATACTACCTATTGTCTTAGACTGGTACAAACCGGTCTAGTAGCCGAGCTGTACGTACTTCCTGATGAGAGTGGCTATACACCCCTCATTCAGAAATTCCTAAGTACCACGTCGTGGTAGCGAAGTAATTAATGTAGAAGTGATAAACGATCACACTAGTCCACTATGGTACAACAACCATAAGACAAGTTCACAGACCTACAGCGATATACAAGATCGAAGAATCAAGAATCCAGAAGAATAATAATAATGAATGCAGAATCAAGAAGAATCAAGAAGATTAATAATAACGAATGCAGAATCAAGAAGAATGCAGAAGAGTCAAGCCAAGAGCTCCAACACGCCCTTTTATAACCTTCTCTGGCTCTAATTACAGGTCGCTACACGTGGTCCAATCAGTTGACACGTCTCTCCCCACTCCAGATATTAGAGTTGATGGGTCTTAACCATGATATCAACTGTTCTTCTATTAGCCCTTTCACTCAGTATCCATGGCAACATGACGCTCCTTTGAAAATATAGGCGGTGATCAGTTTGAATTATTCTGGTCGAAATACGGTAGCTGTCGTTATAACGCTTGAACACGTGCTCGCTTTTCCCAGAATTTGATGTCTAAATTTGTCCTTCCTTCTTCCTCGGTGATGTGGCAAGATAGAGGAAATCTACTGCAAGTTAAATTTAAACGAATGTCGCAAGAATCTACGTGAATATTAGGATATTCAGCCCTCGTTTACAAGTCGTAGTTACAAAGTAATGAAATGATAGTGAGAAAATGATTAAACATGAATTATAATAAAATTACATACCAAGATAAATATCATGACGTTAAATTCCTGAATTAATTACACATAATAAAATTAACATAATTACACTGTGACGTCTGGAACGTTACAACTTCAGCCCGTTTAGACACTGTGAATATGATTGCTGTGGTCAACATAGGTCACTTGACGAAGTAGTGTCAAAATCTGTATCAAGTGGTCTCGAAAACCAGGCCTAATTGCGAAACAAACCAGGGCATATTTTCTTAGAGATGTATTTTTCCGTCACGCACCGACGGATTTTCTTCTTCTGGTTGAAGATACCGTGATTGAACCTACCCTAGATGTCAACCGAAGTGTTGAGGATCATCGCGCCTGGAATTAGACAAGACCTTCAGTAATGCGATATTATTTTATATTTTCGTCAGGTCAAGGCGTTGCAGAAACGGTCTGAAGGTAACGATATCCTTAACAAGTTAATTTCACGACATCGACGGTTTAACTATTAATGTGTAGAATACATAAACAATTCTCTACTCCTGTATTCATATACTTCGTTAGATTGTTGCGAACTGTAGCTGGATATGAAGATTTCACCGTCAGACCAGACAGATTTCAGACACCACCAGAGCGGATATTTGTCGAAGAAAAACAATGTGATTAGGAAGATTTCCACAACAGGCGTTCTTGAAGAGTGCATGCTGTGGTAAGGAACTCTGTTTCCGAACTTCCCTTTCTTGGACAGATGAAGAGCGTTATCTCTTACCAAGAGCAATCAGAAACTCATTTTTGAAATCTATGATTCAACATGAATACACTGGACCGTAGAGTAAAATTGACGATTTTCACATATTGTATTCTACACGGTGATCGAGTCCACATAAATCGCAACTCAACAATCGCGAGTGATTTTCGCTCCCTACCTCGTTAGCGTTAGGTCGCACTCTGACCAACCCCAATTTTTCAATTTAACTCACACACTAATGAACTGTGCGATCAGGGGAAAACATCATTCAGACTCGCCGCTCAGGGCTGGCATCGGACGATAGGCTAAAACTTTCGTGGCTTGCCGATAAACCCCACAGTGTCTAGAACGAATTGGGAGGGTGGTCAATAGATCCAAACTTAGAGACGAGCAGTAGAAATAAGTATCCTCAATGGAACAGGGAATTTTAGTGGTTTCCAACCATCGCGTTCACAGCAACTTCTGCATGTTCAGTTTCCCCACAGTTAGCCGGGAAATTTATATCCTGAAGTGAAATGTTAGAGCTTCATATTTAGATAGATCTACTCATACCCTCTGCGAAAGAATAATTTTTAAATATTTGTTTAATATCATTCCAACTTAGGTATGTCTTATGGTGCCGATTGGATAGAACAGTGCTCGGGCTACGAAAGAAGCGCCTGTGGGCTTAAGTAAGGTACTATCCCATCATTTACCTGATGTGAAAATGAGAAAGTAGAGAAAACATCTTGAGTGCTGCTGAGAGTGTGGTTTGCATCCCCATTTCCCGAAAGCAAACTCACTGCTACGTGAGCCGAATCTGTTAATCAACAATTTATACACCAGTGCATAGGGATTAAATGGGACATTCAAACTCCAAAGATGAGCTTCTCCGTGAGGATGAGCAATATTATCACTAAATGCTTGCAGAAGATATGATGCCTAACATTGAGATGAAAGCATGCTTTCCATATGAAACATACCTTAATCCAGAATATATTTCCTTCCTCACAATGCCTATCACGAGAGCGGAAATAGAACAGATTCTCAGAAAAGCTGCTTCTAATAAAACGCCCGGGATGGATGCCTTCCCATATGAATTGAGCAAACGCTTCTGGTGTGTGATAGGAGTCGACCTTACCCAAGTCCTTAACTTTGTATTCAGCTATTCAAAGATGTATCTGAGCTCGCATTTACGGAATATATTATTGTATTAATTACTGAGAAAACAATTTGGCGGATCGCGTTATAATCTCAGTGGTTTCACTACTGGTTTCCCACTCGGAAAGCCGAGGTTCGAATCCAGGTGAACCTGTGTTGGGACTTTCATAACAAAATCACGAGTATCAGCAACGATACTCGGTCAGTTCAAGATTTCAATGTTTGTCGTCTTGTTTGTCCTGAAGGGCCCGCTGTAATTGTGAACATAGATTTCGACAACTCTTTTGTCAGAATTTCGCATAGATATCTTTGGGGATTCGTCAATCATGTTCGATTTCCTGAACGACTTGAAACGGCTTTCAAACGCATGCAGCTTTCGGTTACATTACGGCCTTTGATCATTTGCCATTAGCCACGTCGTAGTCCAATTATCATGTCTGTACCTCACGGTTGTTCACTATATTTGTTGCTCTTTATATCTTAACCGTGGAACCATTCATTCGGAGACTGTCCAGCAGTCTAAATGGTCTTCATGTTAACACTGAACGTCTTACGCAGTGTGCTTTTGCGTATGATTTGACGTTACTCCTAACCAATGGTGATGACCTATCAGCAGTTCATCATTTAAATGCGTCAGGAACAAGGTTAAGCCATCGATGCTGTTTCTAGGATCTGATCGAGGAACTATTCGAGCAGAATATATCGGTGTCCCCACGAGAAACAACAGTAAAAACCTTATGTATGACATTCTGGAAGAACATAGCCTATGAGACACAATGGAACTAAATTGAACCGTATCGCTTACGGTTTACAGAAAACCTCTCACGAAGGCGAAATAACGTTTAACATTTGGCTTGTAACACGCCTTATGTGAAATATTGTACAATACACAAATACTAGCTGCTCTGCATGATATCTGTCAACGCATAGGAAAGGATTTCGGCTCAGAGTGAGAAGGCAACAGCTAAATTTAAAGGAACATCTTGACAGATTGGGGCTCTATGCAGTTGCACTGAAAAGCAGTTCTCTCTTCTTCTAACGCATCATCAAGTCATACACGTGAAAGGAGAATCTTTTTATCGTGAGTTCAGTAAAATGGAGGAATATCCCAAAATTCGAGAAGCCAGCAAATTTGTTGCAGGACAGCTATAGCTATTAGTGAGCATCTTCCGCGTAACGAAATTTTAGATGGCACCTTTGGCCAAGTTATGAAGCTTTACAACTCCCGCTTCAAAGAAGAAATTCCGAACCAATAATTCAACTAAAGCACCCCACCAGGAACTGGCAACTAATCTGTCAAAATACATGCAACCTATGCTTACCCATAGATTGGATAGTTTCGGTATATAGCTATGTAAATCGGATCATGCTATTGGTGAAAAATTGAGGAGAGACGAGCAACTAGTGGATGACAGATGTCCTATATATAATTGTGTATGTACGTTGGCGCCCAGGAGAACTACATATGTGAATCCTGATGTAATATATTGGACGTCGAAGGTCATGAAGAATATATAGTATACAGAGACTAATAATCTCCCCAACAACACACTGCAGTATGACGATCCACAACAATCGAGCACTGTTCTATATTTTCTAGCTACTGCCATTTACAGGAATTTTTCTGGATACAAGCACCCTGACGTTTTTCTGAACCATAAGAGAATGTTACGATAGAGAATTTCTTGACAGTGGCAGCTCGACACTGTCATGCCAATAATCATAGGATTATGACCTAGTATCGTATAGTCATTCCTCTAGGTCTGTCAAGTGCTGCAACTCGTCGTCGCGTCCCACAAATGGAAGAACTCGTGTGGTGAGATTCAAACCCATGCCATTTGGATAGCTACCCACAGATCGCTTTTATTTGTACCTGCACAGACGTGGGTGTGAATGGACCTCACCACCATGTTGCATAAATGCTCGACCTGCCCCATATCAGGTAAACGAGGGGCTGTAGCATTCGTTGAAACTATCCAGAATATTCCTTGAACCAATTCTGGACACCTTGGGCCCAGTGAAACGCTGCGTTATCCTGCTGGAATATATCATCTTTGTAGGGTTACGTGAAGCACACAAAGGGTTCCAAGTGGTCACCAAGCAGTTGAAAGTAGCATTTACTGGCCAAGGACCTGCTCAAGTGGATCAAATGATCCAACACATGATACGTTAAAACACCCCACACCGTTACGGTGCTAACATCAGTCTGTATGGTGCGTTGTTGACATCCGGGATCTATGGCTTATTAGGGCCTGAGCCATATCCGAACTCTAACAACACCTGGAAAGTACTGGAACAATGGCTCATCGGACCAAGCTACATGTCGCCAGTCCCCGAATATCCAAATAGCAACGCTACGTTCCGAGGTGATACGCTGTGCCCGGTGTCGCGATGTTAACAAGGACACTTTGGGAGGTCTTCTGCTCTCATATCCCACTGACGGTAAAGAACGCTCCACTGACCTGCTGTATATGCGTCTGGTTCCTTCTATATTGAACGGGGTTGTGATTTGAGTGAGTGTGGCTTGTCTGTTACCATGGCGAATTCTAGCCGTACGCTGCTTGTCACGATTATTAAACATCCGTAGTCGGCGACTGCGCAGTTTAGTGTGTGTCGTAACGCCTTCCATGAGGTATTCCCGATACACAGGTCATGCCGTCGATTGAGAAATGTTAAATCTCCGGACCCAATGCTCCATCCAGCTGCCCTCTCTATCATGCGCCGTTCGAAAGGCGATGATTCACGTTTCAGATCAAAAGTCTGGGCATTTCTAAGACGTCACGGCTATTATCTTTCAATACGACTATTGCATGACTCTTGGAATGTCAGTGTATACACCCTTTGACATTCCATCGTTTACCGGTATTTCTCCGTTTAGAAATAGAAGAATGAACTGCACAATTGTCAAGTGTATGTTCTTGTTGTCCCCTTTATTTATTGATGTGCTGTCTCCATATTGGTAGGTAAAGGAAGGAAAATTGAGTATCGTTGATTTATTTTCTGTATCCATGAGTGAATGAGTGTTTTTCCTTGGGCAATTACTTCCTATGTACTAATTCATTACTTTGGACTGGTTCATCATTAATATGTAGTTTTGTCCATTGACTATTGTTATATGTTTGTAGTATGTAAAGGAATATATGAGTCCAAATAAGTACCGTTTTCTTAAAAGGATAGAAAATGAACCCCCTTCCGGAGCTCTGTTCAGAATTAACTTGTGCTACGGCTTGAGTTCTTTAATATGACCTAAAGTGATGACTAATCGACTACTTTAAATAAAATATTTCCAGTCTAGTTCATCAACACCCCTGGTATTGTGAAAAATAAAGGTTTATACTTACTATGGCCTGTCAGGTTGAAAGGCTCAGACGGTAGAGACGTTGCTTTCTGAGGTCTAGTTGGCGGGTTAGACCTCGGATCACAATCAGGCCGTCGCATTTGAAGATGTTGCTATATGCCAGCCTCGTGTAGAAAGATTTACCGGCACTTAAAGGAACTACTGTGGGACAAATTACCATACTTTGGTGTCTCCGTAAACTGAGAAAGTAGTTCATGGGTCATAAAAGCATTATTATTATTATTATTATTATTATTATTATTATTATTATTATTATTTATTATTATTATTATTATTTATATAACCCCGGTAATGACTGATGATGGTGATGATGCTTGTTGTTTAAAGGGCCCTAACATCTAATGTCATCGGCCCCTTATAGTAATAATAAGTGAGATGGAGTGGTTACAAAGCTGTGTCTTTGCCTGGAGCTGCATGTATTGGTTCTATATATTTTCGACTTCCTACCGTAAAATCGACTCCTTTCCATTAAAATGAACCGAAAATGTTTGTTGATGCATAAGGTAGGCAGTTCACAATGATTAATTACCACTGAATTTTCGTATAAATAAAATGAATAAACCTCTAATGGCACTTCATTTGCATTGTCATGATTTCCTTTTTTGTGTTATAAAAGATGTACTTGTGGATCGTAGTTAGTTTCGTCTTATGCGACTAAAATCCTGACGACTATCATGTTTTATGTTCTGGGCCTTGGGACAGTCCTAATGGAATTTTGTTTTACAGTGTTTGCAGTACTGCGTCTTTAGCAAAGCGGGGATTATGGATGGAAACACTTATGCTTCCGCGGACGACATTTTGAAAGTTTACAACTCTGTTCATAAAGGTGATGACGAGTTCATCGCCCAGGGTCCGAAAGCTGTCAACGAATGTTTAGATGAAGGTAGGTTTTGAACTCTGTATTCATTGTTTTACAGTACACGTACACTCAACTGCATAATATTTGGTCGCTGGCTAAAACCGAAACGTCCGTCACATCGGAGATCAGGGAAAACATTTACAGTACTGGCCTTGAAACGGAAGTATACATAGTAACTGGCTTGTAGACATCACTGAGATCCGATTTCGGATCAACGCATAACACGTAAACAACAAATATTGCAGGAAATTGTTTCTACAAGGTAGAAGAGTAGCTATTTCTCCTATAAATACTGTACGTTAATATGCCTCATCGCTAAGTGTATGTTATGCGACCGGCTTCGAAGGAGTATATAATAGCTTAGTTGATTGAGGCACGGTATTTGGGAGACAGGGAAGGATATTGGAGTGGTTCGAATCTACACAATACTCAATGATTGCTGTATGCATGGATCATTGAACCCCAAAGCCAAAATTAAACACAAAGGATAAAAATGTCACGTTAGCTGGAGGATTATTCGAATGAAAGCAAGACCTCTGCTTCATATAAGGTCAGGAATACTCGGTGTCTCCGAAAACCATAAAATATATGGCCCTTTAGCTGTTTTACTTCGACCTGGACCCGTTTGTACACCTTTAAATGACTTTCTCATTCGTCCGACTCACGTGTTGAAAGGTAAGCATTGAAGCTTTCGGTTCACAGAGTCCCGGGTTCCGAATCCCGACCGAGTCGGGGATTTTAAAGGCATCTGATTAATTCTTCTGGCTCGGGGACTATTTGTATTTGTCCCAACACATCCCTCTTCATATAGGGCAACATATAACGGTACAAACCACCACAGAAACACGCAGTAGTGATTACAACCCTCTAAAGGATTGCGTTAGGAAGGGCATCCGGTCGTAAAACAGGGACAAATCACATGTGTGACACTGTTCGTACCCAAGACCCCACGGGTGTGGGGCAAATCGGTAGAAAAGGAAGAAGGGCATTTCTCATTCAATGATACATTCAGCGACGAGTCACAACTCTTTTTTTTCCTAGCTGGGTAATTGTCACGCATTTAGTGCCGAAACGAGCCTTGAACATTTGGTGACACCAGCCGTGTCCTACGAAAAGGTCACATGCAAAGAATTAGCTGACTTTTCACGACAGGGCTCTGAAATCAGTGCTGGAATCCTACGTTTCCAGGCGGTGACGCGGGGCAGATGGTCATCTTTGCATTACTGGCGAGCTGTCCGAATCGTGACTCACGGTTTTCTGCTCGCCGAGCCGTTGCTGGCTTGCCCACAGCGAGAGCTATACAATCAAAACTGTGGTGACGAATTTTACTTTCCTTTTACGTATACCCGTAATTCAAAGGTTTAGTCCGTGGCTTTAAAGTAGAAACAGGAGGACAATTCTGTGCATCTGTTCTTCTCCTAGGATATTGTTTATGGCACCATTCAAGTTAGGTTTTGGCATGGAAGGTGAGATCCTTGCCTTGTAAGATTAGTGTTAAGAAAGGTAATAATAATCACATCCTCTTAAATTGACAATGACGACAACATTACCTTGAATTAAGAGAAATATCTTCTGAAGTACAGTATGTCACAGAAATACTTCCTTGTATCATAATAAATTGTAATAGCAAAAACTGTTTGTCTGTTTCCATGAAACTCTTGCTCTCCCCCTTATGGCCTGTACGAATCGATTTACTCTTCATTTTATGAAAATATTAAATGAATTCAACGCCGTGTCGCAATATGTTCTTAATATGCTGTCTGACTTATTGCATTTCAGCTTCAAAACTGAAGACAGATGATTCCTGCTTCTTAGCCTATTTCTTGCGGCAATGTGTCCTTGATAAGGTGAGTACGAATTCATTTTGTAGTCTTGGATAACAAACACAATATTTGTTTATCATTTCGCGTGTAATGATCGTTTTGTATACTAGGCCACAATATATGCGCAATTAGTGAACAAGAGGTAGAATATTGTTTGCATAGCAAGTATCCCCAATCAATCAATCAATCAATCAATCAATCAATCAATCAATCAATCAATCAATCAATCAATCAATCAATCAATCAATCAATCAATCAATCAATCAATCAATCAATCAATCAATCAATCAATCAATCAATCAATCAATCAATCAATCAATCATTTAGGGTTGTCGCCCGGGTAGCAGGTTCACTATCAATTGTATATCGAGCATTTTCTTAAATATTTTCAATGAACTTGTAAATTTATCAAACATATCCCTTGGTAATTTATCCCAATCGTTTAATCCTGTCCCTATAAATAAATATTTGTCCCAATCTGATCTCTTGAATTCCAATTTTATCTTCATAAAATTATATTTCCTACTTTTGAAAGCTCCACTCAAATTTATTCTAATACTAATATCACTCCACGCCAATTCACCACTGACAGCTCGAAACATACCACGTAGTCGAGCATCTCGTCTCCTTACTCCCAAATCTTCCCCGAGCAAAGTGTGCAACATTTCCGTAACAAAACTCATTTGTCTGAAATCACCAGAAAATCGTGCTTCTTTCCTTGGAATTTTTTCCAGTTCTCGAATCAAGTAGTCATGGAAAGGGTTCCGTACACTGGAGCCATACCCGAACTGCGTGGTCTTACCAGATACTTATATGCCCTCTCCTGTACACTCTTACGAGAACTTCTAAATGATCTCATACGTATGTGAAGAGATCTGTAACGTTTCTCAACAACCTCGATGGTATGATTTCCCCAATGAAAGACAAACCTTAATATTAACACCTAGGTATTTACATCGTTACCAATGAGGTACTATCACACCATCATCACAATAATTAAAACTTGGCAGGTTCGATCCTGGCTCAGTCCGGTGATATTTGAAGCTGCTCAAATACGTCAACCCGTCCCTGTCGATTTACTGGAACTTAAAGGTCTCCTGCGGGACTAAATTCCGGCACTTCGGCGTCTCTGAAATCGTAAAAGTAGTTAGTGGTACGTAAAGCCAATAACCTTCTTTATTTTTCATATACTGTATATATTAATATAGCGCTTCACCTACTCTAATTCACTGAATCGTATTTTCTGCAAATGTAGCCACCTATAAAACCACTCTTTTGTCTATTCCAGTAGCCTGTATTTTCGTCAACCGAACGGAAATTCTTTCGCTTTCTTGATATACATTTGAACTAGCCTGTTACATTTAAAAATGATGAAAAACCGTGGAATAATAACTAATATGGACCCTAATATGTTGGTGTATCACAACTTACGTTGCCTAAAGGCACTTTAAAACTGGCTGAAAATTATAATATGACATCCCGCGAAATTTAATTTTTACGTTCATTCGAGGAATTTTCAGTATGTATCCATAATTTCTGTTAGTGTTGTCTCGATGTTCCGGATGACGTTTACATTATAGATAAGCTTTAAAATTCTACAATATTTGGTGTCTGCAATATGTTTACTCGTATGACTCTTGTCAGTTATGTGACACCTTCTGCTTACCCTGACGGCCTGTCACAAGAGGATACATGGAAACTGATGGACGTTAATTTAAACGTTTTTACATCGTCTCGGCGCTTTATTATGACATATTTAACATTCGTAGATCAGCTCACTCTGTTCTTCTTGAGTGAGCGATGTAGCTTTGGGTAGCACGTCGTCACGTCTTCATATCATCATCATCATCATCATCATCATCATCATCATCATTATCATCATCATCACTCTCCATTATTATTCTAGGTAGCCTACCCTCCGACATCCGCCTCTCATGCCCTACCACGTAGCTGGTTATGTGAACATATTCATCTATAAAATTTATTCCTAACGTAATCATTACCTCATCAATACGAGTACCTGCCTGCGTGCCATTATTCTCACCTGCATGTTGAATAGAACAGCTTTGATCGCAACTGCGAACTCTACTTCTTCTTTATCTCTTTACCCTCCAGGGTCGGTTTTTCCCTCGGACTCAGTGAGGGTTCCCACCTCTACCTCCTCAAGGGCAGTGTCCCGGAACTTCGGACAACTCTGGGTCGGGGGATAAAACTGGGGAGGATAACCAGTACCTCGTCCAGGCGGCCTCACCTGATATGCTGTGGGTTGGGAAGATTGGCTATTGGCTTTACGTCACACCGACACAGATTTCTTATGGCGGCGATGGGACTGTGAAGGAAGCTATGTTTTTCTATTTGTTTTATGTCGCACCGACACAGATGGGTCTTATGGCGACGATGGGACAGGAAAGGCCAAGGATTCGGAAGGAATCAGCTGAGGCCTTAATTAAAGTACAGCTCCAGCATTAGCCTTATGTGAAAATGGGAAACAACGGAAAACCATCTTCAGGGCTACCGACAGTGGGGTTCGAACCCACTATCTCCCGAATACTGGGGGAGATTGGAAGGGATAGACAAGGAAGATGGAAGAATGCGGCCGTGGCCTTAAGTCTGGTACCATCTCGGCACTTGCCTGCCTGAGGTGGGATTCGAACCCACCTCTACTCAGTTGACTTCCCGAGGTTGAGTGGACCCCGTACCACTTTTCAGATTTTGTGGCAGAGCCAGGAATAGATCCCGGGCCTCCGAGTGTGGCAGCTAACCACACTAACCACTACACCACTGAGGGGGCTCAACTGCGAACTCACTGCATTATATTTGTACTCCGTGTTTCCAGTTTTTTTTTTTTTTTTTGCTGGTCGTTGAACGTCGCAAAAAACACATGGGAGCATTTTGGCGAAAAAGAAATTGGGGAAGGGATAGGATTAGGAAGGTAGTTGCCCGCGACCTTATTTAATATACAGCATTGGTGTGAAAAAGTGCAACCACGGAAAATCATTTTCAGGGCAGCCGATGATAGAATTTAAGCCCACCATCTCCCGCATTAGAGCTCACAACTACACGACTCAAACCGACAATCCATCTCACTCGTCGTTATTATTTTACACTGACTGACAGAGCAAATGCAACACCAAGGAGGAGTGGTTCGAAAGGGATGAAAGTTGGGGAAAAAACAGAGACGGCACGGACGAATAATTGATGTTTATTTCAAACCGATATGCAGGTTACACAATGCGCACGGCATCGACTCAGTAGGATGTAGGACCACCGCGAGCGGCGATGCACGCAGACACACGTCGAGGTACAGAGTCAATAAGAGTGCGGATGGTGTCCTGAGGGATGGTTCTCCATTCTCTGTCAACCATTTGCCACAGTTGGTCGTCCGTACGAGGCTGGGGCAGAGTTTGCAAACGGCGTCCAATGAGATCCCACACTTGTTCGATTGGTGAGAGATCCGGAGAGTACGCTGGCCACGGAAGCATCTGTACACCTCGTAGAGCCTGTTGGGAGATGCGAGCAGTGTGTGGGCGGCATTATCCTGCTGAAACAGAGCATTGGGCAGCCCCTGAAGGTACGGGAGTGCCACCGGCCGCAGCACATGCTGCACGTAGCGGTGGGCATTTAACGTGCCTTGAATACGCACTAGAGGTGACGTGGAATCATACGCAATAGCGCCCCAAACCATGATGCCGCGTTGTCTAGCGGTAGGGCGCTCCACAGTTACTGCCGGATTTGACCTTTCTCCACGCCGACGCCACACTCGTCTGCGGTGACTATCACTGACAGAACAGAAGCGTGACTCATCGGAGAACACGACGTTCCGCCATTCCCTCATCCAAGTCGCTCTAGCCCGGCACCATGCCAGGCGTGTACGTCTATGCTGTGGAGTCAATGGTAGTCTTCTGAGCGGACGCCGGGAGTGCAGGCCTCCTTCAACCAATCGACGGGAAATTGTTCTGGTCGATATTGGAACAGCCAGGGTGTCTTGCACATGCTGAAGAATGGCGGTTGACGTGGCGTGCGGGGCTGCCACCGCTTGGCGGCGGATGCGCCGATCCTCGTGTGCTGACGTCACTCGGGCTGCGCCTGGACCCCTCGCACGTGCCACATGTCCCTGCGCCAACCATCTTCGCCACAGGCGCTGCACCGTGGACACATCCCTATGGGTATCGGCTGCGATTTGACGAAGCGACCAACCTGCCCTTCTCAGTCCGATCACCATACCCCTCGTAAAGTCGTCTGTCTGCTGGAAATGCCTCCGTTGACGGCGGCCTGGCATTCTTAGCTATACACGTGTCCTGTGGCACACGACAACACGTTCTGCAATGACTGTCGGCTGAGAAATCACGGTACGAAGTGGGCCATTCGCCAACGCCGTGTCCCATTTATCGTTCGCTACGTGCGCAGCACAGCGGCGCATTTCACATCATGAGCATACCTCAGTGACGTCAGTCTACCCTGCAATTGGCATACAGTTCTGACCACTCCTTCTTGGTGTTGCATTTGCTCTGTCAGTCAGTGTACTTAGTACACTACAATCCTGGGAGTATACAAATCCTTTTTCAAAAGGCCCACCTGTTCCTGTTTTGTATTTCCTACCTGATATTCAATTACCTTGAGTTTGCTCTCAACTGATTTCGCTTTAGGTTGAATATAAGTTATTAAGTTTCGTATCGTTCTCGCTGCTGCCCTTCTCAAGCTCCAAGATATTAGATAGTAGCTTCCAGCACAGTTTACCATTGAAAAAAGTCGTTGGCGTAGGACAAGCTGATTTGCTACAATTCACACCGAGCTATACCCTTCTTTGCTATTTTACAATAGTGTAGTCATTTACCATCTCCTTAAACCTTTATAACTACTTTCAACCAGGCGTTCATTCCACCGTAACCTATCTGTCAATGTAAATACTTTTGTCTGCTGTAATAACCTATCATGATCTTATAATATAACGGTAAGGCTACCATAGTTTTTCTTGGTATTCTCTCTTATGTCTCCCTAGATCTATAAAACTTAAGCATAAGTGTCTATTTTTTCGTAGAATTTTTCGATTACTTGACACGTAAACCGGGTGAGACAGCCGCCCTGACGTGTTATGCTGATAGGCATCGGACCCAACGTCACTGGCGTCGTTATGCTCCATCTACCTTGCCGTACACCAAGCAGCACTCGCCGTTAATCACTCACTGCAACATTACGTTTGCAAAATCATTTACCGTATGCGACAGGCATTTACACAATGCATCAAAATGCCATACGGTTATGTAAAAAGGACGTGCCAATTATGAGTTTTCAGTAGGGTATGAAATGAACGCTAAAGGCGATGGCATACTGATAGAAAACGTGTGTGAATTTGTGAAGCGGAAGTAGTAGCCCATCCAGTAGAAGAAAGGGCTTAGAGTGGTAAGGAAACGGCCGTGTCCTTAATTACAGTACATCTTAGCATTTGTTTCGTGTGAAAATGGGGAATCACAGAAAACCACTTAAGGTCTGCCGACAGTGGGGTTCAAACCCAATATCCCCCGAATGCAAGCTCTCAGCTGCGCGCACCTATCTGCACGGCCAACTCCCTCCTTATGTTTTATGTAAATGGAATATCTGTGTCCTAGTAACTGAGGTCAAATTGTAAAGCATAACTATCTTACAGTTCGGCTCCATGGTTAAATTGTTAACGCGCAGGCATCTAGTCCGAGGTGTTCTGGGTTCGATTCATGACCGGTTGAAGGATTTTAACTTTCATTGGTTAATTCCGATGGCTCGGAGGTGGGGCCTCATCCTCATAGATTTGCAGTTCACCTATAGGGCGTCTAGTCGAAAAACCTACGCCTGGACTCTCTAGACGCCACACGTTATAATAATAATAATAATAATAATAATAATAATAATAATAATAATAATAATTATTATTATTATTATTATTATTATTATATTATATTATATTATAATAATAATAATAATAATAATAATAATAATAATTATTATTATTATTATTATTATTATTATTATTATTATTATTATTATTATTATTATTATTGATGATCTCAAAAATGTCTTGTAACATTCCACAGAAGACGGGAAATTCAAAACTCAGGAATATTATATTCAACAAATATCTCAGAGTTCCAGTAATAGGACCTCAACAGTATTATGTCCTCAGAAATTGTGGAAACCAACCAAAGGTGTACATTGTGTATAACCAACAGTAACACTGCATATTAAAATATTAGACCAATTGTTCGTCAGTGGATTGTGATTGTATTATTTATGTTAAAAATCCTATTTTATTATTCCCGTAGATAATCCATTTCTGGAAACATTGATCTAGCAGTGTATAAGAAATCCAAAATTGTAAAACGAAGTTTTATATGTAATTTCTGATATGTTTTAGAGCTTCAACCTTGTGTACTTCCCCAGAAGTTAAATGCCCGAATATGAACGTGCATCCTGAGAAGAAAATACGGAAGAGATCCTGGCAAAGCACGTTAATTCTTGTGACTACTTTTAATTAACTAACACCAATGTATCCTAATTATGAATAAATATGTTTATGACTGAATTGTGAAACGAGTCAGTCATTACTGATTATTGAGATTTAATCAGTGACTACAACTGCAGGTAGACGCCGTGACCCTACAAAATGTACAATAAATGTTGGTGCCTGGACGGTGAACTAGCAAATAAATATAATTAACACGTTCCCTGCTTTGCGAGTCCAATGTGACTCGTACAGCACATAAATGTGGTGCTGGACAAAATTACACATTTTATTCCTATGCTGCTACGATGATAACTTTGCGTAACAGTACGACAGCGAGTCACAGGTGGTATCTATGTTGTTCTATGGCATAGATGTACGTTTAACAACTACCTTCCACCACGAGGCACGGGTGACTCGTGACGCATGGATGTAATGCAGCTTTTACTATTTGCTATACGAGTCACGAGTGCCTCGCAGTTTTAATAGACGTCCCGCTCAACTGGTGGGGACAATAGGGGCTATACATTGTTGAACAAGTATTATCGTGCTGTAGCCGTCATTGTAGGCTGGCGGAAATCTGTTGTGGCAGTGCGTGAATACCCTTGTCATCTTGTGAGGTGTGTGTATGTTGGGTATTCAGCCCGAAGGCTGGTTTGATCCTCCGCAGCTCCGCCAACAGCTGTCATAAATAGCCTAAGCGTCACTGAAGAGGCGTACTAGGGAAATAAGGAGTGAGGTAGTTTCCCGTTGCTTTCTCACCGAGCCAGCTCTTGCTATTACATATCAGTCTGCCAAGCCCACTGAAATGCATGCACCAACCGACCCTATGACAGATATTTTCACACCATTCTTAGCAGGGACTGGCTGCATAGCAATGATATTACTAGAATCACTCATACTTCAGTCAATTTCATATTGTCAAAGCCAAGGTTGGGACTGAGACAGGTCAATGAAAATAACTAATTTGACATAGCCCATACCAGAGGACTGTAAACACTACATGTCGCCAGCAAAGGCATCTTGTGAGGTAACCACGGGGTATACAAGTGTTTGTGTAAAAGTGCACTTATGCTCATGTAAATCAACCTTTACCAACATGCAGAAAGAGGTGTTAACGCTCTGCTCTGTGTTACGCGAGGCACGGGTGACTCGTGGACTAAAATAATTATTGCCACTAAACTGAGCGCTGGCGGATCCTCCTGCTGAGGAACGTGAGAACTAGACATGACTTCCAGCTGTCAATCAAATTATTTCGAAGTAATATCATACTTTCGCCATCCACCGTCAGCCCGCAAAACTTCTTCCGTAGGACGAATCACATGTGCCCTGTGACGTACCCTAGCGAAGTACGGTTTGAGATATCGGTGACGCGTGACGCACTCACGCTTAATGTAAACATTGTAACAATAGCAGCGAACGTGTTAAAGTATAAAACGAAGCCACAATTTACGTTAACAGACCGCAGGTTGAGTCTCATGGTAGACCTACTTCACTCATACCTCAAAACCTGCTTCTAGGAATGGGTAAACTAGTTGATCAGTAAATTAAAAGAGGAACATCGAATTTACAGTTTATACCACAGAAAAGTAACATGCATCGAATGGATGGAAGGAATTTTATATTGTTTTAACGAGCTGCATTTGTAGCTTAAACCAACTCTGTTCTTTTTCCCTTTCATGCGAAAAAGTAGCTATAATATTGGAATTAAATAAGCTAGAGAAAATCGAGATTCCTCCACATTTCCACTTTTATTTAATTCAAATATAATTCTGTTTTCTTTTCTAGAATTACTAAGCTTGATTTAATTCTATTTTACTTTCGTTTATAAATACGTTGTAACAGTATTCTCATTAACGCCATTAAAGCCTTTGGTAACGGCAAGGGGCAATGTTCGCAGAGTAGTAGGATTCATCTCAAGTTGCTTTCATCAGCAGCTTTCTGAGGTCTAACTATTCACTCTTCCTGCAGTGAGTTCACTTACACGACTGGGTAAGTAGCGCATGTGCTCATGTTACGTTTTATTATTTTGACGAAGCATAAGCCTGGAGTTTCAGTACCGTACTTGGGCCTGGGTGCTTAGCAAAACCATGAAGGTAAGTACGAAAGATATATCTACACAACACACGAGATGACAGTGTTCAATTCCTCATTATAAAGAGGAAGGACCAGTACGTGACCTCGGTATCCAGATATGCAGTAATGCTGCCATCTTGAGGTACTATAATCGTCGTGTCGCACGCCTAACAGTTGCAACACTGACCGCGCGCAGGCGAGCCAGCAAGAGCAGATTTACTCAGCCAATCATTAATATAAAAATAATTTAATTTCTCAATAGGTCTACTTGGTAAACTGGTATATCGTGCCTTCACTGCAACGTTATCTCCCTCTGCAAAAGACCAATTTACCAGTCTTTTCCTTTCAAATAATTTTCATTTACAAATATCCCCACCCCAGCCATTTTGTTTGATGCATTAAGAAATATTATTATTATTATTATTATTATTATTATTATTATTATTATTATTATTATTATTATTATTATTATTATTATTATTATTATTATTATTATTTCACTATAAACATAAATATATTCCATCACATTCCTAGTATTTATTCCACAAATGTCCAGTGACGTTTCTTACGTTCATAGCTGGGAAAAACACTCGGTAATGTCATGTTCCAACTTAAGTCTCCTTGTTCTAAATTTCTTCTTGAAAATACAGACTCCAGATCCTTTTGTCTTCTTTCTGAACATTTAAGTATATCCGTAATTGATAAACCATTCTATACTGCGTCATGTACCACTAACGCAGACGTTTATATTATTTTAACACCGACTCCAATTCCTGATAATGCATTGAAAGAATGCAGAAATATTTTTATATTCCTGGACAAGGTTTGGATCAAAACAATTAAATTAAAGGTACAGTAAAGCATTTATCATCCAAAACCTACCGACAAAGATTATAAAGAATATTTTTTTACTATACTAAATCACCGCCAGCCCCACGGTGTAGGGGTAACATGCCTGCTTCTTACCCGGACGGTCCGTGTTCCATTTTCGGCCAGGTTAGGGTTTTTTATCTGGATATGAAGGCTGATTCGATGTCCACTCAGCTTACGTGATTACATTTGAGAAGCTATCTGACGGTGAGATGGCGGCCCCGTTCTAGAAAGCCCAGAAAAACGGCTGAGGGGGTAAGGTGTTCTGACCACACGACACCTCATAATCTGCAGGCCTTTCGGCTGAGCAGTGGTCGCTTGGTTGACCATGGACGTTCCGGGCTGTTATGCCATGGGGTTTGTTTGTTTTATACTAAATCACTTCCATCCATCAACTACAGTCTTATCGGAAGTCCACAAAGTCCCTTATTCTACTTTTCATCAATCGTTCCAGACTGTCCTTCCTCTTACTATAAATATATATTCTGTTACAAATTTAACAACAAATCCTGACACAACCCGAACTGAATATGAATCCCAAACAATATATGTATCTCTAATAACACCAGCCCACACAATAAAATACAGCCATTCCTTTCACCAAACCTTCACAAAATCTGTCCACAAAATAACTGAAATGCATCAGTTCCTACCCTCAGAATATCAAGTCCACAGTAGTTTTCCCCTTTATATAATGAAAATACAAACTGACTGGCCTCAAATGAGTACAAAATATAAATAATCATGCAATATTCAAAAACAATTAATTCAAATAAGCTTCACAATTCTGAATACGATGATTCAGCTGTACAAATTTTGGCTATTCCTCTGATAATTCAGTTCCCTTTAAGCGATGATTATACTATAGAAACATTATCCACACAAACTCATGCATTTTCCTCTGATAATTCCCTTTAAAACCAATAATAAAACAGAAAAGTCAGTTGATTCCATAATTTCAGAAATTCAACAACTTCGTAGAAATCCCATATCTCTTTTATCCAGAAAATATTACTCACATACCTATAACATCTGAAATACATTCCAAAACGTCTTTTTCAACGAAATTACCCGTCCCTATCTCAAGTCTCTTGTCATACAATTGTCTAAAACCGAAACAATCTCCTGCTTACTGCACTATTTCTACACAAGATTCAACAGATGTGATAATGATTATTATTCTAAATGAACTTGACCATTTTCTTTTTCTATTAGGTCCGCATTGACTAATAATGGATCACCAACCTGTGAGAAACAGGGCTAAGAAAGATCCGCCTGTCAGTACAATTGATAATACAATTAGTATACACTGTTTAATAATTTAACTAATAAACCATCGTAAATTCGCGTCTTCAGCGATAATTGAAAGAAATTTAAAATCCCTACGGGGATGCCTAAATTTCTTTCTTTCTCTCTTATACGATTACCCTCCAGGGTTAGTCTTTTCTTCGGACTCAGCTAAGGACCCCACCTATACCACCTCAAGGGCAGTGTCCTGGAGCGTGAGACTTTGGGGCAGAGGGATAGAACTGGGGAGGCCTCTGGCGATCTCACCTGCTATTCTGTACAGGGACCTTGCAGGGGTATGGGAAGATCGGAAGGGATAGCCAAAGGAAAGGGAAGGAAGCTGATTAGGCCTTAAGTTAGGGGCTATCCTGGCATTTGCCTGGAGAAGTAGTGGGAAACCTCGGAAAACCACTTCGAAGATAGCTGAGGTGGGAATCGATCCCCCCTTCCACTCAGTTGACCTCCCGAGGCTGAATGGACCCTGTTCCAGCTCTCGTACCATTTTTCAAATTTCGTGTCTGAGCCGGGAGTCGAACGGGGGCTCAAAGGGTGGCAGCTAATCCCCACAAACCACTACACCCAGAGGCGAACTGCTCGAATTTACAACACATATCACCTTAAAATAAAAAGTCTACCTTAAAACAAATGAAAATCTCAACTCCATTATCATAATAGATAAACTCTCAACTACTGAGCCAGACCAGCCTTCGTTACTCTTATGCATTACTCCCTCTTCCCAGAAGTAGACTAAACTCAAATTTCTATTTCTTGTTGTTGGCTAAAACACTTTTTCCTTTTCTTTCTTGAGGAAAATTGTTCAATGTTAAAATCCTATCACATTATGCAAATAGAGTTCTATTCACTGAGTGCAGCATTCTAATTTTTGAGCTGTGTTGAATGTTATAGTTGAAAACTGTTCTTGGGGCATTCAAATATTTATTTAAAAACAGGTAAAAAGGGCCTACGTTTGTGTTAGACATGCAGATCCCTGAGCTGATATGGTGAAGTGAAAATGGACGTGCTTTATGGCAGCCCAAAAATACGTCTTGTCGTGTCCAAAACGTGATTGCGCGTGACAACTGAGCGTCAAGCGGGCTGGAGACACGGGGGAAGTCTATTGCATAGCAGATGGTGGCAGCAATCGTCGCATAGACACAATCGCCAACCCCAACAAAGTTTCAGCTGAAATAATAGATTCCACTCTTCGAATTGAAGACTATTTAGCAACACTTACAACATCTGGAGGTGTCTTCTGTATCCAAGGGCTGGTCTGGCTCACATATGATGAAGAGTGGCTCCTCCATTATCATAATAGATAAACTCTCAACTACTGAGCCAGACCAGCCTTCGTTACTCTTCTGCATTACTCCCTCTTCCCAGAAGTAGACTAAACTCAAATTTCCACAAATCATTATCCTCTCACTAACTCGATTCCATATCTCATTTGTGATTCCATAAGCCCGTCTCATCTTCAACATTCTTTTGTAACACCACATTTCAAAATATTCTATCCTGTTTCTTTCCGTGTTAGTTATTGTACTTGCTTCACTTTCATACAATGTCACGTTCTACACAAAGATCTTCCTGATTTACAGCTTTGAATGAGCAAATAAACGTTTTCCGTGCTTGCGTTACTCTGCATTCTATGTCCACTTTATTTCTGCTACCGTCAGTTACTCTGATACTCAAGTGACAGTATTCATTTACTTCCTAATCCACTATTTCCTGCGTTCTATTACTTTTGTTTTGGGTTTATTTCTCTTCATGTGCTTATTATCAAAGGTTCTACCCATACCAATAAAATTTTCTTCAAATCTTCCGTAGAATAAAAAAAATATGATCGACAAATCCGCTCGTTTTGACTTTTCAACGTTAAATTGTGATTTCATTTACAAATTCTTCTTTGATTTCTTGACCGCCTTTTCTAAATAGAATATAGAAAAGAATGGGGTGGGGTGTATAATTTTTAGGACAACTTCTCCTTAGTCCTAGCCTTCGATTTCTATTATCATCTGGTAATATGAACTAAATAAGTAAGGAAACTATTGCTCTTTGTGTTGTCTGTACCAGCATGTGGGCTGGGTTCATGTCTCCATCGCTCTCAAACCTGAATTGAGTTTACGAGAGGACCGGTGATAATAGAACGTGCTGCGTACAGGAGAGTACAAGAGATCTCAGTCCTGTGTACTCTGCAAGCGTAATGGACTGGAAGTGTGCAGAAGTGAGACGCAGGAATCTTTGCTGTTGAGTTCAGGCTGTATAGCAAGGGGTTTGAGCAGTACAGATTACAAAACTCGTGTCTTCCGAGAAATGATGAATGACTCCGAGTTTGATGACTGCGAACAGTGCGGGGATCCTGTGTGATATTCATCTTTATAATAGGCTGCTACGTATTTCAGTGTTCAGTCAACGAACCTTCGTGAATTATCTGTGTCCTCAATCATGTGCTCGCAACTAACACTTCACCTCGTTTAGTCACACAAATGTAAACTGTCGATCGTTAAAAAACTGAGTATAACTATCATTACCTTAGTCTTCCTCCGCTTCCCTTACCCTCCATGGCCGAGTGCATTATTCTCAAGTGTCGGATTCTCCTAAACTCCTCCTCCGTGGCAGGGATTTATAGTATATGTTCACAATATAAGTATTCTGCCTCTCGTAAGAGGTGATGCGAAGAGGAAACCCTCATGGACTCGGAAACTGGAGGCCTGAGTTATCCACTAAAGTGGCCTTACCTTACTCTGGCACTGCGTGTGCTTACTTGTGCCATGTTCCTCGATCTTAGCGTTTTATCCGACCTTCCTTGGTCAATTACGGTTCTCTTCCAGCCGACTTGCGAAGCCTAGGGTGATCTGGCCAGTTACCCTGCTATGATAATTTATTAGACCGTTCAGTCAGCGTCTCAATGTCGAATGTTGGGCAGCGGTAAATAACGGCTTCGGGCGTATGAGGTCGAGTTGCAATACGTAGAGTGATGATCCACTAATTGTAGGAAATGCCTCTGGAACCCATGAAGTAGCATCTGTTAGCGGCAGCTTCGAGTGGCTTCTGTCCTCCATGTTAGGAGCAGCCTGATCAACTGCTAGCAGTAGCTCTAAAATACGTTTAGGTGTGTTGGGCCCATCGAACTAATAGCCTATATGATGGAATGTTGGTGAACCAACGACTCGTAAAATGCTATGACGTCCCCAGAAGGCGACGCCCAGTTCCCGGCGTCCTGAGGGAACTGTGACCAGATCCCACAACAACTGCAATAGTTAATATATTGCCTCCCACTGACAAGGCAGAGAAATTGGTGGATTATGTGGAATAGAAGGATACGTAGAATATATGATGGGAGTGAGCGGGACTAAGTGGAGAGGAGAGGATGAGAAAGGTTTTAAGAAAGGATGTAGTATGTACTGGAGTAGAAGTGTGGAGGCAACGGTGATAGTAGTGTTATTCTGAGAGAAACCTAGTGTGGTATGTTGTAAAATTAATCCGATAAACGACAAAATAACTACGTAAAATCATACTTCAATTTGGGAGTGGAACATATTTCATACAGGTGTATGCACCTTAGACGGGTACTGCAACAGAGTGTTCAAGAGTGTTTTCGGAGAAAATAGAGCGGCGCATGGAGGGCACGGAAGTGGTGTTTCTTTTATCGTGTGGCTATTTCTAGCCGGGTGCAGCCCCTGTAAGGCAGACCCTCCGATGAGGGTGGGCGGCATCTGCCATGTGTAGGTAACTGCGCGCTATTGTGGTGGAGGATAGTGTAATGTGTGGTATGTGTGAGTTGCAGGGATGTTGGGGACAGCACACACAAACCCAGCCCCCGAGCCACTGGAATTAACCGATGAAGGTTAAAATCCCCGACCCGGAGGGGGAATTGAACCCAAGACCCTTTGAACCGAAGGCCAGTACGCTGACCATTCAGCCAACGGGTCGGACAAGGAAGTGGTTATAACGAGAAACATGGATGCTCACGTAGCAACAGACAGACGGGGTAAAGAAAATATATTGGTTCTTTTGAATATGAAAAGCGGGATGTAATGTTATTCATACGGTACTTCTTACATTTTCTTATATAATTCCATCCTTAGACTTCTAGTATCCTCTCGAATATCTTGACTACATGCGATGTAAGGGTATTTATCTGCAGTTATTACATTCATTGCTGTCACCTGTCTTACATAATGAGATTATTAGACACGTACTCCAATCTTCTAGGAGATATTTTTTCATCCATATCCCAATTAATAGACTATACAACTACAGTATTCCCAATGGGCCCACTGCCTGATCTAGTTAACGTGCTTTACCGCCTCTTGTCTTCCTTGCAACTGTTTCTATATCTAACGGTGTCGTCCCGTGGAATTCAAGACCAGTTTATTTTTGACGGGTTAAACATTGTCCCATTTGCGATCACTCTTATCAGTGACCTACAAGAGTCAGGTTGCTGTGAGGTAATTCCCTACTGAAGAACTGGTACAGGAAGACATCCCTCAAGTTGGCCGTGCGGTTAGGTGCGCGCAGTTGTGAGCTTGCATCCGGGAGATAGTGGGCTCGGATCCCACTGTCGGCAGCCCTGAAGATGGTTTTCCGTTGTTTCCCATTTTCACACCAGGCTGTACCTTAATTAAGGCCACGGCCGCTTCCTTCCCACTGCTAGCCCGTTCCTAACCCATCTTCGCCATAAGCCCTGTCTGTGTCGGTGGGACGTAAAGCCACTAGCAAAAAAAAAAAATAAAAAACAAAAAAAATCCCTCAAGTAACTGGCTAAACTACAGTACATACTAAGATTCTTACGAATCGTATGTTGAAACTCATTAAATTACTTATACGTACCGTTTGGGACTGATGCGTTAATATCGGGACTAACAGAGAATAAACAGGACTCAAATGAACGAATGAACCTTTTATTTAGAGTTACCAGATGGCTGTGGATATTAAAGGTGGTTAAATGAGTTTTAAGAAGTAGGACAAAAATGGGCGTATTAAAACCGTGCAATTTTACACTTCCCAATTTCAAAACAAAGTATTTTGCTGTAATACTTTGCTTCTTCGATTGTGCTATCCTTTTTGAAGCAATTGTAGCTCGTCTTAAACTTGACAGTTAACTTACACTTTCTAATACAATGGGGGGCACTATTAAATTACTGCTTAAATAATGCTTAAACTGTTCGATTAGTCATACTGACACGTTAAGTAAACAGCTGCTCAAAATATAATTAGCCTACTTTCATCTATCTGTATGTCTACCACTTAAATTACGCGGAGGGCAAGTTACGCGCTACTTTACCAGTAGGTGGTAGAACCGGCCCTTAGTCTCGTTTCTTGGTACTGGGTCGGGATGAGATGAGATTAATTTATACGGGATGTTTCTACGGCCGGATGCCCTTCCTGGCACCAACCTCAATTGAGGAGGTAATGAAGATGAAATGTGTTATGGTGAATGAAATTAGGTAAGGGGTGGGAAGACACAGCTCTGGCCTACGGATAGGAACTGTACCGGCATTTACCTGGAAGTGAAAATATTAAACCACAAAAAATCATTCTGAGAACAGCCGACGGTGGGTTTCGAACCCACGCGTTTCCTGAATGCAGAACTTGGCTCCATAGCCGTAGCGCATTAAAACGCACCGCCACTCAGCTTACTTTCACCTATAGAATTATAATTTTTTTCTACACGTTCGGATTAGATGTACAAGATTCCAGAACTTAATGTTAAGAAAATGTTTAGATTAAAATAAGTTGAAAAATTATAATTCTATAATGATAGGGAGAAAAGATGGGATTACGTTCGGGAAATGGTGGGTTCAAATCCCGTTATCGGTAGCCCTGAAGATAGTTTTCTGTGGATTCCCTTTTCCACAACAAGCAAATGCTGGGGCTGTACCTTAATTAAGGCCACGGCCGCTTCCTTCCCACTACTAACCCTTTCCTATCCCATTGTCGCCATAAGACCTATGCGTGTCGGTGCGCCGTAAAACAAACCTTCAAGAGAGAAGTTGTGAGGTGTACGCCCTAATGAGCAGTCCCCTTGCTGCATGGGCGTTGGAAATCCCTGACAGTCTGCTGATAATTTTACAGTGATCGCAAATGGGACACAAACTGGTTTTTTTTACATTCCTGTTTTCCACTGTAATAGGGGTGATCGCAAATGGGACAACTTTTGCTGTGATCGCAAATGGGACACAATCTATCTAAGGTCGTTCTGCCTTGCTCTAGTTCTTCTTCATGCTATCTTCCCCCCAGCTAGTTCTGTGAGTTTAATATTCGGTAATGTTGAAGAATACTTTTTTCGTCGAAAAGTAATGGTATTTCCTCTTTCTATGTCAAAATTTGCCCTGCTTTTTTCTCTAAAAATTATGTATACTCTTTCATGTTTACCTGTTAATCAATCCACAGGTCTTCTTACTTCCCTTTAATATCCTTCTGCAATATATTTGTGAAACTTTCCCAGTATTTCCTTTTCTCTTTACTAAGTTAATTGGCCCTGCCGTTAGTGTCGCGTAGCTTGAGCTTGCATTCGGTGGATGGCGAGTTCGAATCCTACCATCTGCAGCTCTGAAGATGGTTAGCAGTGGTTTTCTGTTTCCACACCAGCCAAATGCTGGGGTTGTACCTTAATTAAGGCCACGGTCCCTTCCTTCCATATTCCTGCCCTCTCCCATTTTTGCGTCGCCGAATATCTTCATGTGTTAGTGCGATGTTAAACCGCTTAGTCGAGCAGCTCGTCCCCTTACCCCCGAGTATTCGAAACCCAATGATTGTAACATTTTCGTAACTTTACTCGTTAGTCGGAAATCGCCCAGAACAAGTAGTGCTGATTTCCTTGTTGTCTCTTTCAGTTCCCGAAAAAAGTAATCAACTAAGTCACTTGATACTGTTTAACACTTGCTTCGCGCAAGTAAGAACGAAGAGAAAAGGTAGGAAAGGGAAATGTAGCGTAGAGGACAGGTTTTTTTTTCCGGGGTGCTTCCGAAGCCCGCTCCCTCCGCGTGACCATCGACTCAATCTACATGGCCACCGACATGCTATTATTTCTAAGAAGAAGAAGGAGATAGCACGGAGGAGTGGGAAATGATACAAGGAGTATCTGCCGGTTTCCGAGTCAGACTCGCTACCATGGCAAGAGTTTGTGTTAGGTATATGGTGTTGAAGTATGGTATTGAAGGGTCAGGGAAAAACCACATAGGCAGAAAGAAGAAAGAGCCTACATGTAAAACCTGACATCTTTTGATAGCACATGCAAGGATGTGGGCTGGAAAAAGACCAGAGGTTGTGTTAGTTAGGAACAGGTAACATGCACAAAACATAAATCAATTCCTTGCCATTCCATCGTCTGGGGATCAGTCCGTCTGGGCACTGCTGTGACTAGCACGGTCCTTGCCGGCTGCGGAACCATGCGTCAAGTACCACTAGGGCCTGTCGCACGGCTCCACCTCCTTGGGGTACCTCGTGCCCAGTCTCCGATCCCGGAGAATGAGGCCAAGCCCGCCGTGGCGGGGGCCTCCTGGAAGGGGGTGGGTCATGGCGCCGGGCCTCCTTCCTCTCTGCCCGCGCCATGGCCCTGAAGACTGGGCAACTGCGGTGGGAGGCCGGGTGGCCCCACGCGCGATTGGCGCACACCGGCGTCTCCTTAAGTGTTGCGCAGGCCGTGTAGTGGAGGTCACCACCACAGCGGTTGCACTTCTCTTGGAGTCCACAGCTAACTTGACGGTGGCCCCACCTCAGACAGCGAAAACACTGCAAGAGCTGCTGAGGGGGACGTTTTACTCTCACCTGGCTACCGCTACCCGCTGAGGTCCTCTCCTGATTGGCTCCTCGATTGACTGCTGTCCTGGGGGCAGTCTTGGGTTGCGGCTGGGCTGTCCTCTCCTGATGAGCCAGCGTCGCCTTCTGGTTCCTGGTGCGGCGTCGTCGTCTTCTTCCTCTTCACTGGGGCTGCTTCTCGGCTGGGGGGAAGGCCTCGTCCTGGTGGCCTCCTCCCGACCTCGTGACCCCGGGGTGACTGGTGGTTCCGCTGCGTTGCCATCTGCTTCTTCCTCCTGGCTGGCGGCGGCGGCGTCGGTCAGTGCTAACACTCGACTGCGTTCCCTGTCCTGGGGGGCGCACATCGAGGTCTGCATCTCGCACGACATGTTGACTGGCAGGGCCTGGACGGCGGCCTCAGCACGCCAAGGAAAATACAGGTGGAACAGGGTCATGGGAGGGAGAATAGGGGGGAGGAAGTAGCTTCTGCAGCTATCAGGAAACATAGGGATGACCAGCAAGGGAGGGGATCAAATGAGGTGGGTAGGGTTGAGGCTCTGGTCATGGGGAATTCCATCGTTAGACACGTGGGGAAAGTGTGTGGAGGAAAGGGAACCAGGATAGAGAGTTATCCAGGAATTAGGTTGAGGCAGATGCTGAGAAATGTAGAAGAGAAGGAGGAGGGGAAGGAGAAGGTGGTAGTGTTCCACGTTAGTACCAACAACGTAAGGCAAGCTAATATAAGTGCCAACATAGTTGGAGATGTTTTTAACATCGAATTGTTTGTCTGAAGGGCTAGAACTGTGGATTTTATTATTGTTCAACGAAAGCCAGTCCGTTTAAAAAATACAGCAATGGTTATCTTTAAAATTAGCTGACCTTGCAATATGTTTAATCGGATCATCACTTAATTGACTTAATGTTTTGTTAAGCCTCTCTAATCACTAATGAAAAAGAAAAAAATGAAAATGCGTATGGCTCTTAGTGCCGGGAGAGTCCGAGGAGAAGTTCGGATCGCCAGACGCAGATCTCTTGATTTGACTCCCGTAGGCGACCTGCACGTCGTTATGAGAATGACATGATGATGAAGACGACACATACACCCAGGCCCCGTGTCAGCAAAATTAACGAATTATGGTTAAAATTCCTGACCCCGACGTGAATCGAACCCGGGACTCCTGTGACCAAAAGCAAGCACGCTAACCATTTAGCCATAGAGCCGGATTAATCACCAATGACTAACTGTTTTGAACACTAACTCTGCACCACGTAGAAATAACTATTTTTCTACAAATAAGACGTACAGCGGAGGTTTGGTAAGCTTCTGGAAGAAAACAGAAATATACACAATTATTGAAGAAAGCCATCTAGCAGAGGCTTTAGGAGAGTCATTCACAATTTGAATTACTGAGTCATGACAGAACTGCTGCATGGGACATTCTATTGCATTGCTCAGGAAAATGAAGGAATAAAAGGAGGACATTTCGTACTATTCCACAGCGCGGCGCCTCAGTGAGAAAGCCACGGTCCCACGGGATGAGACGGTGCACACAGGGAATTACAGGGCTAGCGATCTACTCAACCTCAGTTGATTACAAAGGCACAAAGTTTGCTTTCTACATTTGCCGTGAACCTGCCAACTTGGGTTCAGAAAGCCAGTGCCTACCTCCTAAGTCACTCAGTCCCGCTCTTTCAATCTTTTTTTTTTTTTTTTGCTAGTTGTTTTACGTCGCACCGACACAGATAGGTCTTGCAGCGACGATGGGACAGGAAAGAGCTACGAGTGGGAAGGAAGTGGCCGTGGCCTTAATTAAGGTACAGCCCCAGCATTTGCCTGGTTTGAAAATGGGAAACCACGGAAAACCATTTTCAGGGCTGCCGACAGTGGGGTTCGAACCTACTATCTCCCGAATACTGGATACTGGCCGCACTTAAGCGACTGCAGCTATCGAGCTCGGTGCTCTTTCAATCTGAGGGAGTGACTTAGCGACCATAAAATATCTAGCTGAGATGCTTCCAATACTTTTGTTAGTATCGTCACGAACTTCCTTGGTCCATCGTTTCTCTCTTACAACCCTAAAGGTACAAAATTTGCGAAGTTGGGAGTATCTTTCACTTCCGCACCTCTCATTACCTTTAGAGTTTCTCTGCCCGGTATCTTCGTTCATCGAACTTCTTCATGTTTCTATTACGATTACTGGCAGTAGGTGCCGATTATCCCGTCTTTTTAACCCTATTATTTCAACTGTTGTTGGGGGCTGCAGTATACACTTACGGTAACCCTGGCCTGTCATAAGAGACGACTAAAATGGTGAACTCCCAACGATTCTCAAATTACGAATGTGGACTGCCGACCATGGAGTCCATAGCCGAGCCTGGCGTTCGTTCCATTTGCTTGTACCTGGCTCCTCACTTTCATCTTACATAGCTACCACCGCTACCACCACCTTTGCTATATTAAAACAAGTCAATATCAATATCATTATGCGACGTTTGACTAAGCATATACTTGGAGTACTACGTTTTGAATTATCTAGGTTGGTACGCTTTGTAAAATAATATGGCGAACGAACAATATGGGATAAGATGGTACGTTCTGAATGAAGTTCTGTTTTATCGTTCGTGCCAAATACTACATAATACAATTTACATAGCGTTTACTATACCATACGAACCATACTAATTATAAAGTTAAACTATTACCGATTCAAAGGTGCTTAGCTCAAAATATTGGCACCTTCAATCGGATATGGTTTAGTATAAATTAAGTCGTCCCACATTGCAACGAGATAGGCACTTGGCACTGTAATTAATATAGAATACAGCCTCTTCCTCGACACACACACTCAGTGATTAGTGGCAGGAACTACTCTTGGTGCTAGCCACCACTAGGAATAAAAGGAAGACGTAGGTAAAATGAGGACAGAGATGGTGATCCTTGGTCTTTTGCCACTTCCACTTTCTGCCTTCTGATTCACCGACTGGTTAGTTTTTGTACTCGATGTACCGGTTACCGACGTTTCGAATACATACCAAGACAACTGATGCACCCTTCCTTGATCCGAGGGAGAGAGAGATAGTGGACTCATACGTCAATAACTCTAAAGATAGGTCTGATGTCTCACGAGTTACAAAAGCAATTTACGACGAGGTCGTTAAAGATAACAACATTTACATAACTAAAGACACCACCCGTATCGATAAAACGCAGAAACAATAGACCGGATAGTGAAAATGCAGTTTAGAATTTAAAAAAGGAGATAGGTACCAAGAAGCAATGTGACATGGCATATAGGATAGTGATAATGAGTGGTCACGTTGGTGACTGTTGGAAATTCAAAAACAATACCGTATTCAGCCTCTCTTAGCGGTAAGCATAAGTAGGAAGTCAGGTTATTTGTGGAATGAATGTTGCAGCTAAAAGAATGGGAAGAGCGATGAAAGGTGTGGGAAACAAGACATGATGACCCTGGAGAGGTCGGAAAGGGAAGATGAAAGACAGGAACACGGGTCAAGTACTGTAAGTGTAAGCAATGCCTGACCCAGCTGTGGCTCTGAGAGATTAGTCATGGTGGTGATAATTGTTTTAAGAGGAAGTACAACTAGGCAACCATCCTCTATGGCTCTGAGAATGAAAGAATTCCACGATCACAATGTGTGAATTCAAAGAATACATTTGTACGAAGAGACTTCCTACAGCAGTTCAGTAAACATCTGACGTATTATACTTTAAAAAATGGAAGTTAAACGTGAAGTAAATATATCAAGTAGAGATTGACAATGAACCACAGCAATAATGGCAATACAAGACAACTGAGAGAAAATATGGCGCTGATTATAACAATCAAATGTGTGCTTGTATGTTAAACAAGGCAATAAAATATGCCAGTAAAATATGTCATTTTAAACACGACAATAAATGCTCCGCCTCTGTGTTGTGTGGTTAGTGTGATTAGCTGCCACCACCGGAGGCCTTTGTTCGATTCCCGGCTCTGCCACAATATTTGAAAAGTTTTAAGAGGGCTGGAACGGGGCCCACTCAGGCTCGGGAGGTCAACTGAGTAGAGGGGGGCTCGATTCCCACCTCTTCCATCCTCGAAGTGGTTTTCCGTGGTTTTCAACTTCCCCGCCAGGCAAATATCGGGATGGTACCTAATTTAAGGCCACGACCGCTTCTTTCCTTCTTCCTTCTCTATTCCTTCGAATCTTCCCATCCTACCAAAAGGCCCCTCTCAGCATGGCAGGTGAGGCCGCTACGGCGAGGTACTTGTTCTCCTTTCCTGTTCCACTCCCCGTCCCAAACTTCTCACGCTCTAAGGATATTCCCCTTCAGGCTGTAGAGATGGAAACCCTCACTGAGCCCGAGGGAGAAACAAACTCTGGAGTGTAAACGGATGAAGAAAAAAATATGACATTACATTATGACATTGTATACATTAAACCATGGCAATAAAGCGTATCAATAAAATTAGGTTTTGTAAGATATGACAATCAAATATGACATTGTCTACATTAAAACATGACAATAAAGCGTATAAATAAAATTATGTTTTGTTTAATATGACAATCAAATATGACATTGTCTACATTAAAACATGGCTCTAAAAATGTGACGAAAGAAATCCATCACCACCTCATCCTCCTCCACCCCTGCTTCACACCCTATGGCACGATACCAACGGCCCTTTACAGGGCTAAATTAAAAAAAATCAGTCCGTGGAAACTATTAAGTATGCAATGTTGCCACATCCCATTTAATAGGCGGTAAATGAAAAATTACCTACGCGGGATTCGAACCTCGAGCACTCTCCATTATCACATCTCTGACCGCGTCCTTGAAAAGTGAGCTAATGCTCAGCTTGACATGCAGCGGTGAGTTCCCGGCGTATACGATACCTGTTTCTGGTCTGTGTGTGCACCACATATTGCATGGTACGTGTTCTTGGTATCTGTTCTGGTTTTACGGTTTCATTCGAGTTGCCCATAATGAATTAATAGTGGCGCTCATGATACCTGCTGTCTTCTCGCCGGCAACCACACATCTCGTTATATCACCTCGATTTAGCTGCAGGTTGCATAAAAGTAGATATCCGACTCGTTGGCTGTATGGTCAGCGTACTGGCCTTCGGTTCAGAGAGTCCCCGATTCGATTCCCGGCCGGGTCGGAGATTTTAATCGCTTCTGATTAATTTTCTGGCTCGGGGATTGGGTACCCATTCCAACATTCTCCTCATCATATTCAGACAACATACCACACTACCAACCACCACATAAACACTCAATAGTGATTCCATCCCTCCATATAGGGTTGGCGTCAGGACGGGCATCCGGCCGGAAAACAGGGCCAAATCCCATATGCGACACAGTTCGCAACAGCGACCCCACAGGTGTGTGTAAAAGCCGTAGAAAAAGAAGAAGTTGCACAAACCTTGTGGCAAGTTGCGGGTAGACCACCTGGTATGTCATTGTATACGTACCTTAAACCATGACAGTAAAATGTGATAGCAATGTGTCATGTTAAATGTGACAACAGAATATGACATTAACATCTAACATTGTATTCTTCGAAAATTTGCAGTAAAATACGACAGTTAATATTATCTCATGTTAAATATGACGGAACATGACATTGTGTACATTTAAACTTGGCAGTAAAATGTAACAAGAAAATATGACATCGTACTATGACGCTGTATACGTTAAAACATAGCTGTGTAATGTGACATTAAAATATGTCATGTTAATGTGACAATGAAAACTGACATAAGATATGACACTCTATACGTTAAATATAAATAATGTTACAATATACGTTAAAACATCGCTGTGTATGCGACTGTAAAATGTCATGTAAAATGTATGGCATGTTAATTATGACAATACTACTGTTTAATGAGACAGTAAAATGTGACGAAAGCAATGATAGACTTCGTTAAATATTTTCAATAATAATAATAATAATAATAATAATAATAATAATAATAATAATAATAATAATAATAATAATATATCTATAGTAATATTATAAAGAGCAAAAATTTGTAAGTTTGTTTGTAAGGAATAGACTCAAATAATACTGAACCGATTTTAAAATTTCTTCACCTATACAAAAGCTACATTGTATTTTATTTTCAAAACAATTCCAGGTGGGGGCACGGGGGAGAGATAAAAATAATATTCTAATATGGGCAAAATATCGAATTTGTCGTGTAAGGACGACACAAAACTCAATTTAATCCTCTTGACGCAAAGAACAAAACTCGGTAAACCCTACGGGCCCGAAAACCATGTTTCAAGGCCGTAAAATCAACCGTTACGGAGATATTGGCACTACACTACCCCTGCTCTAGGAATCGGATAAAAGAAATTAACTGTCGTAACCATGGCAACGTCAGCTCCAGGATTCTAGAGCAGCGAGATTATGTATGTACGTATGGGCATAGCTACCAATCAAAATTAGTACACATAAGACTATCTGTAAAAAATATACTGTTGTGTAAGGCACTCATAGGACTCCTTTGGGTGGGGATGGAAAGGGGGTGAAGTATAAAAATCTTACCTTGCTATATAAAAATACACTGACTGACAGAGCAAATGCAACACCAAGAAGGAGTGGTTCGAAAGGGATGAAAGTTGGGGAGAAAACAGAGACGGCACGGACGAATAATGGATGTTTATTTCAAACCGATATGCAGGTTACACAGTGCGCACGGCATCGACTCAGTAGGATGCAGGACCACCGAGAGCGGCGATGCACGCAGAAACACGTCGCTGTACAGAGTCAATAAGAGTGCGGATGGTGTCCTGAGGGATTGTTCTCCATTCTCTGTCAACCATTTGCCACAGTTGGTCGTCCGTACGAGGCTGGGGCAGAGTTTGCAAACGGCGTCCAATGAGATCCCACACGTGTTCGATTGGTGAGAGATCCGGAGAGTACGCTGGCCACGGAAGCATCTGTACACCTCGTAGAGCCTGTTGGGAGATGCGAGCAGTGTGTGGGCGGGCATTATCCTGCTGAAACAGAACATTGGGCAGCCCCTGAATGTACGGGAGTGCCACAGGCCGCAGCACATGCTGCACGTAGCGGTGGGCATTGAACGTGCCTTGAATACGCACTAGAGGTGACGTGGAATCATACGCAATAGCGCCCCAAACCATGATGCCGCGTTGTCTAGCGGTAGGGCGCTCCACGGTTACTGCCGGATTTGACCTTTCTCCACGCCGACGCCACACTCGTCTGCGGTGACTATCACTGACAGAACAGAAGCGTGACTCATCGGAGAACACGACGTTCCGCCATTCCCTCATCCAAGTCGTTCTAGCCCGGCACCATGCCAGGCGTGCACGTCTATGCTGTGGAGTCAATGGTAGTCTTCTGAGCGGACGTCGGGAGTGCAGGCCTCCTTCAACCAATCGACGGGAAATTGTTCTGGTCGATATTGGAACAGCCAGGGCGTCTTGCACATGCTGAAGAATGGCGGTTGACGTGGCGTGCGGGGCTGCCACCGCTTCGCTGCGGATGCGCCGATCCTCGCGTGCTGACGTCACTCGGGCTGCGCCTGGACCCCTCGCACGTGCCACATGTCCCTGCGCCAACCATCTTCGCTACAGGCGCTGCACCGTGGACAGATCCCTATGGGTGTCGGCTGCGATTTGACGAAGCGACCAACCTGCCCTTCTCAGCCCGATCACCATACCCCTCGTAAAGTCGTCTGTCTGCTGGAAATGCCTCTGTTGACGGCGGTTGGCATTCTTAGCTATACACGTGTCCTGTGGCACACGACAACACGTTCTACAATGACTGTCGGCTGAGAAATCACGGTACGAAGTGGGCCATTCGCCAACGCCGTGTCCCATTTATCGTTCGCTACGTGCGCAGCACAGCGGCGCATTTCACATCATGAGCGTACCTCAGTGACGTCAGTCTACCCTGCAATTGGCATAAAGTTCTGACCACTCCTTCTTGGTGTTGCATTTGCTCTGTCAGTCAGTGTATATGTATGCGTGTGTGTGTGTGCAAATAACACATCTCCTCCTAAACCACTGGAGCAATTTCAACCAAACTTGGTACACTTGTGACTTACTATCTGGAGACGAGCACTGTGGGAGTAAGCAATCCGTAAATCCCTTAGGGGTGGGGGTCAGGGGGGGCAATGCGAAAAATAATCGAAAAATGTGTCGAATCCACAGTTTTCGAGGTCGCTGAGATGGATAATGACTCTCCCAAATTTTTTAAAGTCAAAGTCAGCTCCCTTTTTGGTGGGGGACGAGGGGGGAGTGGTATATAAAAGTAATCGAAAATAGTGTCGAATCCATAGTTGTCAGGGTCGCCGAGGTGAATTGTACACTCCGTATTTTTAGTATCAGGAGAAAAACCACGTGGAGGTAAGACAGAACAGGAACCCTTAGGGCGGTGGAGGGGCGAGGGCTGAGATATAAAAATAATCGAAAGTAGTGTCGAATCCATTCTTTTCGGGGTCGCTGGGATGAATAATGACAGTCCGAATTTTTTTAAAGTTCTGCCCGCTTCATGGGAGAGTGATATATACAAATAATCTAAAATAGTGCTGAATCTACAGTTGTCGGGGTCGCTGAGATGCATAGTGAGACTCCGGTTATTTTAAAAATCCAAGTTAATCCCCCTTTGAGCTGAGGATCGAGGGGGAATTGAGATATAAAAATAATCGAATGTAGTGTCGAATCCATAGTTTTCGGCGTCGCTGAGATGGATAATAACACTCACGATATTTTAAAACTCAAAGTTTAGCCCCCATTAGGGAGGGGGAGTTGGGAGTGAGATATAACAATAACAATAATAATAATAATAATAATAATAATAATAATAATAATAATAATACAGTCTATCACACAAGTATGTATATAGTTGGAAAAGATCATAAGAGAATGGACCAGGTCATTACCTGAAAACACCGAATTAAGGATAGGGTTTAAATCAGACAACCTGAGGATTCCTTGCCTGGCCTTTGCTGATGACCTTACTTTATTAGCAAACGACATGCATGAGGCCATTATGCAGCTTCAAACACTGCACTCTATAGCAGCTAAAGCGGGCCTCATGATCAACATTGGAAAGACCGAGTTTATGACCAACATCAAAGATGTCCCTACAACAGTGGGAGTCGGTGATACAAAACACATCAAGAGAGCTAAAAATATGAAGTACCTCGGAGAGTGGATATCGGAGGACCTAAGTGAAACGATGGCTCCTGAACAAAGGAGAATCAAATTAGACAAGGCCTACCATGCCTGCAGAAAACTGTATGCCTCAAAGCATTTACCAAAGAATGTAAAACTGAGACACTATAATGCAGTAGTCAGACCATCAGTCCTCTACGCAGCAGAATGCCTATCCCTAACTAAAAAGACCCCACTGAGAGCCCTGGAAGTGCAAGAACGGAAATTCCTGAGAAGAATAATAGGGCCAAGGATCCTACCAAATGGAAGGCGATGGCACAAACCCAACAATGAGCTCTACCAGCATCAAGAAAACCTCATAGATGCCATCAGGAGAAAACGTCTGACTTTCTATGGACACCTATACAGAATGGATCCTAATAGATTATCCCATAAGATCTTCAAGGTTGCTAACAAAGGCAAAGCTACTGGATTCCCCTGGACTAAACAAGTGGACAAAGATCTTGCAGAGCTTAATATTAATCAAGCCGCCATTACTGACAGAAATGCATACCGTTTAATGGTCAAAACTAAACCTTTCCTAACATCCCTTACATCAGCTAGCCACAAAGGAGCCGGGAATTGGTCAGAGGAGCGCAGGAAAGAATTCAGCAATAAAATGAAGGAATACTGGGCCAACAGGAAGGCTCAAGAGGCCACTAAGAACACAATCAAGTACGCTAAAAGGGGCAGACGACGACAAAAACACAGCTAGAACACAAGCACCGTGGTCCAGAGATGGCCTAAACGCAAATAATAATAATAATAATAATAATAATAATAATAATAATAATAATAATAATAATAATAATAATAATAATAATAATAATAATAATAATAATAATAATAATAATAATAATAATAATAATAATAAAAATAATAATCGAATATACTGCCGAATCCATAGTTTTCCGGGTCACCGAGATGAATAGCAACATTCCGGATTTTTAAAGTCCAACTTCAGCCCCCTTTGGCATAGGAGGTGAGAAAGGGTGAAAAAATAAATTGACAAAAATGACTGAGATAATGGACGTGTGTATGTTCCAGTATGACTTTCAAGTATGACTTACTACCTGGAAAGCATACTGTGGGAGTAATTGTAGTCAGATTTTTCGCGATCTATCTCTACAGTACTATATGTAGTATGTTGGGTATTCAGCCCGAAGGCTGGTTGGATCCTCAACAGGTCCACCATTAGCTGTCATAGATTGCCTAGGTGTCATTGAAGAGGCGTACTACGGAAATGAGGAGTGAGGTAGTTTCCCGTTGCTTTCCCCACTAGGCCAGATGTTGCTATTGCATATCAGTCTGCCAAGCCCACTGAAATGCGTGCAACAACCGACCCTCTGAGCGACATTTTCACACCATTCATAGCAGGGACTGGCTGCATAATGAATGGCATTAGTAGCATCACTCATACCGCAGCCACTTTCATATTGTCAAAGCCAAGGATAAGACTGAGACAGGTCAATGAAAGTAACAAATTCTAGCCCATACCAGAAGACATAGTGCACTGTAAACACTAGGTCCTGCCAGCAAAGGACACAGTACTGTATATACAAATTAAGGCATAAAAGTGAAAACAGACGTGAGTTAATGAGACAATTCTAGGCATCTTAGAATCTTAAAACTTGGTACCAGACAAGCTGATGACTTCAGGATCCCTAGAACAATCTGAAATTCTAAAAAACTTCATTGAAGGGTACACGCTGGGAGTTTCAAATCTGCAGAAGAACACAGTCGGTGATATTTATCCGAAACGATAACCTATAGGTTTCATGGGCTTGAAAGTTCCCCGAAAGTCCTAATTTTTAACCCCCTTCCCCGTATCAAGATTCCAGCACAATCTCCAGGACGAGTTAGAAAATAGAAATTTGGCAAAATTATAGCTTTTTTGCCTGTAACCGACGGAAAATTTACCGGATGTTTACAATTTTATTATTTACCGCCGAAAAATGTCGAAATATGGACGCAAATTTAATGACGGTGTAGACCTTCCTTTCGAGGTATTTGGTGGCTAAACGGTAAGTCGTATCACAAAAGGGATGGCACAATCTCCGGCCAATTTGGAGTCATCTACAACTTCGGTCCTATGACATTTTATCGTATCTCTCTCTCCCCTATACGTTAAATTTGGCTCTATTTCTAAATTTACGTACATTTTGGAGCTCATATAGTTTTAGCAGCACCACGTCCGGGGTATTCTTGCCTCTAGTTGGTTCCATTACTTTCTGAATCAGATATCCTTCCCATATCAACTTATTTGCCATTTGTTGGTCATGCTTCCTGTCGTTCACATTACCTTCCCAGTTGACATTTGGAAAATTCGGATCTCCCACTACAATCATATTCCTTTTCACGTCGTTTCCCACATAGCCAATTATCTTACCAAATAATTCTGAATCAGCGTCAGCGCTACCCTTTCCCGGTCTGTACACTCCAAAGACGTCAAGTTGCCCCTTGTCTTTAGAAATGAGCCTTACACCTAGAATTTTATGTTCGTCATCTTTAACTTTTTCGTACCTTCGCACCAGAGTGAATACTCCCCCTCCTAACGTTCCTACCCTATCTCTACGATACACACTCTAGTTCCGTGAGAAAATTTCTGCCTCTATTTTTATCATTTCTCAGCCATAATTCAACTCCTTTTACAATGTCATCTCTACTTGTCTTCTAGGTACTTGTACCCTTAACACTGCTCCCTAGACCACCCCATTTCCCTGAATGTACCTCGCTAAAACCCTTGCAAACAAATTTCTTAACTTAAACGTACCACTGCGGTGTAAGTGAAGGCGCCATCAGAGTGCAGATCTCTATCTCCTACCCACCTATTGGGATCTAGAAATCTCACTCCCACTTCCACACATACCCGCTTTTTTAGTCTCCAGTCAGTACCCCTCCTACACAGCATTCCACTGACAAAAATGTCCTCTTCAATAAACTTCACCCGTGCTGCATTTAGGAGTTCCTACACATCCCCAACTAAGTTAGTACTTATACTAGCCTGCCTCACGTTGTTGGTACCAACGTGAAACACTACCGCCTTCTTTTTCCCCTCCTTCTTCTACTTTCTTCAACATCTGCCTCAACCTAATTCCTGGATAGAATTCTACCCAGATTCCCTTTCCTCCACACACTTTTACCACATGTCTTGCAGTTGAATCACCCATGACTAGAGCCTCAACTCTACCCATCTCATTTTATCGCCTCCCCTCCTGGTCTAATCTAATTTTACTGACAGCTGCAGAAGCTAGTTCCTCCTCCCTTTTCTCCCTCGCATGACCCTGTTCCTCCCGACTTTACTATCCTCTACTCTACATTTCCCTTTCCTACATTTTCCCTTCCTCCTACTTCCACACTTCTCAAGAATTGATTCCTGTTCCTCATCTTTCCTCTGTTGTTCTACGTGCAGTGACGCGTACCTATTTCTCACAGACACAGATTGGGAATACCGCCACATCAACCATGTTGCGGCATGAGGCGAACATCGCGATCAGCTGATTGTAGGGTAGTTCGAAAGGTATCTAAGGAAAATCGACATACAGTGACATATGAACTGACTGCGAAATCGAATCAAGAGCATTAGCCTGCTCGGCTGTTGTGGTTAAGTGTAAATTATGATAAAAAAGAAGCCGTCGACATAACGAGTATTTAGGACGGAAATCCTTAAAACGAAAGGAACCGACGATAGGTTACATCTCATTTATCCACCAAGCGAGTTGGCTGTGCGGTTAGGGTAGCGCTACCTTTGAGCTTGCATTCGGGAGATAGTGGTTTCGAATCCCGCCGAGGGCAGCTCTGAAGATTGTTTCCCGTAGTTTTCAATTTTCACACCAGGCAATGTTCGGGCTGTAACTTAATGAACTTTCCCATTCCTCCCTTGCCGTAACCTTCGAAGTGTTAGTGCGACATTAAAAAATACACCTCATTCTGATCATATTTTTTAAACGCATTGCATTGCCATAGGTACCACTCTGTTTTTTTAACGTTTGGATTTCTTCTAGTGTAGGAAGCATTTAATTTTGTCCAATTACCTTAAAATATTGGATTACTAGCTACGTCAGGCATTCTCAAAGGTGAAAATCTAACTTTTCACTTCTTAAAAATTTATGACTCTCAGTATCCACGTACTACCTTCCTGTCACCTGATCATATGTTATCACACTAACAAGCTTCCTTTTGACAACTCGAATCACGGCTGCCCTGTATGAACTTGCTGATGTCAGATATACAGCACCCTGTGTGTGTGAAAATTTTTAAATTTCGGGAAACGCGTGTTTGGTTATAGTAATCCAACGTGCTGCCACCAGCACTGATTCACCATCTCTACGAAACGTACATAAGATAGGTGGGCCATTTTAAGTCCACAGCGTAGGAAGCCATTTTCGTTCCCCGACACAAGGAGCCAAATTCAGTCCGTAATATCCGGAATAGTTTGTGTGTATTTGTGCGATGCCAGTCAATTCTACGGCATGCAGAGATCTGAAAGTTTTGTCATAGTTCGGTACAGCATTTCAACGATCACGTGTGGCTGGTCAAAGAGAAATTCTTGCTTCAAGAAATCAAGTTGTCAACGTCATCAACAAGCGACTTTAAAAAAATTACTCGGTGTTCTACAAATTTCCAAGTTTATCGACACAGCATGTAATACAGATGAGGCTGTCAACTACAATACAGAACTTCTGAACAACTTTTAGTCACCTGGATTACCACGAACATCTTGGAGTTCACGATTGTGGCACCGATTATCCTTCTCATGAATATGAATCCTCCTTCCTTCTGCAAAGGAATATGACCGAGCTCGATAGCTGCAGTCGCTTAAGTGCGGCCAGTATCCAGTAATCTGGAGATAGTGGGTTAGAACCCCACTATCGGCAGCCCTGAAGATGGTTTTCCGTGGTTTCCCATTTTCACACCAGGCAAATACTGGGACTGTACCTTAAATAAGTTAAGGCCACGACCGCTTCCTTCCCATTCCTAGGTATTTCCTATCCCATCGTCGCCATAAGACATGTCTGTGTCGGTGCGACGTAAAGCAAAGTAGCAAAAAAAATGGAATAGGACTCCAGTCAAGAAACTGATGCCGAATGTATTGAAGCCACCTCATGACTGGTTAAGCCGCGGGTGTAGTATTCATTTCTCTGATTCAAATGATGCCTTCGGATATACCGAACCAATTTAGACATGTGCAGTTCTCCCATTTGTTTGAGTTTCGATATCCACATTAACAAGGCATAAGTAGTAGGACTGGATCATCGGAAACTGTACTTCTCTTATGGTCGACTGTATTTGTGTCGTTCAAGAGTTCGAATGGCAAACACACTATTTATCTTAGCTCCAATTGGAAGAGCAATTAATATAGTTTATCCGGAAGCTCTGTTATATTGTTTTAATATTATTTGTACAATCCACCCGGTACGTCTTATGCATTGAAGTTATAATATTTTTAAAAGTAAAATAATGTGATAAATGCGAACGATGTGTGATAATAAATATTTAAATCTGATTTTAATTAAATGGTTTTTAAAACATCTGGCTATTGAATTAATAAACGCGGTTGAGCCTCGGGTAGATGGTAGTATAAAAGAAGTGTTTGACTGTGTGTGTATCAGATGCCCAGTGAAATGTACGACACGCAGAGATCTGATATTTTGGGCATAGGTAGATGGAAGAGGATTGGAATGCAACTCGATACCGGATTTTTCATTTTCGCTTTCGTTTGTGAGTTACGAACGAAAAACCATCGGAAAACGTGTGTTGCTATCACCAAAATTAAATGCATAGATTCACTGTCGCTAGGCAACATACATAAGATAGTCTTATAAATAAAGTTGTTAGTGTCTGTTTGTCTGTTTGTTTGTTCCACCATCACGTCGAAACGGCTGGATAGATCTCAACAATACTTCATATTTAGAGTATACTCACCGCGGGGAAGGTTTCGATATGCATATCATTTTAAAATCTTTGAAAAGACGGGGGTTTTAGAGGAGAACCACAACGGTTTTATACTATTATAGGCAAAATATCGAATTTGTCGCATAAGGACGAGACAAAGCTCAATTTAATCCTCTTGACGCAAAGAACAAAACTCGGTAAGCCCTCCGGGCCCGAAAACCATGTTTTAAGGCCCTAAAACCAACCGTTACGGAGATATTGGCACCACACTACCCCTGCTCTAAGAATCGGATAAAGTAATGAACTGCCGTAACCATGGCAACATCAGCTCCAGGATTCTAGAGCAGTGAGATTATGTACGTAGGTTTGGGCATAGCTGGCAACGAAAATTTGTGCAAATAAGACTTAATATCTGGAAAAAAATATACTGTTGTGTAAGGCACTCATAGCCCTTTGGACGGTGATGGAAAGGGGGTGATGTACGAGTATAAAAATCTTACTATATATAGAAACGGAAGTGTGTGTGTAAATGACACATCTCCTCCTAAACCACTGGAGCAATTTCAACCATACTTGGTACACGTATTACTTACTATAGGGAGACGATCACTGTCGGGGGGAAAGCCATCCCTAGCGCCCTTAAGGGAGTGGGTCAACGGGGGGTGTAGTTACAATAATAATCGAGAATAGTGTCGAATTCATAGTTTTTGGGGTCGCTGAGTTGAAAAGTAATACTCTAGAATTTTTTTAAGTCCAGCCCTCTTTTAGGTGGGGAGCAAAGGGGGGGGGGTGAGATATATACATAATTAAAAACAGTTTCGAATCCATAGATTTCAGGGTCTCTGAGATGAATAGTATTACTTCGGCTTTTTCGCAAGTCCAAGTGGGGAGTGCAGGGGGTGAGATATAAAATTAATCGAAAAACTACATATAAAAATTTTATCTTCTTCTTACTATATATAAAAATTGATGTATGTGTGTGCGTGGGTGTGTGGGTGTGGGTGTGTAAATGACACATCTCCTCCTAAACCGCTGGAGGAATTTCACCAAACTTGGTACACTTATCAATTAGTATCACGAGACAAACCGCGTGAGGGTAAGACACCCCTAGCACCCTTATGGGCAGGGGGCGAGGGGGGTGGTATAAAATAATCTAGAATATTATCGAATCCACAGTTTTCGTGGTAGCTGAAATAATTAGTGACACTCCGAATTTTTTAAAAATTAATGTTCAGCCCCCTTTGGGGTGTGGGTGAAGGGGAGTGAGATATAAAAATAATCGAAAACAATGTCGAATCTACAGTTTTCTGGGTCACTGAGATGAATTTTGACAATCCAGATTTTATATCCCTTAGTGGTGGAGGGCGGGAGGTGGACCGTCTCATTGACAGTTGAAATCCTGTACATCGTATTTATAGTGCGACGGCTAAATACATATAGTTATCACTTATTAATTTTTGACAGGATCAAATACTTCCCAGTCGATTCGAGCTTCCATAAGGACGAAGTTTTACTCGAAAATTAAATAATCTAAAACTTGAAATCAAACACATCTAAATAATTTCAAAACTACATAATAGATCATAACATATCAATCTGCAAGTCAAAAAGGAATTCTATAAAAATTTACATCACACATAACTAACTGGTAATGCAAATCTTAAATATTCAGAAACTATCCGGGCAACGCCGGAGACTACAGCTAGTAGGTAATACAAGTGAAGGAGCCATTTTAGGAGCCACTTTAGGTCCGTGGTGTAGGAAGCCATTTTCTTCCCTAGACACGAGGGGCATTATTCAGTCAGTCGGTGATATCCGGAAGTGTTTGTATGTGTGCGATGCGCGGCCAAATCCACGGAACTGAGAGATCTAAAGATATGTTTCCACAACGGTATGAGGAATATAGGTAAACAAACTCTTATTTTCCGTTAATTTACTATATAAAAATCTGGAGAAGTTGCTTTGTTCTGAAATATGGTCTTTGAGAAAGCGTACAAGGTGAAAATGGAGCATAAATAACGGTAAATAAGTAAAAAAAAAACATCGCATTAAAAGGACGTGTTAAGAGATTACACTAGAAGAGAAACACCAGAACATGAGCAGTGAAAAAATAGAACAAATAATAATAATAATAATAATAATAATAATAATAATAATAATAATAATAATAATAATAATAATAATACTCATCATCATCATCATCATCATTACATGAAGGATTCATTTATAGCCTTGTGATGAGCATTTTATGACTGAGTATCCAGCGAAACAGTCTTTAGCTGTGTGTCTGGCTGATTAGCCCAAACAGTAAAAGCGATATTTCGATGCGCTCATGTGCGACGCCTCAAGGCGGTAGATTTACTGGCACGTTAAACAACCGCTCTTTCTATATATAATATACTAGCAAGATACCCGTGCTTCGCTACGGTATTATACTGAAATTTATGATTGAATGCTTATTGTTTTAGATATGTAATCCGCCGAAATTCGCGAACTGACTCGTTTTCTGCGAGAATCCACCAAAATTCCCGATCTGACTGGTTTTCTATTATTTCACGGCACGTTTCCTCCCATTTTTCAATCTTCCTTTCCAGCAATCGATTTCGTACTTCCCGGGCTAGACTCAGGTATTCCTCCCGGTCAGTTGGGTCCGTAAATCTTTGCCATCTTTTCCTATAATCATTTTTAATATCGATAAAATCCTTCAGGAGTTCCGGCGTGGTGTCATATTGGGTGCCTTGGCGGCACTGAACCCGCGGCCGGACTGCATTCTTAGTCATTTGTCCAGGAGCCGTTACCAGCGCGGTCCGCACATTTGACGACGGTCCGGAATATTATTATTATTATTATTATTATTAATATTATTATTACTATTATGTGTTGCTGGAATGGCTGATGACAGGGAAAACGGGAGTATCCGGAGAAAAACCTGTCCCGCCTCCGTTTTGTCCACCACGAATGTCACATGGAGTGACCGGGATTTGAACCACGGCACCCAGCTGTGAGAGGCCGGCGCGCTGCCGCCTGAGCAACGGAGGATACTTATAAGTACATTAATAACAGTAAAATCAATTGGATACACCTCCTTCTACACCCCACCGCCGTTTAGTTTATTTACCGCCACCCCCCCCCCCCAAAATATTAAAATAATGCTTGTTTCTTTATGTTTAAGGGAGATTCCAAACACCAATGTTCACGTCTATTACCTTCAGTTTTGAGATATAGGTATCCCCATAAAAATAATTTACTTTTTTCACTTCATTTCACAATACTCCCCCCCCCCCGAAGTGAATTTTCCCCTCAAAAAATACTTGTTTCTTTAATAGTAAAGGATCTTCTAAATACCAATTATCACGACTCTAACTTCTTCAGAGTTTTTGATTTATGTGTCCTCATGAAAGGAATTCAACTCCTTTACACTCCCGCCCTCCAAGATGGTTTCCCCACCAAATGCGTTTTTCTTTGTTTTTAAAGGAGATCCAAATACGAATTTTCACGTCTGTAACTATATTTATTAGATGTATGTATTCTCATAGAATTAAGTCAATTAATTTTTCAATTCTTTCAGCCCCCCCCCCCCGCCTTCAAGGGATTTTCCGAGAATACGTGTTTCTTTACTTTTAAAGCAGATTGCAAATCTCAAATTTCACGTCTGTAACATCTTCACTTTTGAGATATCAGTAGCCTAATTAAAATAATTCAACACCATTTTCAGTCACTTTTATCCCCCCGCCTTCCACCCGAGTGGTATTTCCGAAAACTAAAAATACACGTTTCTTTATGTTTAATAGAGATAAAAATTACCATTTTTCACTTCTGTAACATGTTAAGTTTTTTGAGATATACTGTAGAAATTCTCATTTTAAAATTTCACACCTTTTTAGTTCCCCTTAAGTGGAGTTTCCAAAAACAAATCACCTATGTTTCTTTATACTTACAGGAGATTCCAAATACCCACTTTTTACGTCTGTAATATTTTACGCTTCTCAGATATTCTGTAAATTTAGTCTTTCAAAAAATTCACCCCAATTTGTCACTCCTGTTTAACCGCCATTAATTGAATTTTACAAAAGCAAAAATATACGTATTTCTTTATTTTTAAAGGAGATCCCATTTACAAATTATCAGTTCTGTAATATCTTCAGTTTCTGAGATATATGTATCCTCATTAAAGGCATTCAACCTATTATTCACCCTTTTACACCCCTCCTATTGGGATTTAGAGAAAAAAAAAGAAATACGTGTTCCTTTATTTTTAAGGGAGATTCTAAACACCAATTTTTACATCTGTAAACGTTTAAAGTTTTAAGATGTAGACACACTCGTTTTAAAATTTCCCCCCCCCCCTTTTCCCCCCCATTATTTGGATTTTCCAAAAACGAAAAAATACATGTTTCTTTATTATTAAAGTAGATCCCAAATACCAATTTTCAGGTCTGTAAAATCTTCAGGGTCTGAAATATAAGTAGCCTCATTAAAGGCATTCAACATCTTTTTCACCCTTTTCCACCCTTCCTGTTAGGATTTTCCGAAAACAAAAAACACGTGTTTCTTTATTTCTAAAGGAGATTCTAAATACCAAATTTTACATCAATAAACTTTAAAAGTTTTGAGATATAGATACACTCATTTTAAAAACTTCATCCCCCTTTTCACCCCCCATTATTTGGATTTTCCCAAAACGAAAAAATACCTGTTTCTTTATTTTTAAAGTAGATCCCAAATAACAATTTTCAGGTCTGTAATATCTTCAGGTTGTGAAATATAAGTAGCCACAATAGAGGCATTCAACCTGTTTTTCACCCTTTTCCACCCTTCGTATTAGGATTTTCCGAAAACAAAAACATACGTGTTTCGTTATTTTTAAAGGACATTCTAAATACCAATTTTTACATCTATAAACTTTAAAAGTTTTGAGGTATAGATACACTCATATTAAAAAATCACCCCCCTTTTACCCCCCACCATTAATTGAATTTTCTAAAAACAAAAAAATGCGTTTCTTTATTTTTAAAGGAGATCCCAAACACCAATTTTCAGGTCGGTAATATCTTCAGTTTCTAAGATATAAGTATTCTCTTTAAACGCATTCAACCCCTTTTTCACCCCTTTTCACCTCCCCTATTGGGATTTTCCGAAAACAAAAAATACGTGTTCCTTTACTTTTAATGAAGATTCTAAATACCAATTTCTACATCTCTAAACTTTAAAACTTTTGAGATATAGATGCACTCGTTTTAAAAATTCACCCCCCCTTTTCACTCACGCATTAATTGGATTTTCCAAAAACAAAAAAAAAATGTGTGTTTCTTTATTTTTGAAAGCGATCAAAAGTACCAATTTTGAGGTCTGTAATATCTTCAGTTTCTGAGATATAAGTACCGCTATCCTGATTAAAGGCATTCAACCCTTTTATCTCCCCTTTTCACCCCTCCTATTGGGATTGTCTGAAAACAAAAAAATATGTATTTCCTTATTTTTAAAGAAGATTCTAAATACCAGTTTTCACATCTGTAAACTTTTAAAGTTTTGAGATATAGACACACTCATTTTAAAATTTCACCCCACTTTTCACCCCCTTAGCGACGGAATATCCAAAAATCCTCTCTTAGCGAGCACCTACATCTTAATATGAATATATCCCCAAAATCTCATTTCTTTATGTCCAGTAGTTTTGGCTCGGCGATGATGAATCAGTCAGTCAGTCAGGACAAGCTACTTTATATATATAGATGAACGCTAAACAAACGCTTATTATTTGTGAATCCACCGTACAAGGCATCTGAAGAAGTTGGTACGTACTGGAACATAGTCTTTGCTTTGCTATTTGCTTTACGTCGCACCGACACAGATAAGTCTTATGGCGACGATGGGACAGGAAAGGCCTAGGAATTGGAAGGAAGCGGCCGTGACCTTAATTAAGGTACAGCCCCAGCATTTGCCTGGTGTGAAAATGGAAAACCACGGAAAACCATCTTCAGGGCTGCCGATAGTGGGATTCGAACCTACTATCTCCCGGATGCAAGCTCACAGCCGCGCGCCTCTACGCGCACGGCCAACTCGCCCGGTCATAGTCTTTGAGAAGGCGTACAAGGTGAATAAGTTGCATAAATAAAGGTAAATAAATAAATAAGTCCGCCTCTGAGTTGTAGTGGGTAGTGTGATTAGCTGCCACCCCCGAGGCCTAGGTTCGATTCTCGGCTCTGCCACGAAATTAGAAAAGTAGAACGAAGGGTGGAACGGGGTCCACTTAGCCTCTGGAGATCAACTGAGTAGAGGTGGGTTCGATTACCACCTCAGCCATCGTGGAAGTGGTTTTACGTGGTTTCCCACTTCTCCTCCAGGCAATTGCAGGGATGGTACCTAACTTAGCGCCACGGCCTCTTCCTTCCCTCTTCCTCGTCTATTCCTTCCAATCTTACCATCCCATCGCAACTCAGAAAATCAAGTTCTGAGATAAATGTGTAGCTCTACAAACTGTCCCTTAGTAGTGAAATGGCGAAATCTTATGATTGATTTATGAAATAAAGAGTGAGTGGTACTAGACGTCTCGACAGAGTTCAGTTATTAAAAAAGATTACTTGAAAATTGCTCCTTCATTCACCTTGCCGCAGCAATGACCTAGATATTTTGAGATGTGTCACTATTGCTGGAATTTTTTAATAGATTATATTGGACTGTCTTGCGAGTTTGCAGCTAATAACAATGAAATACATTAAGAACAACGCTGGAGTCTGTAATAAATTCCATTTGTATTTTTTGAGTTGTGCCACTATTGCATCCCATGAGCGACTTATGATAAGTCGCAGAAAGGGTACATTATCAATCACCACACATACGGAACACATTACTCCGATTAGTGAAGCCTTACGATGAGCATACGGCTGATATTCTTTAAGATGAAAATCTAACTTTTCACTTCATAAAACTTATGACATTCAATCGTCACGCACAATGTCCCTGTCAGATGATCATATGATCTCGCGCCAACCGCCTTTGTTTTGACAACTAGAATCATGGCTACCCTTTATGAACTTACTGATGTCAGTTAAACAGCCGCCCTGGGTGTGCGGCAGTGGGAAGGGATGGGGGTGTCGGGTGCACGCAGAGATCTGGAATGTTTAACATAGGTAGACTGAATGAGGTCCGAAAGCACCTCGAAGCGGGAATTTTAATTTCGGAAAACGTGGTGTGTTGGCATAGAGCAATCCAATGTGCTGCCAGCAGGATTAAATGCGTAGATCCACTGTCGCTAAGCAACGTACATAAGATAGGTAATGCAAGTCAAGGAGCCATTTTAAGTCCATGGCGCAGGAAGCCATTTTCTGTCAACGACACGAGGAGCCTAATACAGTTCATAATATGTGTGTATGTGTGTGATGCCCAGACAAATCTACGGCACGCAGAGATCAGAAACGTTTGTCCGCATTTCACCGTTCACGGATGGCTGTGTCAAAGAGCAATTCTTGCTCCTAGAAATGAAGTTGTCAACGTCATCAACAAGCGACTTTTACTAGAATTACCCGGTGTTTTACAAATTTCAAAGTGTATCGACACAACATGTAATACAGATGCGGCTGTCAACTACATGCCAAATCATCTGAACAACTTGGAGTCACGTGTAGTACCCCCGAACATCTTGGAGTGGGTGTTTGTGGCACCGATTAACCTTCCGAGAAATATGAATCCTCCTTCCCTCTGCAACGGAATATGACCCTCAGTCAAGAAACTGAAGCTGAATATTATTGAAGACACCGTCATGATTGGACATGCCGCGGGCGTAGTATTCAATTCTAGAATTTAAATGATCCCCTCGGATATCCCGTTTCAATTTAGACATCTGCAGTTCCCCCCATTTGTGTGAGTTTATATTTGTGCATCAACAAGGCACAAGGGCAGTCGCATGGAGTTGTAGGACTCGATCATCGGAAACGGTGCTTCTCTTATGGTCAACTGTACGTGGGTTGGAAAGACAAACACACTGTACATATCAGCTCCAAATGGAAGGACAAATATAGTTTATCCGGAAGCTCTGTAGTTTGTGTTAGTATTATTTGTACCATCCACCAACCCAGTACATCTTAAGCATTGGATGTAACAATATTTTTTAAAATAAAATATAGTAATTAATTCTATTTAAGTAAAAACGATGTGTGTAAATAATTTCATTTCTGTTAAAAAAATTAATAAACGCGAGTGAAGCAGAGAGTACATGCTAGTAAGAAATGAAATCTGATTGAAGTATTCTTTTATACATAAACAATGGCTATAAAAGTGAGAATAAATTGTGATATGTAAAGTATGGCTATTATACATGACATGGTTATGCTAATATAAGATAATATAATCGCATTTAAATGACGCAAGTAGGAACTTAAGAAAAAAATACGTATTAAGAATGCGCAAATTGATTACTGCATATCACCATCCTTATCGTAAATTGACATGGAATATTTTACATATGCAGTACTTTAGTACTTTAGTGATATCTTTAAGATACTATGAATAATTATTCCTTTCCTCCTCTAATTTTATCTCCTACTGCTGTTAGTATAAATGAACATCGCTCTAGAACGTGTACTCCAGGTTCTTTCTATGAAGTTAGACACATCGTCAATGATGGTGAACGCATGGACACTTTCCATATTCCTGGCACTCATGTGCCAGTACGCTGTAAGTGATCTCCGTTTATTTATATTATTATTATTATTATTATTATTATTATTATTATTATTATTATTATTATTATTATTATTTTATTTTATTTTATTCAGTATATTACAATTTGTGAGAATTTTAGCCAGACATACGACGTCTTTTATAGTCTTTCGGCTGATCCAAACCCCTCATTTTCATTATGTTGTCTGCTCTGTTGTGAGAACCTGAAGTGATGAGTTTTCTGACGCGGGGTGTTGAGTCTTGCCTGCAGCTACTAGTTCTCTGGGCAATGTTAGAGTCACCTTTTGACCTAGAATACGGGTATTGTTTCGGAATCATACTTGGGCCACTGAACGGTACAAAAACCTTCATAGAACACTCTGATCCCCCACCTCTGGATCACCTGCAACTGGGGAGAGGGCATTTATTTGATTCATTCGTTAGATTTTCCTTGTTACAGGTATGTCTTTATTTCTTTCTTTCTTAATCCGTTCACGGTCCAGGGTTGGCTTTCCTCGGTCTCGGCAAGATATCCCACCTCTAGTGCCTCAAGTGCAGTGTCCTGAATCGTGAGACATTTAGTCGGGGATACAACTGGGGGAGTCCTTTGGCCGTCTCACCTGATATGCTGAACAGGGACCTTGTTGAGAATGGAAACATTGGAAGCGGTGGGCAGGGAAGGGGGAAGGAAGCGGCCGTGGGCTGGAGTTCGGAATTACCCTGGCGTTAGACCGAGGGGAAGAAGTGGGAAACCACAGGAAACCTCTTCGAGGATGGCTGAATTGGGAATCGAAACCCCCCTTCCCTACTCATTTGCCATCTCGAGGTTGAGTGGACCGCGTTCCAGTCCTTGTACCACGTTCCAAAAATCGTGCCAGAACGGGAAATCGAGCCTGGGCCTCCAGGGGTGGCAGCAAATCACAGTAACCACTACACCACAAAGGCGAACTATGTTCCTATAACTACATTAAATGTTATACAGCTAATAGTGTTTATATCACTCTACACATTATCACACTTTTTTATGCCGGGCTGAGCGGCTCAGACAGTAGAGGCTCTGGCCTTCTGACCCATATTTGGCAGGTTCAGTCCTGGCTCAGTCCGGTGGTATTAGAAGGTGCTCAAGGGTTTTTGCCCCTTCTAGGGTCCTGAGCGGCGTTCTTACCATTCGTGGTGAGGCATTCCGCCAGACATTATCCTCCTGCAACTCAGGCTCTCCGTAGCAGGCGCCACGCTCCTCAGCCGTCCATCCAGCAGTCCGCCCCTGGCCCGATCCCGACCAGGTTTGTTCCACCTTCACTAGACTTACTCACGTGGTTCCCACTTGACGTTCCCATAACTAAGTTCACAGTCATGGGTTCGCCCCGTTCCGAACCCGCGGCTCCTTCAGACTACGAAGGGCAAAGTGATGTGTTGGTTCCAGCACACCGCAGTGAGCTTTCACCTCAATCACCAGCAGCCACTTCACCTGAACCACCATATCACCCATGCGGAGGTAACTAGGATGCCTCTCTAGGAGGTGTGGGAGGGGTTTCCACTTCCAAGTCTTGGCTTGGGCTAGTAACAATCACACTGCCTCATGATGTTTCTGCAATATCTGCTTTTTGTCCGCGAGAGTGTATTTTATTTCCCTCAGACCCTCCAGGCAAGTCCGGAGCCCCCGAATCGGCCACCTGGGGCGGGCCGATAGGGAAGCAGGCAATAGAACCCTCACGGGGGCTTGGTGTCTGCATTAAAAGCAAGAATTCGCTCACTATTCTGGTCATAGTGGCTTACCTACAGCCCTCTTTTATTATCTGTCTATCTATATAGTAAAATAGTTTACTAAAAACAGGATCTTGGGACATTCGTCCGTCCGTTCTACTGGACCGGTTTGCTTCATATTTGTTTTATTCTGTGTGGAATGAGCTCCCGGTGAATCATGACAATTGACATGTCTCCATGTTCATCAAACTTTGAGCAGTCATAAAATCAAATCATTAAATGATCACTCCAATAATTGCTGGCGGAGGCTTACGCTAACATTCTGTACTTGGCAGGTTGCCTAGCGACTAACACTTCCATTAATAATGTGATATATATGATTTTCATTCTTAGTAATGTCATTGCATTCAGCCATGTTTGATTACTACCTGTCAAGCCAGAGAGCAAACATTTCCTCTTATCGCGGAAGAATACTATTCCCTGCTAGATATTCTGATTCTCTAACCTTTCGTGGCCTCTAAATGTAATAAACAGATGGCAGAGCGTTCTAATGACTAACATGGTTCTAAGAGAAAATATCTACTTACAAACAGACCCCATCATGACATACGCCTTAGACATTATCCAGGAACACCTATCGAAGGATAACTTAGCTGCATTAGAATGAAGGCCATGTATCTTTCAAAGTTTTCTGTCTGAAAAAAACGCTACTTCGAGACAAACTTATGAACTCACAAGACAACTATTCTATACAGAACTCCGATTAACAATACAATTGCTTTCTACTTCACACTACCAGGCTTTACATCAAGAAATGCAGGATATAAATGCGAGCATTTGGATAGATTTTTACCAAAAAATGGCACGACAGAATGGATGCATTCTGCCTATGAGCTGCGGCACACCATAACACGCTTATTAAACGTTCATAAAGCCATTGAATTGGTGGCAGAATAATATGACTATGAAAGGCACATCAAGACGAGTTATCTGACCCATTAATAACGAATGTTAGGGGGAAAGCGCGTCCTCTACTTCAGTATTAAACAAAATTTTGCATTTCCCATGTTTGGTTTTATGTTGATAATTCCCTAGTTGCCTGACCAAGAATCTGCTCTTCCTGCCAATGCATTTCACTTACATCAACTATATCTTCTGTAATAGTCTATTCATTTTAATTTCCAGATTCTCTTAACAACAACAGAGATAAACACTTTTAACATTCCACGCTTCGACTCGCAGAATATCAATATTCATCTTCGTGTTGATTGACCCCTCCCATGTAGTCTCCACCCGCAGATACGAATGGGAGTCTCTTTTACTTCCGGGATATTTTACTCGGGTGAAACTCTTCATCAGTAGATCATCCATTCATACAGAAACAGCTGCATGTCCTCGGGAGTTAGTTACGGCTGTAGTTTCCCGTTGCTTTAACCATGTAGCAGATTCAACACCGCCAAGCCACGTTAAATATTATTATAAAGCCATGTCAGTCAATAATCCAGAATGCGGTCCTTGCAGATTCCGAAATGCTACGATTCACCTTTCCATTAGCCGTCTCTCGACAGATACCCATTCGATATGATTGCAACTAAGGTCCGGCTATCTACTTGATTTGGACTGCGAAGCCTCCCCAACCGCGGCAATGTCACGTGGTTCACATAGTTCTCGTGTATAACTCCATAATATACAGAAAATTGCGAGAATTTCCTAGGTGGCTTAATCTTCAATCTAATCATCAATAACACCACGACACATAAAATAAAACATAATTGTTCCTCTTAGAGTGATGTTTCAGTAAATAAATAAATAAATAAATAAATAAATAAATAAATAAATAAATTGCTATGAAATTAAACTCATGTCATCAATCCTCGTAGTGCATATCTTTTCATGCTCTCCCCGAAATGGAGGCAATGTGTATGTACCAGTTTAATCACATACCAGCTCTTAAATATAGGCAGTACGGCAGCTAAGCAGGACGCAACATAGGCGACCATACATTGTGCTACAACCACTGAAGAGATTTCCATGTTTGATTGCTGATTTTAAAACGTGGTGTTTCAGTAGCATTTCCAAATTTTATTTTTAAGGTAACACAAGTACTGGGTTGTGTATGCTGAGTCAAGGCTTCTTCTATTTCGAATCCGAGCGTAGGAAATTCCCTTCTCATATCTATTATATGCTCAATCACTTTGATACGACTGTTTGTCCCACGGTAGACAGCAATTCTAACTGGAGAGCATCAACACCTGGTGCCACGTTCCTATTTAGAACACCGGGAGAGTTAGTCGTGCGGTCAGGGGCGAGCAGCTGTGATCTTGCATCCGGGAGATAGTGGGTTCGAACCCCACTGTCGGCAGCCCTGAAGATGTTTTTCCAGTGTTTACCATTTTCACACCAGGCGAATGCTGGGGCTGTAACTTAATTAAGGCCATGGCCTGTTCCTTCCAATTCCTAGGCCTTTCCCATCCCATCGTCGCCATAAGACATGATCTCCTGTGGCTCGGTCTACCTGTACGGCCACGTCCCACCCCGGGCTATGGCTAGGTACAACAGGCTGGCCCTGTTGAAAAAGTACTTCTGCTGGGTACGGTCGAGGTGAGGCCATGCTGATAGAGCCCAGAGAGTGGTTGCTGCATCGTGGTGATCGCGTCCCGTAGGTATGAGAGCGGGCTGATTCCGTAGTGCGAGGGCGATCTGGTAGACCTATCTGTGTCGGTGAGACGTAAAGCAAATAGGAACCTATTAAGAACTCACAAATTCTGACTTCAAATTTGAGTCGTCTCTCCGATCAGCAATGAAACCTTCTCTTTGTAATAAATATTCATTAATTATATCAAATGCAAGTTTAACAATAATACTTACTAGATTTCCGAGTCACTCAAACGTATTTCTAATCGTGTTGTGTCAATTGTCCGGCAAACAATAGATTATAGAACTGAGTAGTCACGAATTTTCTAGGTTTTGTAATCAATATTGAAGTTACCTCTTTTCCGCAGTTTGTACATTTCCCACTCCTGGGAAAAAATAGATGTAATAACCAATCCTGTGCTGTAATATTACGCAGAAGGAGAACAATACAGATATTGATATAATTTCACAGGCTGCTGACTATGTGGAGAACTTCGCGGAAGCAATGCGGCCAATTGCGGAGGACTGTAGGAAGTACGTGGGCGCAAGCGATGGTATGTTATATAGTTAGTACTGTAAAATAATTTTAACATCAGCATCTTAATCCTTATTTTGTCGATGAATAGATTACGTCATCAGTTAAGTTATCTGTTGACCCACTTTTCAATACCTTTTAGTTTTAATACAATACTATGCACCCATGTTTCTCCCCCTTGAAGGGCTTCATTATATCAAGCTGATATTAAATACGTAGTACTGTAATTAGACACAGTGTCGCTGTGGTGATCTGTGGGATGGTGCGCTGACAGTACTTCGCTCGTCCGAATAAGAGGCAGTTGCGTTCATATAGCAACAGCAGAAAAAATTATCAAGTGTAAAACAGGACAGCAAGAAGGCGATGATCAGTCATCGTCTACGCGACTGAGTGTCGTGGGAAGAAATGTCTAGAGTTATAAGACGACGACGACGACGACGCCGACGCTGCACTTCGCTCTGTGCTTGTTGTGAAGTGTGGTTAAAAATACGACCAGCAGAATGCAACAATTTCGCAGTCTGAACACAATTAGGCATGTAGCGTAGTGTTTCAGGTGATAAAATAAAAATCGCGCGTATCGCCATTATAGGGCAAAAGCATGCTGATGATTGAACTGTTTTCCTAACAGGAAATTGAGCTGATCGATTTCATCCACAAGGACCGACTGTAAAGAAGAACGACCGTCTACAAAATTGAATTCGTCGTAGGCGTCCTCAGTCGTGGTGTGGGAAATAGTGTTGGCTACTCAGTGTATGCTTCGAACTGGTGCATCGAATCATTCAACTGTCCAAGTGAATCGTATCACAACAGCGGCGAGCTCACGGTACGCGAGTGCCGAGTGGCGCACTCTCGGATCAGTGAGCCAATACACACACACGGTTACTATGGGAACCCTGGACATTGGCGACGAGCCGATGTTTCGCCGCAAGCGAGACATAAAGAGTCATGGCTAACTGAAAGAATCGTTCGCTTGTGGCTTTATTACGGACTCAGCAAATAGTACTCTCACCTGGATATCCAGTAACAAGGAGGTTTAAATAATAGTTGGATTCATTTGCAGTGTTATAAACGAAGTTATATTATAATCCCGAAGTATATAGGCTAATTATAGGATCTTCTATTTATTGGGTTAATTAATCTTGGTATTATAACTTAGTTGACATTCGAGAGTTAATTCAACTCAACTTTATAGCCTCCACTATGACTATGAGTCATGATTATGTTCACTCAGAAATATCTGTTTTATATTGGTAAGAACTGCCCTGCACTCTCTCAGTTCGTATCTCGCGTTATTGCAGAATAATTAAGTCATAGAATCACGAGATCACCGATTGCCCGTGGACGGGTACTTTTCCTTCTAATTCTGTACACTGTTTAATGGAGTTGTCACTCCACCGATTATGTCATCACTGCCACAAGAACACCCGTTAGGGATGTTTCTGCCAATATCACTCAGCAGTACTTTGAAATGCTGTACAAATGTTGAGAAAATTGTACGGTGGCCAACGGAGTCTATTTTGAGGGACGATGGGGAGATGTGTAAGTGAACACTGTGCTGTGTAGCTGTCTACACTCTGGACATCCGTCCATGAAGTTATTTACTGTGGCAGGATCATACCATAGACGTAAATAGATTACCGTACTAACATTTCATATGAGCATTTCATGAACGTGACACAACATTTAAAATAGTATACGCTAATAAGTGTATGACATTGAAAATTACTTATAACCTTCAACCGATGACGAATGTTTACTGTGCTACTGTAATTGAGGTTTTTTATTTGTTTTATTGGTCCCCAAAATCAAGACACCATAACTTGAAATGGTAAATACACTGCTGTGCAAAACTTAAGGTGGAGATAGATAAGGCAATATAACATATCAACTACATGGTGGAAATGAATGGGAGCGAGGTAACATGTTGCCAAAGGTCTCCACACGTGCATAGAAGCCTGGCGTGATGTCATCGCGACAATAGCGCCAATTGGGACTGGTCCCACAAAATGAATCATGTGAAGGAACGTGACAAGACAGTGTGTTTGATCTGTTACGGGACGCTGAGGTGGTGTTATTCATTACAACATGGCACGGAGACAACATTTCGGTGACTTCACGCGCGGAAGAATCATCGGGGAAACTAGAAGGAGGACGAAGTTGGACGAGTGTAGCCCAGGAGTTGGTATTGTCCAGAATATTGTTTCTCGTGCATGGCGAGCATTCCGAATCACAGACACTGGTTCCGGAAGGAGAGGAGAGGGCCGATCACGGTCAAATACAGCAGCAGATGACCGCTACATTGTGATACAGGCGAAAAAATACTCACGCCAAACAACGGGTGCATTGCAACCACATTTAACAGGACTGCAAAGTACCCAGTCTCACTCCACAGTGGCACGGTGACTACATATGGGTGGTCTGTTCGCCCGACGACCATTACCCTGTGTTCCCTTGACACCCGCCTATTGGCGGCACCGTATGCGATAGTGCCCAGAGCATCAGGCCTGGATAGAATAGGAGATGAGAGCAGTTTCTGTCTGAGTAGTGATTCCAGACGAACCCTCATTCCGCGAGAGGTGGGAACACGTAATGCACCCAGGAACATTGTCAAACATTATCATTTTGTTGCTACAAATGTTACGGTGTGAGGAGGCATAATGTTGCATGGGCGCACCGAACGGGATACACTCAACAGTCAACGTTATTGTGTGCAGCGTACTCCTTCCCCATGTGCGTCTTTCCTGGGGGCATTCGTACCTGATTTCATTTTTAATTCATGGCAATGCACGACCGCATCGTACAGCGCAGCGAGTGGATATTCGGCGAATGGACTGGCCTGCCCGTTGCCCAACTTTAATTCCATCGAGCACGTGGTGGACATGTTGTGCAGACATCCATGCACCAAACCATACAGCAGTTCTCAATCGCGCTGGTGGAAGAATGGAACGCCCTACCACAATCACCCTGACGAATCGTTTGGCCAGGACGGGGACACGTTGTAGAGTATACAAAGCCGTCCGCGGTAATCACACACCATTTTAAGAACCAAGCCCTTTCCCTTTTTTACATGAGGCAAATGTAGACGCTGTACTTTATTTACGACCCCATACTCTTCCTTCCCACTACTCTCCATTTCCTATCTCATCACCGCCAAAATATCTATCTGAGATGGTACGATTTATATATCCACTAGCGATAAAACCCTCTAAGTTCTACTCGATATAAACGTCAAGCTCTTGTCTGTTTTAGCGGATGTGGAGAAGGTGACCATGCTGAAGGTGTTGACTACCCAGAGCCAGAATGTAAGTAGAGCAGAGTTGTACTTTCTATCACTTGTTACCTGATTTGAATATTCCTCGTGCTATTCAGCAGTACAGTAGGTGTCTGTACGGTGTTTAAATTGGACATGCCAAACGCCGAATGTTGAATTCCTCTTGCATCTTCTTGTTACCGCCTGAAATGCGAATCTTTCGGAGCACACTTGAACCTTTGTTCCAACAGTGGATAATCAAACTTATGTTAATATGTTAATAAGTGTCATGTGACATTATTGGGAAAGAGACAAGGCAGTTACATCGAAGAAGTCATTGGATGGTCCCGAATGTCACTCTTGATTGAAGACTCATATACCACCTGCACAAAACAACTTCAACCATCACCCGCACATACATTCCACAACCTATTCCCTCTCATATTACACAGTGAACATAGCCTCGCAACAGAAATCAGGCTTCTCCTGTACACTTTACTTGTGTATCTGCTATTGGAGGACATCACTAAATTAATACCTGGGCAGATTACAAGATCTCCAAAACCGGGAATGTTGCTTATTTATTATTATTATTATTATTATTATTATTATTATTATTATTTTATTATTATCATCTAAATATTTAAAACACTGGGCTGTTTTTTGCTACATCGATCTTGAGGGACCGGCTGAATCATTTGACATCGGAAAGCATTCTGACGAATGTACATGGCCTGTTGAGTTGCAATGTGTCTTTAAAAGCGTAAATATTTCTTTACGGATATTTTAAAATTATTAAAGAAGAATGTAGCATTCTTATTCTCCAAAGCGCTCGCCAGTAATTCAAGGCCACCTGGATTATAGTAGCGCTGAGAAGTACGATGTGAGAGAGGAGTTCGAATTGGGCAAGCAGGCACGTGCAATCGGACGTGTCTCTGGTCAGCTACTCCAGTCTGTGTTGTGTTCAGTTGCAGAGTCATTCAGTCGACAAGAACCTATTCGTCGCAATGTTACTGTCTCCCTGTAGCTCTACCTATGTTTGCTAGCTTGAAATGATGATGGAGAAACGTAAAAGGCTTTTTCTGCGTGTCGTAATTTAAACACTAAGGCTGTGAACTTCTTCCACTCAGGTAGTTAGCGAAGTGAGTCGACCCTCCGTGTCATACTACTGAGCTAAATTTCAATTTTCGTTTGGGTGACATGGTACTGGTAACAAAACTAGGAACAACGTTTAATTATTAATGAAATTTCATTCCAGTTATTAGCGAAGTGTGGCGATCATTCGATTCATAATAATGTGTTAATTTTCAATTTTGATTTTCCTGACATGGTACTCATAATAAACAAGGAACAACTTTCAATTATTAATGAAATCATTGACGCCCTGCAATATAATAACACAAATGTCAAAAAGGTCATTTTTCATCGATAATCCCGGGGCACCAGAAAAATATTAGGATATGTAGTAGGAAAGTGCTTTAATTTAGGACTTAATGCTATATCAGTAACGTGGACAGAAATAGTCGTTTAGCTAATCAGCAGTTGAGCAGTGAACATTATATTCAAAATTCTTCTAAAGTTAAGTGAGAGTTCGATGTCTCATTTAAATCCCAAAGCAGCTGACAATATTCGATTAGTGCGTCTCAATATGGCATGAAACCCCAACGGCAAACAGTCATTCTTTAACATGTGTGAATTGTCTTCTGAAATATCATAGGTATCGAATTTCGTTCATTCTTTTGGGGAAATTAATATTCTTATGGTAGATTTCATAAAGGTTTTGCCTGTTTTGCAACCATGCTTTGATCCGAATAATTATTTATTTATATTTGTATTAAATACCCACTTTGACCCTTCTTAAAAATACTCCGCTTACATACAAATATGCTGGCAAACCCACAAAAAAGAAATAAATGGTATTCGTAGATTTCTTTGCAAGAGATCGGTTACATGGTCTACCCCTCTGTAGATGGTGATGGATTAAATGTTATTGAACTACCAGCCAGAATTTTAGCACATGATGATATCGTGATTGAAATTTAAAGCAACACGTTCATATCTCCGAAAGTTGTCATAATTTTCTAGAAAGTTAACAGTCTTAATTAATTAATTTGTAAACCGTTGAGATAATACCCGGAAGTTCAAAACCATACACTTCCATCAACGGATTAATACTAAAGATGAATGTTAGCTGCTTAAATTTCGTACATAATTCTTGAATCCATTGGAATTAATGGTTTTCCTTCATATTCATATTGTACAGTACATATGGAGCCATACAAATCTGAATGTTTCCCAACGGCTCCTAAACGGAACCAGATTAGGGCCTTATTGTAAGAAGTTTAGATTTGGAGATAGTAAGATAGTGGAGATAAAGTTGGCAGGGAGCTTTAATACACTCGAATTGATTTAACATCATATCCATTTTCGATCAAGAGGCATCAATTTCCAATTCGCTTCGCCTTTTGTATCGCGATCAATATACTTTAAGGGATGTGAAGGTCTCTATTTACCTCAGCCATTTTTCAGCCATGGCCACGTAAATGTTGCAATGTCAAGAGTGCGATATTATAAACTTGCAAGAGTGCCGAAAGTAATTGTACAAGAAATGCAACGAATAAGTGGCTGCGCGGTTTGGGTCAGGTAGCCGTCAGTTTGCTTTCGGGAGATCCTGGGTTCGAACCGTACTGTCCGCAGCCCTGAAGATGGTTTCCCGGGCTCCTCCGTGGTTTTTCCTCTTTTCACACCGGGCGAATCCTGGTACTGTATCTTAATTAAGGCCACGGTCGCTTCCTTTCCACTTCTAGCTATTTTCACACTCGTCGTATGACTGTCAAAGTACGTAATGAGTGACAAAGTAATCTACTACATTAGGAAACTATGAGGCGCAGGTTCTCAAACGTAAGAGGTCAAAGGACTAACCTCCTGCGTGTAGGAGGGTGGTAGTGCAAATTACGATTCCGATTCCGAATAAGCTGTGCCGTGCTGAGTAGCTCAGACCGTAGAGCGCTGGCCTTTTGTCTCCAAGTTGGCAGGTTAGATCCTTACTCAGTCCGGTGGTATTCAAGGTGCTTAAATACGTCAGCCTTAAATCGGTAGATTTACCGGCACGTAAAAGAACGCCTTCGGGACAAAATTCCGGCACCTCGGCGACTCCGGTAACATTATAAGTGGTTAGTGGGGCGTAACACGTTCATTAAGTAATCTCCTGTTCATGTGAAGGAATTAACGTGCAGAATACAAACACACAAAGTGTATGTGCCAGTGTCAATTTCAACCACTTGATGTGCCAGTTACAAGCGAGTAGCCTAACAACATATCATAACTTCAGCCCGTTTAGACACTGTGAATATGATTGCTGTGGTCAACATAGGTCACTTGACGAAATAGTGTGAAAATCTGTATCAAGTGGTCTCGAAAACCAGGCCTAATCACGAAACAAACCAGGGCATATTTTCTTCGAGATGTATTTTTCCGTCACGCACCGACGGATTTTCTTCTTCTGGTTGACCCGTTTGGAAGATACCTTGATAGAACCTACCCTAGATATCAACCGAAGTGTTGAGGATCATCGCGCCTGGAAGCACACAAGACCTTCAGTAATGCGATATTATTGTATATTTTCGTCAGGTCAAGGCTTTGCAGAAATAGTCTTAAGGTAACGATATCCTTAACAAAGTTAATTTCACGACATCGACGGTTTTACTATTAATGTGTAGAATACACAAACAATTCTCTACTCCTGTCTTCATATACTTCGTTACATTGTTGCGAACTGTAGCTGGATATGAAGATTTCACATTCAGACCAGAGAGGTTTTAGACACCACCCGAGCGGACGTTTGACGTTGAAAAACAATATGATTAGGAAGATTTCCACATCAGGCATTCTTGAAGAGTGCATGCTGTGGTAAGGAACTCTGTTTCCAAGCTTCCGTACTTCTTGGACAGATGCAGATCGTAATCTCTTACCAAGAACAATCAGAAACTCACTTTTGAAATCTATGATTCAACATGAATATACTGGACAGTACAGTAAAATTGACGATTTCCACACATTGTATTCTACACGGCGATCGAATCCACATGAATCGCAACTCAACAATCGCGAGTGATTTTCGCTCCCTACTTCGTTAGCGTTAGGTCGCACTCTGACCAACCCCAATTTCTCAATCTAGCTCACACACTAGTGAACTCTGCGATCAGGGGATAACATCATTCAGACTCACCGCTCAAGGCTGGCATGATACGATAGGCTATAACTTTCGTGGCTTTCCGATAAACCCCACAGTGTCTAGAACGAACTGGGAGGGTGTCCGTTAGATCCAACCATAGAGACGAACAGTAGACGTAAGTTTTCCCAATGGAACAGGGAACTTAAGTGGTTTCCAACCATCGCGTTCACAGCAACCTCTGCATGTTCAGTTTCCCCACAGTTAGCCGGGAATGTTATATTCTTTGGTACCATTTAGATAGATCTACTCATAGCCTCAGCGAAATAATTTTTAAATATTTGTTTAATATCAATATAACTTAGGTAGGTCTTATGCTGCCGATTGGATAGAACAGTGCTGGGACTGCGAAAGAAGCGCATGTGGGCTTAAGTAAGGTACAGTCCTACCATTCACCTGCTGTGAAAATGAGAATGTACAGAAAACATCTTGAGTGCTGCTGAGAGTGAGGTTTGCATCTCCATTTCCCGAATGCAAACTCACTGCTACATGAGCCGAATCTGTTAATCAACAATTTATACACCAGTGTATAGGGATTAAATGGGACATTCAAACTCCAAAGATGAGCTTCTCCGTGAGGATGAGCAATGTTTTCACTAAATGCTTGCAGAAGATAATATGCCCAATATTGGGATGAAAACATGCTTTACATATGAAGCATACCTGTATCCAGAATATATTTCCTTCCTCACAATGCCTATCACGAGAGTGGAAATAGAACCGTTTCTCAGGAAAGCTGCTCCTAATAATACGCCCGGGATGGATGCTTTCCCATATGAATTGAGCAAACGCTTCTGGTTAGTGATAGGAGTCGACCTTAGCCAAGTCCTTAACTTCGTATTCATCTATTCAAATATGGATCTAAGCCCACATTTACGGAATATATTATTGTAATAATTACTGAGAAGACAATTTGACGGATCGCGTTATAATCTAAGTTGCTCGCTGCTGGTTTCCCACTCGGAAGGCCGAGGTTCGAATCCAGGTTGACCCTGTGTTGGGAGTTTGATAAAAAATCACGATTATCAGAACGACACTCGGCCAGGTCGAGATTTCAATCTTTGTTGTTCTGTTTGTCCTGAAGAGCCCGCTGTAATTGTCCGCATAGATTTCAGCAACTCTTTTGACATAATTTCGCATAGATATCTTTGGAGAATCGTCAATCATTTTAGATTTCCTGAACGACTTGAAACGGCTTTCAAACACATGCAGCTTTCGGTTATATAACGCCTTTGATCAATTGCCATTAGCCACGTCGTAGTCCAATTATCATGTCTGTACCTCAATGTTGTCCACTATATTTGTTGCTCTTTATATCTTAACCGTGGAACCATTCATTCGGAGACTGTCCAGCAGTCTAAATGGTCTTCATGTTAACACTGAACGTCTTACGCTGTGTGCTTTTGCGGATGATTTGACGTTACTCCTAACCAATGGTGATGACCTATCAGCAATTCATCATTTAAATGCGCCAGGAGCAAAGTTAAGCCATCGATGCTGTTTCTAGGATCTGATCGAGGAACAATTCGAGCAGAAGATATCGTTATCCCCACGACAAACAAGAGTAAAATCCTTAGGTATGACATTCTGGAAGAACATAGCCTATGCGGCACAATGGAACTAAATTGAACCGTATCGCTTACGGTTTACAGAAAACCTCTCACGAAGGCGAAATAGCGTTTAACATTTGGCTTGTAACACGCCGTATGTGAAATATTGTACAAAACACAATACTAGCTGCTCTGCATGATACCTGTCAACACATAGGGAAAGATTTCGGCTCAGATTGAGAAGGCAACAGTTGAATTTAAAGGAATATCTTGACAGATTGGGGCTATATGCAGTTGAACTGAAAAGCAGTTCTCTCTTATTCTAACGCATCATCAAGGGATACATGTGAAAGGAGAATCTTTTTATCGTGAGTTCAGTAAAATGGAAGAATATCCCAAAATTCGAGAAGCCAGCAAATTTGTTGCAGGACAGATGTAGCTACTACTGAACATCTTCCGCGTAACGAAATTTTAGATGGCTCCTTTGAACAAGATATGAAGCTTTACAACTCTCCCTTCAAAGAAGAAATTTCGAACCAATCATTCAACTAAAGCACCCCACCAGGAACTAGCAACTAATCTGTAAAAATACATGCAACCTATGCTTACCCATATATTGGATAGTTTCGGTATATAGCTATGTAAATCGGATCATGATATTGGTGAAAAATTGAGGAGAGACGAGCAACTAGTGGATGACAGATGTCCTATATGTAGTTTTGTAGGTACGTTGCCTCCCAGGAGAACTACATATGTGAATCCTGATGTAATATGGAATTGGACGTAGAAGGTCATGAAGAATATATAGGATACAGAGACTAATAATCTCCCCAACAACACACTGCAGTATGACGATCCACAACAATCGAGCAAGTAAAGGAGCACTGATCTATAATTTCTAGCTACTGCCATTTACAGCAACTATTCTGGGTAAAAGCACCCTGACTTTTTTTCCGAACCATAAGAGAATGTTACGATGGAGATATTCCTGACAGCGGCAGCTCGACGCAGCCTTTGGGCGCCGTCTACACTGTCATGCCAATAGTCATAGGATTATATCCTTGTATCGTATAGTCTTCCCTCTAGGTCTGTCAAGTGCTGTAACTCGTCGTCGCGTTCTACAAATGGAAAAACGCGTGTGGTGAGATTCTAACCCATGCCATTCGGATAGCTACCCACAGCTCTCTGGTATTTGTAGCTGCACAGACTTGGGTGTGATTGGACCTCACCACCATGTTAATAAATGCTCGACCTGCCCCATATAAGGTAAACGAGGGGCTGTAGCATTCGTTGAAACTATCCAGAATATTCCTTGGACCAATTCTGGACACCTTGGGTCCAGTGAAACGCTGCGTTATCCCGCTGGAATATATCATCTTTGTAGGGTTACTTGAAGCACACAAAGGGTTCCAAGTGGTCACCAAGCAGTTGAAAGTAGCACTTACTGGCCAAAGACCTGCTCAGGTGGATCAAATGATCCAACACATGATACGTTAAAACACCCCACACGACTACGGTGCTAACATCAGTCTGTATGGTGGGATATATGGCTTATTAGGGCCTGAGCCATATCCGAACTCTAACATCAGCTGGAAAGTTACGGAACTGTGGCTCATCGGACCAAGCCACATGTCGCCAGTCCCCGAATATCCAAATAGCAAGGCTACGTTCCGAGGTGATACGCTGTGCCCGGTGTCGCGATGTTAACAAGGACACTTTGGGAGGTCTTCTGCTCTCACATCCCACTGACGTTAAAGAACGCTCCACCGACCTGCTGTATATGCGTCTGGTTCCTTCTATATTGAATGGGGTTGTGATTTGAGCGAGTGTGGCTTGTCTGTTACCATGGCGAATTCTAGCCGTACGCTGCTTGTCACGATTATTAAACATCCGTGGTCGGCGACTGCGCAGTTCACTGTGGGTCGAAACGCCTTCCCTGAGGTATTCCCGATACACAGGTCATGCCGTCGATTGAGAAATGTTAAATGTCCGGACCCAATGCTCCATCCAGCTGCCCTCTCTATCATGCGCCGTTCGAAAGACGATGATTCACGTTTCAGATCAAAAGATGGACATTTCTAAGACGCCACGGCTATTATCTTTGAATACCGCTATTGCATGACTCTTGAAATGTCAGCGTATACAACCTTTGACATTCCATCGTTTACGGGTATTTCTCCGTTTAGAAAGAGAAGAATGAACTGCACAATTGTCAAGTGTATGATCTTGTTGTCCCCTTTATTTATTGATATGCTGTCTCCATATTGATAGCTAAAGGAAGGAAAATTGAGTCTTGTTGATTTATTTTCTGTATCTATGAGTGGATGAATGTTTTTCCTTGGGCAATTACTTCCTATGTACTTATTCATTACTTTGGACTGGTTCATCATTAATATTTAGTTTTGTCCATTGACTATTGTTATATGTTTGTAGTATGTAAAGGAATATATGGAGTTCAAATAAGTACCGTGTACTTAAAAGGGAAGAAAATGAACCCCCTTCCAGATCACAGTTCAGAATTAACATTTGCTGCGGCTTGAGTTCTTTAATATGATCTAAATTGATGACTAATCGACTACATTACATAAAGTAATGTTCGTACAGTTCATCAACACCCCTGGAGTTGTGAAAAGTAAAGGTTTATAATTTCTATGGCCTGTCAGGTTGAGTGGCTCAAACGGTAGAGACGTTGCTTTCTGAGCTCTAGTTGGCGGGTTAGACCTCGGATCACAATCAGGCCGTGGCATTTGAAGATGTTCATATATGCCAGCCTCGTGTAGATAGATTTACCGGCACTTAAAGGAACTACTGTGGGACAAATTACCAGCACTTTGGTGTCTCCGTAAACTGAAAAAGTAGTTCATGGGTCATAAAAGCATTATTATTATTATTATTATTATTATTATTATTATTATTATTATTATTATTTATATAACCCCGGTAATGACTGATGATGGTGATGCTTGTTGTTTAAAGAGTCCTAACATCTAATGTCATCGGCCCCTTGTAGTAATAATAAGTGAGATGGAGTGGTTACAAAGCTGTGTCTTTGCCTGGAGCTGAATGTATTGGTTCTACATCTTTTCGACTTTCTACCGTAAAATCGACTCCTTTCCATTAAAATGAACCTAAAATGTTTGTTAATGCATAAGGTAGGCAGTTCACAATGATTAATTACCACTGAATTTTCGTATAAATAAAATTAATAAACCTCTAATGTCACTTCATTAGCATTGTCATGATTTCTTTTTTTGTGTTATAAAAGATGGACTTGTGGATCGTAATTTGTTTCGTCTTATGCGACTAAAACCCTGACGACTATCATGTTTTATGTTCTGGGCCTTAGGACAGTCCTAATGAAATTTTGATTTCCAGTGTTTGCAGTACTGCGTCTTTTGCAAAGCGGGGATTATGGATGGTAACACTTATGCTCCCGCGGACGACATTTTGAAAGTTTACAACTCTGTTCATGAAGGTGATGACGAGTTCATCGCCCAGGGTCCGAAAGCTGTCAACGAATGTTTAGATGAAGGTAGGTTTTGAACTCTGTATTCATTGTTTTACAGTACACGTACACTCAACTGCATAATATTTGGTCGCTGGCTAAAACCGAAACATCCATCACATCGGAGATCAGGGTACACATGTACAGTACTGGCCTTGAAACGGAAGTATACATAGTAATTGGCTTGTAGACATCAGTGAGATCCGATTTCGGATCAACGCATAACACGTAAACAACAAAAATCGCAGGAAATTGTTTCTAGAAGGTAGAGGAGTAGCTATTTCTACTATAAACACTGTACGATATTATGCCTCATCGCTAAGTGTATGTTATGCGACCGGCTTCGAGAGAGTATCCAATAGCTTAGTTGATTGAGGCACGGTATTTGGGAGACAGGGAAGGATATTGCAGTGGTTCGAATCTACAAAATACTCACTGATTGCTGTATGCATGAATCATTGAACCCCAAAGCCAAAAATTAAATACAAAGAATAAAAGTGTCTCGTTAGCCGGAGGATAATTTATTCGAATGATACAAAGACCTCTGCTTCATATAAGGTCAGGAATGCTCGGTGTCTCCGAATAGCTGTTAAGGGAATAGCCTTTTACTTCGACCTGGACCCGTTTTTACACCTTTAAATGACTTTCTTATTCGTCCGACTCACTGGTTGAATGGTGAGCGCTGAAGCTTTCGGTTCAGAGAGTCCCGGTTTCGAATCCCGACCGAATCGGGGAGTTTAAACGCTTCTGATTAATTCTTTCTTCTGGCTCGGGGACTAAGTGTTTGTATTTGTTCCAGCACATCCCTCTTTATATACGGGCAACACATAGCGGTACAAACCACCACAGAAACATGCAGTAGTGATTACAACCCTCTATAAGATTCGTTAGGAAGGGCATCCGGTCGTAAAACTGGGACAAATCACATGTGTGTGACACTGTTCGCACCAAACACCCCACAGGTGTGGGGCAAATTCGTAGAAAAGGAAGAAGGGCATTTCTCATTCAATGATACATTCAGCGACGAGTCACAACTCCTCTTTTTCCTAGCTGGGGAATTGTCACACATTTAGTGCCGAAACGAGCTTTGAACCAGTGTCCTACGAAAAGGTCACATGCAAAGAATTAGCTGACTTTTCACGGCAGGGCCCTGAAATCAGTGCTGGAATCCTACGTTTCCAGACGGTGACACGGCGCAGATGGACATCTTTGCATTACTGGCGAACTGTCCGAATCGTGACTCACGGTTTTCTGCTCGCCGAGCCGCTATTGGCTTGTCCAATTAAAACTGTGGTGACGAATTTCACTTTCCTGTTACGTATACCCGTAATTCATAGGTTTAGTCCGTGGCCTTACAGTAGAAACAGGAGGACACATCTGTGCACCTGTTCTTCTCCTAGGATATTGGTTATGACACCATTCAAAGTTAGCTTTTGGCATGGAAGGTGAGAGCCTTCCCTTGTAAGATTAGTGTTAAGAAAGGTAATAATAATCTCATCCTCTTAAATTGACAATGACGACAACATTACTTTGAATTAAGAAAAATATCTTCTGAAGTATGTCATAGAAATACTTCCCTGTATCATAATAATGTGTAATAGCAGAAACCGTTTGACTCCTTCCATGAAAGGATTTCTCTATCCCTTATGGCCTGTGGGAATCAATTTACTCTTCATTTTATGAAAATAATAAATGAATTCAACGCCGTGTGACAATATGGTCTTATTATGCTGTCTGACTTATATGCATTTCAGCTTCAAAACTGAAGACAGATGATTCCTGCTTCTTGGCCTATTTCTTGCGGCAATGTGTCCTTGATAAGGTGAGTACGAATTCATTTTGTAGTCTTGGATAAATAACACAGAAGGACAATTCAATATTTTTTTTACAATTTCGTGTGGAATGATCGTTTTCTATACTAGGCCACAAGATATGCGCAATTAGTGAACAAGTGGTAGCATATTGTTTGCATAGCAAGTACCCCCAATCAATCAATCAATCAATCAATCAATCAATCAATCAATCAATCAATCAATCAATCAATCAATCAATCAATCAATCAATCAATCAATGATGCATTTAGGGTTGTGGCCCGGGTAGCAGATTCACTATCAATTGCTCATCGAGCATTTTCTTAAATATTTTCAATGAACTTGGAAATTTATCGAATATATCCCTTGGTAATTTATCACAATCGTTTAATCCTGTCCCAATCTGTTCTCTTGAATTCCAACTTTATCTTCATAAAATTATATTGCCTACTTTTGAAAGCTCCACTCAAATTTATTCTAATACTAATATCACTCCACGCCAATTCACCACTGACAGCTCGAAATATACCACGTAGTCGAGCATCTCGTCTCCTTACCCTGTAACGTTTCTCAACAACCTCGATGTTATGATTACCCCAATGGAGGTCATTCCTTATATTAACACCTAGGTACTTACATCGCTCCCAATGAGGCACTAGCACACCATCAACACAATAATTCAAACTTGGCAGGTTCGACCCTGGCTCAGTCCGGTGATATTTGAAGGTGCTCAAATACATCAACCTCGTGCCGATCGATTTACTGGCACTTAGAGAATCCTGCGGGACTAAATTCCGGCACTTCGGTGTCTCTGAAACCGTAAAAGTGGTCAGTGGGACGTAAAGCCAATAACATTATTTTTCATATACATAGATATATATTAAGACAACGTTTCACCCACTCTAATTCTCTGAATTTTATTTTCTGCAAATGTAGCCAACCATACAACCACTCATTTTTTCTATTCCAGTAGCTCGTATTTTCGTCAATAATCTCCCATGATCTACCCTGTCTCTCAGCTCATCCACCCGAATTCGACCGAACGGAAATACTTTAGCTTTCTTGATATGAATTTGAACTGGCCTGTTACATTAAAAAATGATGAGAAACCGTGGAATAATAACTAATGAAGACCCTAATATGTTGTACCACAACTTACGTTACCTGAAAGCACTTTAAAACTGGCTGAAAATTATAATTATAATATGACAACCCGCGATTTAATTTAATTTTTACGTTCATTGAAGGGCATTTTCAGTTTGTTTGTTTGTTTGTTTGTTTGTCCAACCCTTGTCCCGTTTCCCTACGGGGTCGGGTATGAGGTGAGATGAATTTGTCGTGGCGGTTTTTTATGACCGGATGCCCTTCCTGACGTCAACCTCATCAGAGGAGTTAATGAGAGATGAAATGAATGACGTGATATATGATAGTAGGGAGAGGGTGAAACCCGGTGCCGGCACATAGCCTACTCCTGTCGAATAGCACCAAGGGGTCTGCTCAAGGCTTAACGTCCCCATCCGACGGACGAATCACCATCAACAGCGTCATATGCCCTCACTCCATATGAGCACTGCGGAGAGGTTTGGAATTTAATCCAGGCTTTTGGCACGCAATCTAGTGATTAGAAATTTTATACCACCACCTCCCCTACCCTGCCGGCCAACATTCTGATGGTGAAAATTTTTTCGACCAACGGGACTCGAACCGGCTAACCTCGGTGTTAGACCGTTTTTAGACTTCAGCGCCTTAACGATCATGGCCACCAGGCGGGCTTGAAGGGCATTTTCAGTATGTATCCATAATTTCTGTTACTGTTGCCTCTATGATTCGGATGACATGTACATTATAGATGAGCTTTAAAATTCTGCAATATTTGATGTCTGCAATATGTTTGTGTACTGTTACTAGTATGATTCTTCTCAATTATGTGACACCTTCTGCTTACCCTGACGGCCTGTCACAAGAGAACACATGGAAACTGATGGACGTTAATTTAAACGTCTTTACATCGCCTTGGCGCTTTATTATGACATATTTAACATTCATGGATCAGCTTACTCTGTTCTTCTTGAGTTAGTGATACAGCATTTAGTAGCACGTCGTTACGTCTTCATATCATCATCATCATCATCATCATCACTCTCCATTATTATTCTAGGTAGCCTATTCTCCGACATCCGCTTCACATGCCCTACCACGTAGCTGGTTATGTGAACAGATTCATCTATCAAATTTATTCCTAACGCAATCTTTACCTCATCAATACGTGTACCTGCCTGCCTGCCATTATTCTCACCTGCATGTTGAATAGAACAGCGTTGATTGCAACTGCGAACTCTTCTTCTTCTTCTTTATCTCTTTCCCCTCCAGGGTCGGTTTTTCCCTCGGACTCAGTGAGGGATCCCACCTCTACCTCCTCAAGGGCAGTGTCCTGGAACTTCGGACTACTCTGGGTCAGGGGATTAAACTGGGGAGGATGACCAGTACCTCGTTCAGGTGGCCTCACCTTATATGCTGATCAGAGGCCTTGCTGGGATTTGGGATTTGGTTTTTGGCTTTACGTCGCACCGACACAGATAGGTCTTATAGCGTCGATGGGACAGGAAATACCTAGGAATCGGAAGGAAGCGACCGAGACTTTAATTAAGGTACAGCTCCAGCAATTGCTTGGTGTGAAAATGGGAAACAACGGAAAACCATCTTCATTGCTGCCGACAGTGGGTTTCGAACCCACTATGTCCCGAATACTGGGGGAGATTGCAAGGGATAGACAAGGAAAAGGCCTTAAGTCAGGTACCATCTCGGCATTTGCCTGGTTGAGGTCGGAATCGAACCCACCTCTATCTACTCAGTTGACTTCCCGAGGTTGAGTGGACCTCGGTCCAGCCCTCGTACCACTTGTCAAATTTCGTGGCAGAGCCAGGAATCGATCCCGGGCCTCCGGGGGTGGCAGCTAATCACACTAACCACTACACCACAGAGGGGGGACTCAACTGCTAACTCACTGCATTAGGATTAGGAAGGTAGTTGCCCGTGACCTTATTTAATACACAGCATTGGTGTGAAAATGTGCAACCACGGAAAATCATTTTCAGGGCACCCAATGATAGGATTTAAGCCCACCATCTCCCGCATTCGAGCTAACAGCAACACGACTCAAACCGAGAATCCATCTCGCTCGGTGTTTTTATTTTACTTAGTGCACTACATTCCTGGGAGAATAAAAATCTTATTTGAAAAGGCCCACCTGTTCCTGCTTTGTATTTCCTACCTGATATTCAATTACCTGAGTTTCCTCTCAACTGATTTCGCTTTAGTATTGAATATAAGTTATTAAGTTTCGTATCATTCTCGCTGCTGCTCTTCTCAGTACCCAAGATATTAGATAGCTTTCAGCACAGTTTACCATTGACCAAGTCGTAGGCGTAGGCCAAGCTGATTACTACAATTATTCACACCGATCTATATCCTTCTTTGCTATTTTACAAGAGTGTAGTCATTTACCATCTCCTTAAACCTTTATAACTACTTTGAACCAGGAGCTATCTGTCAATGTAAATACTTTTGTCTGCTCGTACTAACCTATGATGATCATATAATATCGCGGTATGGCTAACATAGTTTTTCTTGGTATTCTCTCTTATGTCTTCCTAGGTCCATAAAACTTAACCATAAGTGTCTATTGTTCTCGTAGCATTTTTCCCGTGAGTCTGCCGCGCCTGACGTGTTATGCTGATAGGCGTCCAACCCAACGTCACTGGCGTCGTTAAGGTCTATCTATTTTTCCGTACACCAAGCAACAGTCGCCGTTAATCACTCACTGCAACATTACGTTTCAAAAATATGTACCGTATGCGACAGGCATTTACACAATGCATCAAGATGCCATACGGTTATGTAAAAAGTACGTGCCAATTATGAGTTTTCAGTAGGGTATGAAATGAAAGCTAAACGCGATGGCATACTGATAAAAAACGTGTGTGAATTTGTGAAGCGGAAGTAGTAGCCCATGTAGTAGAGGAAATGGCTTGGAGTGGGAAGGAAACGGCCGTGTCGTTAATTACAGTACAACCCATGCATTTGCTTCGTGTGAAAATGGGGAATCACAGAAAACCACTTAAGGGCTGCCGAAATTAGCGTTCGAACCCACTATGTCCCGATTGTAAGCTCTCAGCTGCGCGCACCTATCTGCACGGCCAACTCCCTCGGTATCGGTATGTTTTATTTAAATGTAATCTCTGTGTCCTAGTATCTGAGGGCAAATGGTAAACAATAACTATCTTACAGTTCGGCTCCATGGTTAAATTGAGTCCAAGGGGTTGTGGGTTCGATTCATGACCGGTAGAAGGATTTTAACTTTCATTGGTTAATTCCGATGGCTCGGAGGAAGGGCCTCATCCTCATAGATTAACAGTTCACCTACAGGGCGTCTAGTGGAAAAACCTACACCTGGACACTCTAGAGGCCACACGTTATAATAATGATAATAATTATTATTGATGATCTCAAAAATGTCTTCAAATTCAAAACCAGGAATATAATATTCAACAAATATCTCAGAGTTCCAGTAATAGGAATCCAACAGTATTATGTCCTCAGCATTTATGGAAACCAACCACAGGTGTACATGGTGTATAACCTACAGTAACACTGAATATTAATAATATTGGACCAGTTGTTCGTCAGTGGATTGTGATTGTATTATTTATGTTCAAAATCCTATTTTATTATTCCCAACGATAATCCATTTCTGTAAACATTGATCTTCAGTGTATAAGAAATCCAAAAGTGAAAAACTAAGTTTTATATGTAATTTCTGATATGTTTTAGAGCTTCAACCTTGTGTACTTCCACAGAAGTTAATTGGCCGAATATGAACGTGCATCCTGAGAAGAAAATACGGAAGGGATCCTGGCGAGTAACCTTAATTCTCGTGAATACTTTCAATTAACTAACACCAATGTATCCTAAATATGAATAAATATGTTTATGACTGAATAGTGAAACGAGTCAGTCGTTACTGATTATTCAGATTCCTGTAACATACAGCTGTAAGTACAACTGCAGGTAGACGCTGTGACCCTACAAAATGTACAATAAATGTTGGTGCCCGGACGGCGAACTACCAAATAAATATAATTAACACGTTCCCTGCTTTGCGAGTCGCATGTGACTCGTACAGCACATAAATGTGGAGCTGGACAAAATTACACTTTTAATCCTATGCTGGTACGATAATAACTTTGCGTAACAGTACGTCATCGAGTCACAGGTGGTATCTATGTTGTTCTATGGCATAGGTGTACGTTTAACAACTACCTTACACCACGAGGCACGGGTGACTCGTGACGCATGGATGTAATGCCGCTTTTACTATTTGCTATACGAGTCCCAGTGCCTCGCAGTTTTACTAGACGTCCCGCTCAACTGGCGTGGACAATAGGGGCTATACATTGTATACATTGTTGAACAAGTATTATCGTGCTGTAGCCGTCATTGTAGGCTGGCGGAAATCTGTTATGGCAGCGAGTGAATAACCTTGTCATCTTGTGAGGTGTTTATATATTGGGTATTCAGCCCGAAGGCTGGTTTGATCCTCTGCAGCTCCACCAACAGGTGTCATAAATAGCCTAGGCGTCACTGAAGAGGCGTACTAGGGAAATAAGGAGTGAGGTAGTTTCCCGTTGCTTTCTCACCGAGCCAGCTGTTGCTATTACATATCAGTCTGCCAAGCCCACTGAAATACATGCACTAACCGACCCTATGAGAGATATTTTCACACCATTCTTAGGAGAGATAAGCAAGGGTATTACTAGCATCACTCATGACGCAGTCACTTTCATATTGTCAAAGCCAAGGATGAGACTGAGACAGGTCAATGAAAATAGCTAATTTGTTATAGCCCATATTAGAAGGCTGTACACACTACATCTCGCCAGCAAAGGCATCTTGTGAGGTAACCACGGGGTATACAAGAGTGAATCAGCCTTTGCCAACATGCGGAAAAGGGTGTTAACTCTCTGCTCCTTGTTACGCAAGGCACGGATGACTCGTGGACTAAAATAATTATTGCCGCGAAACTGAGCACTGGTGGATCGTCCTGCTGAGGAATGTGAGAACTTGACATGACTTGCAGCTGTCAATCTAATTATTTCGAAGTAATATTTATACTTTCGCCATCCACCGTCAGCCCGCAAAACTACTTCCTAGGACGCATCACATGTGCCTCGTGACGCACCCAAGCGAAGTACGGTATGAGACATCGGTGACGCGTGACGCACTCACGCTTAATGTCAACAGTGTAACAATAGCAGCGAACGTGTTAAAGAATAAAACGAAGCCACAGTTTACGTTAACAGATCGCAGGTTGAGTCTCATGCTAGACCTACTTCACCCACACCTCAAAACCTGCTGCTAGGAATGGGTAAACTAGTTGATCAGAAAATACATCGAATTTACAGTTTATAGCACAAGAATTTTATATTGTTTTAACGAGCTGCATTTGTAGCTTAAACTAACTCTGTTCTTTTTCCCTTTCATGCGAAAAAGTAGCTGTCTGTCTGTCTGTCTGTCTGTCTGTCTGTCTGTCTGTCTGTCTGCCTGTCTGTCTGTCTGTCTGTCAGGTCATCAGCCCAGAGGCTGGTTGGATCCTCAAATAGCACCACCAAAGTTTATGCGGTTATAAGGAAACCGCAAAAACCAATGGCAGCACCAAAATGAGGCGTACTAGGCAAGACGAGGAGTGAGGTAGTTTGTCATTGCTTTCCTCACTGGGTCAGAAAGTGCTATTGCAGCACGACTGACCCTATGAGCAACATCTTTGATAACACTCAGATGCACTAGTCGTGCCCTGAATGTCATTACTCAGCACCACCCATACCCCAGCAGCTTCCATATTGTCACAGCCATGGATGAGACTGGGACTTCGGTGGAAGCTACACTTTACTCTGGCCTGTGCCAAGAGATGGATACAAAAGTACTGTATCCATCAAGAAATGGCAGCTAGAGAAAACCGAGATTCCTCCACATTTCCATTTTTATTTAATTCAAATATTGTTCTGTTTTTTTCTTCTAGAATTCCTAAACTTGATTTAGTTCTATTTTGCTTCTTTTTATAAATAAGTTTTAACAGTATTCTCATTAACGCCATTAAAGCCTTTGGTAACGGCAAGTGGCAATGTTCGCAGAGTAGCAGGATTCTCCTCAAGTTGCTTTCATCTGTCTCATTCTCCAATAGACTGATGCAGCAGCTTTCTGAGTATAATTATTCACTCTACCTGCAGTGAGCTCACTTACACGACTGGGTAAGTAGCACATGTGCTCATGTTATGTTTTATTGTTTTGACGAAGCATAAGCCTGTAGTTTCGGTACCGTATTTGGGCCGGGGTGCTTAGCAAAACCATGAAGGTAAGTACGAAAGATATATCTACACAACACACGAGATGACAGTGTTCAATACCTCATTATAAGGAGGAAATACCAATGTGTATCCTCGGTATCAGGAGATGCAGTAATGCTGCCATCTTGAGGTTCTATAATCGTCGTGTCGCACGGCTAACAGTTACAACACTGAGCGAGCCCAGGCGAGCGCAGGGTACTAGCAGGCAGGCCCAGCAAGCCAGCCAGAGCAGATTTACTCAGCCAATCATTAATATAAAAATAATTTAAATTCTCAATAGGGCTACTTGTTAAACTGGTATATCGTGCCTTCACTACAACCTTATCTCCTTATGCTAAAGACCAATTTACCAGTCGGGCCGATGACCGTCGATGTTAGGCCCCTTAAAACAACAAGCATCATCATCATCATCATCAATTTACCGGTCTTTTCCTTTCAAATAGTTTTAATTTACAAATATCCCCACATCAGCCATTGTGTTTGATGCAATAAGGATTATTATTATTATTATTATTATTATTATTATTATTATTATTATTATTATTATTATTATTATTATTATTATTATTATTATTATTATTATTATTATTATTTCTCAATAAGCATGGATATATTCCATCACATTCCTAATATTTATTCCATAAATGTCCAGTGACGATTCTTACGTTCATAGCTGGGAAAAGCACTCGGTAATATCATGTTCCAACTTAAGTCTCCTTCTTCTAAATTTCTTCTTAAAAATACAGATTCCAGTCCCCTTTGTCTTCTTCCTGAACATTTAACTATATCCGCAATAGACAAACCATTCTACACTGCCTCATGTACCACTAACGCAGACGTTTTTATTATTTTACCACCGACTCCAATTCCTGATAATGCAATGAAAGAATGCAGAATTATTTTTATATTCCTGGACCAGTTTTGGGTCGAAATAATTAAATTGAAGGTACAGTAAAGCATTAATCATCCAAAACCTTCCGGCAAAGATTATAAAGAATATTGTTTTTTACTATACCAGATCACCGCCGGCCCCGCGGTGTAGGGGTAGCGTGCCTGCTTCTTACCCGGAGGGTCCGTGTTCCATTTTCGGCCACAATGGCTGATGTGGGGATATTTGTAAATTAAAACTATCTGAAAGGAAAAGACCGGTAAATTGATGATGATGATGATGCTTGTTGTTTTAAGGGGCCTAACATCGACGGTCATCGGCCCGACTGGTAAATTGGTCTTTAGCATAAGGAGATAAGGTTGTAGTGAAGGCACGATTTTTATCTGGGTATGAAGGCTGATTCGATGTCAACTCAGCTTACGTGATTACAATTGAGAAGCTATCTGACGGTGAGATAGCGGCCCTGGTCTAGGAATCCAAGAATAACGGCCGAGGGTATAGTGTGTGCTGACCACACGACACCTCATAATCTGCAGGCTTCGTTTTATACTAAATCACCTCCATCCATCAACTACAGACTTATCGGAAGTCCACAAAGTTACCCCCTTATTCTACTTTTCATCAAACGGTCCAGATTGTCCTTCCTGTTACTATAAATATATATTCTGTAACAACACATCCTGACACAAACCGAAATGAAAATGAATCCCAAACAATATCTGTATCTCTAATAACATCCGTCCACACATTAACAATACAGCCATTTCTTTCGCCAAACCTACACAAAGTCTGTCCATAAAACCAGTGAAATGCATCAGTCCCTACCCTCAAAATATAAAGTCCACAGTAGTTTTACCTTTTCTATAATGAAAATACAAATTGACTGATCTCAAATGAGTACAAAATATAAATAATCATGCATTATTATTGAAAAACAATTAATTCAAATAAGCTTCACAATTCTGAATACGATGATTCAACTGTACAAATTTTCGCTATTCCTCTGATAATTCAGTTCCCTTTAAGCGATGAAGAACAGGGATGGCGAACCTATGCCACGCGTGTCACTAGATGACACGCGAACACGATTTCGGTGGCACGCCACATGCACATAATATTTTATATATATGTCTTGTACTACAGACAATGCATATCGTATAGTGTTTCACGTGTAAGAAATAAATATCGAAAATCTCAATACCAGTTCCATTCGGACGTGCAATATGGCAACTGCTACACTGATAGGTCCGGAAGTCAAGTGAGATAGTCTCGTTTTCTTGTGGTTTTGTATACGGACATCGCAAACATGTTTTCGGTGCCGAAAAGAACAGAAACTTAACAAAGGTGGTGACCGTATTTTTTCAAGAACTCTGGCTAAGGGAATTCGGACTGATAAAAACATGTGTTGCCTGTGTTCGAAAACAATTGTTTCCCCCACATTTAATGTAAAGCGCAATTTTGAGACTGGTCATTCAAATGTTGGTTCCATTTCAAATGAAGAAAGAAGAGAGTTTGTTTCATAAAATATCCAACATTACACAAAACAAACTAGTTCTTTTGTATCACCTTTCCGGCCAAGGAATAATAGCAGTGCGGCTGTTTACATCTGTCTCACTGCATAGTACGGCATGCATGGGAAACAGATTTCTGACGGTGAGTTGTTGACAGAAAGTTTCTTATTGACGTTCGACACATTATTTAAAAATTTCTCTAACAAACAACTAATAATTAACAGAATTAAAGGAATGCCACCTAGCTGAACTGCTGTCAAGAATAGAATAATGAAAATGAGTGAAGAAGTTTCGGAGCAGTTGAAAGCTAATTTGGATAACTCCCACATATAAGCAGTATGTTTTGATGAAATCATGAATGTGACCTTACAAACAAGGATGGCTGTTTTTTATTTATTTATAGATTTCCTTATGGAAATGTGATGAAGGAGAAATTAGTTAATTGTTGATTAGTTTAATTGTTGAGCGTACAAACTACAACATGGAAAGATAATGAAGCTAATGAAGGAAGTGAAATCCATTCGCAATATTGGTACTTTTGATTTTCATGTTTGTGGGTTACTGTAGTCACGTCCTAGTTCGTGAACTATGGGCAACGGCTGAGTGGCCTAGTAAGTGGTCCTGAGAGTCGGGATACCAGTTGCTATGGAATGGGAGTGGGCATCTCGGACATATTCTGAGTCGTGGCCCTCCTTGTGCTCAGGCGGCTAGGACTATACAATTCACCGGTGGTCCATAACCGTAACCACCGATGGAGAAGGCCTCCGCATACGAGCGTGACGTCATCACAGGTGGTTACACGGAGACGGGAGACCATTCTCCCGTTAGGCAACATGAAGTTGCTATATAGCTATTAATAACAAGCGTTGCACTTGCACACGTTCTTAATTATGTTATGTATTAATTTAGAATGTAGCAGCTAAATAAACCTAACAAAGTATTTTTGAAATATCGTCTGCAAAGAACATAAATAAAACATGATTTCAAGTACATATTCAAATCAAGATTTCTTACGCAAAATAATGTAGGCTAAACGTAAGCAGTATGTCCACAATAAATAAATAAATAAATAAATAAATAAATAAATAAATAAATAAATAAATAAATAAATAAATAAATAAATGATAACTGAAAATAAAACATGTTCTCTTGACTCTCTAATAAATTCATAATAGTTGTTAGATATTGTTAATCAGCCATAACTGAAGAAAGTATTGAATATGAGAGTTTGTTGATTAATCAAACAGTATTCAGTTCACATACGAGTAATTTATGGTTTACTTACCACTACAGATCACTTAAGTAGAAGGTCCATTGTACGTCCCAAAAATGTGGATACATACAGTACTGTACCTATGGGAATATTCACCCTGCGAGGAATTTACATACTGTACATAGTTTTATTGCAGAAGAATGTCAACAAAGAGAGACATTCTGTACCATTATGATAGCTATAGAATATGTTGTGTATGTAATACTCGTATAAACCGATTATCCTAAGTACAGCATTGTAAACAGGGTACTTCAACAAATTCCTGCAAGACTCGCTTCTTCAAGGATTACTGAATTTGGGAAGATGGGTCTTGTAGATGGTCATAAGTAAGTACACTGAATAACAGTTTATAATAAATACTGTCATTTTATTACAGGGAAATTATACAATTATGTCAACCAAATTGTTATTTTCTCAAAATAAATTTTACATAATGATCATAAAGAATTCAATCTAAGACTTCCAAGCGCCTGTTTCTTCGTCATACACACCTGTTTCCTGATAATGTCATGGGATGTAAAATGAAGCTCAGAGACCTGAAAGTGGAAAAAAATAAAATGGAGATAATCTACATACTTCTTTTCCAATACGAATAGATACAAATATAACATGTATGTAACTCTTTCTTGACTATCAGGACTTAACTAAGCTGTGGTATATAGCTGACTATGGATAAAGTGTAACCAATTCTAAATTTTTTATTAGCTTCCGTGGGAGTATAAAGAATCATATGAAATTATATTTTGGAAACAAGCATATTTTGGAATATATTTCTATTACTGGACAGGTCTTAGAAATGGTGAATATTTATGATATTATGAATTATAAGTGGGACAAGTCCTGGTGGGCAGCTAGTGACACTAGTGTCAAATTCCATGTATTAGTGTTATTGAAGGGCAGTATTATTATGCACGTTGTGCTAGTTGCAATTCGTGTGCAATATTGAAAATGTTTAGGCCCAAGACAAGAGAATTAACTGAAGCTATCTGAGTAGGTGCAGGTAGGCCCTAATGTGATGGATTTAGAAGACCGTGATGATGAAAAAACAGCTGATAATTTTACCAGAGTATTTGATACAGAATTGTAAGCTGCTGACTGCAAATATTTTTTGTTTCTCCATCAATAGCCTAATATTTTTGCTGTAATACAAATATACAATAATACTGGAACAGACTTTTGCTCAGGTATAGTTTTCATTAATTTTGTGTTAGTCTCATAATATTGTACCGCTCCCGCGTCCAGGTGGGGATACATTAGTTTCCTGACTAGCTCTGAAGTGTAAATGGTCTGGCCTCTGTAACAATTCGGGTTGTGAGTTCCGCTTGAGAAAGTGTGCCGACGGGTTAAAGTTCAAATCAACCTAGGCTGAAGGACGTCTCCTCCACGCTATCAGTTGAATTTCTAAGCACCTCTGTGTTGCCGAAGTAATCGCAAATGAATATTGCCAATGTAGTACCATGCTTGGTTCTTACAAGTCGCTACCGCATTCGCAAGTAGAATAAAAAGCTTTAAATATTCTTACACCTAGCTCTTATGCTAACTAGACATAAACAAAAATTGTTAATTTTTTTCATATTTATTAAATAATTACTCTGAATAATAAACGAATTAATTCTCTATGATCACATTGGGATGTTCCACACTGTCCTGTTGACATTATACAACCATATGGGTTCCTCCCCTCGCCATTGAAATGAAAGTAAAGAAAATAAAAGTATTCCTCTTAAGAACTTGCCGATAATGACAAAATCCTGGCCATGAATGTCCATATTAGTGCTTTGGCCTCGTTGGTAATTCAATTAATATTAAGTAAAATTAAAATAATTGGTTGAAATGAGTAGAAATGTTAATAAAGAAAAAAAATATAAATTCGCTAGAGTTAAAGGTATTAGATGCATCTAATCGATTATGAATAAAAGTAGAATTACATTTTCTACCATACAGTGTCATATCATATCAGATTGAAAAACGCAAAGTTTGTTCAGATAACTATTTGATTAAGTTTTGGAATCTCTTTCTCTGTAGTTATAATGCTTCCTTAAAATAATTCAAAGTCCAATGCTTTAATTACAAGCTCAAATGTGACTAATAAAATGAACGTCACCTTGTCCTAAATTTTGTATCTGTGTCAGTATACACAGTGAAAATCTGGAAAACGATTTAACTCACTCAGAAAAACAACAGTTATCCAATAAGATTAAAAGGTGTTCTCATTATCAATTACAATTTCATTTTTACGTTGTCATTCAGATCTTCATGTTTCATCTTACTTGGTCTCAAAATAAGCAACATTAAGTCCGCTGTATGTCGTAATGGTTTATATCATAACATTTGTATGGCTAATACGGTTAATATGAAAAATTAGCATCTCAATATTAGGTTATAAATTCAATTTAAGTGTGTTTCTGGCTGAATATTACGTCACCATATGTATTTCATCCAATTTTTAACAAATTTATCCATAGGCGAAAAATCTCTATGTTAGAAGACTCTACCCTCACTTAGAAACTCAAATATGAATGACTAATTCACCAGTGGTATACCAATTTGTTCTTATAAATTCGGCAATTAACTTATTATGTGCGAGAATTCTCTAATGTGGTTAAATATATTTCATTGATGGCCTATTTATTAGCATAACTAGCTTCATGGCACTTTAGATGACCTTAAGTACTCCAAAACCAAATTATACTGATGGCTTCGAGATCGTATCCTATGCTACTCTACATATCAGTGGGATAAAACAATCACTTGAAAACGGTACGCTTCATATATACCGCATAATGCATATCCAACACATAATAACATCGCACAGAAGACTATTATGACCGATCTCTCAAATAAAATAATCATCATCATCATCTACTAACACGTGCCTGCCATTACTACTATTCAACCATTAACCTACTATATTTCGCGTAGCAGCTGTATCAAAACTCATTAGGCACTCCATTTCCATAAATACCTAACATATCTACCATAACCTTCTCATCTTTGCCGTCTTTCCTCCTGTCATAGTATTAAATCATAATATATCGCAATCCTAAGCTGTGCTATTTCATATCTTGTCATATACATACGATCTCTTTATCTGACATCATGAATAAAGCCATCACACATAATATAAACATTACCACTCGCACCTTAGCACTTCACTGATAACAAAATAAACATGCTTATTGCCTTTTAAACACCGCATTGGATAATATTGCGAACGAGTTTCACTGGTGAGTTGCGCCTACATATGGAATTAACATTTATTACAGATGAATACCTGTATCCACATAACCATATTTCATTACGCTAACACGCGCGCACACATTATCACAGCACAAAATATTAATATCTTTCCGAAGATTAAAATACATTACGGTACTTACGTATATACGACTTAAAGAGAACTTAACTTGCTTATTTGGACTCTTCCTGTTGTTCTCCCTCAGGTCATCGGAATTAGTAGGTCTGGCTCCTCGGTTTTGTTTAGGTCAACGGGTCCATGTGTTCCTCTCTCAGCTGACTTTCATCTGTATTGGGTCGTCACAGCATAGCTCCGCCAAGTCTAAGTAGTCGTGCCTCTCAGCTGCTCACACCATCATGGTAACGTGTTGAACTCTCGGAAAAGAAAATTGCAATACAGGGTTTAGTGTCGTCATCTTATGGTTAGGGTTTTATCTCTATAATACTTGCAATATTAAAAATGATTCTGTTTGGAATAATCAGTTTTAGTATGGTTTCAAAACTGCTAACTGTTGAGGATAATAAATTTGGTAATCGGGTAGATATGTTTTTCTGGTTCCCTTATCGAAGAATGCGTAGTAACTAGTTGGAGAGTGCTTCTCAGAACAAGCAGTATCGTGCAAAATATCCGTCCGCTGAGTCGAGTCGCGATGTAATTGCTATTACACTCTTCTGGTGTTTTCTTATTGCTTCAATTAGTAAAGCGACGTATAGGCCTATTACTTGGTATTTCGAACTCTATAGCCAACAAATATGTTGCTTTCGAAGTAAAAAGCTGCTTCTTTCTTCTCTTGCTCGTGCCAGTTAAGCTTAGTAATGTAGATTGACGAAATTTTTTTAATGGAGGTTCCTTTTTTCATTAATAATAGATTTGAATAATCTGCATTTGTCATTCATTTCTTACCGCCTTCTAAACGTGGTTCTTTCGGTAATTGCTTGTTGAAAAGATATATCATTTCGGTATATCGGCGTTATTCCTTTCTAGATCGACGTTTTACTAGCTTGAACTCCATTTTTGTTCCTATTTATGCAGATACAGAAAGTGAAATGTCACAATATGTTAGAGAACAGCTACTAGTATTTGTCTGTTTATTTATTTATTTTCCCTATTATTTATGTTAATAGGCAAATACACAGTGGTGTCTGAATGGTCCTATTCTTGAGTAGGCCTACTCTTCAGTTTTGGTGTTGGGCTAATCATCATAAAATATTACAGCTACTGGAATAGTTCGAAGGCTATTATAAACAGAATACCGTATTTGTTACATTTTTAGGTATTCATCCTGATAATGGCGATGATTAGGCCTAATCATCACAAAATATTGCAGCTACTAGAATTGTTTGAAGGCTATTATAAACAGAATATGTTTAATTTTTAGGTATTAATCCTGATAATGGTGATGACTAGTCCTAATCATCATAAAATATTGCAGCTACTAGAATAGTTTGAAGGCTATTATAAACAGAATATTTGTTTAAGTTTAGGTGCTAAACCTGATAATGGTGATGGCTATGAACATGATGATTGACTGTGCAATGATTTTGAAACAAATGCTGTAAGGACAAGAAAAACTGCTTTACCCAGTCCCATGAAATAGACTTAAGTTAGCATGACACGGCACATATTTTGACATGTATTTCAACTTTTTATACTTCTCAGGTATAAATATGCCCTGTGACATGAAGTAGACAAAAGTTAGCATGTCAGGGCACATATTTTAACAGGTATTTCAACTTTTTTAAACTTTTTTGCTGTAAATGTGCCCTGTGACATGAAGTAGACAAAAGTTAGCATGACAGGGCACATATTTTAACAGGTATTTCAACTTTTTATATTTCTCAGCTATAAATATGCCCTGTGACATGAAGTAGACAAAAGTTAGCATGCCAGCGCACATATTTTGACAGGTATTTCAACTTTTTATACTTCTCAGCTATAAATATGCCCTGCGACATTAAGTAGACAAAAGTTAGCATGACAGGGCACATATTTTAACAGGTATTTCAACTTTTTATTTATACTTCTCAGCTATAAATATGCCCTGCGGCATGAAGTAGACAAAACTTAGCATGTCAGGGCACATATTTTGACAGGTATTTCAACTTTTTATACTTCTCAGCTATAAATATACCCTGTGACATGAAGTAGACAAAAGTTAGCATGTCAGGGCACATATTTTAACAGGTATTTCAACTTTTTTAACTTTTGTGCTGTAAATATGCCCTGTGACATGAAGTAGACAAAAGTTAGCATGACAGGGCACATATTTTAACAGGTGTTTCAACTTTTTATACTTCTCAGCTATAAATATGCCCTGCGACATGAAGTAGACAAAAGTTAGCATGACAGGGCACATATTTTAACAGGTATTTCAACTTTTTATACTTCTTAGCTATAAATATGCCCTGTGACATGAAGTAGACAAAAGTTAGCATGACAGGGAACATATTTTGACATGTATTTCAACTTTTTATACTTCTCAGGTATAAATATGCCCTGTGACATGAAGTAGACAAAAGTTAGCATGTCAGGGCACATATTTTAACAGGTATTTCAACATTTTATACTTCTCAGCTATAAATATGCCCTGCGACATGAAGTAGACAAAAGTTAGCATGACAGGGCACATATTTTAACAGGTGTTTCAACTTTTTATTTATACTTCTCAGCTATAAATATGCCCTGCGACATGAAGTAGACAAAACTTAGCATGTCAGGGCACATATTTTGACAGGTATTTCAACTTTTTATACTTGTCAGGTATAAATATGCCCTGTGACCTGAAGTAGACAAACGTTAGCATGTCAGGGCACATATTTTAACAGGTATTTCAACTTTTTTAACTTTTGTGCTGTAAATATGCCCTGTGACATGAAGTAGACAAAAGTTAGCATGACAGGGCACATATTTTAACAGGTATTTCAACTTTTTATACTTCTCAGCTATAAATATGCCCTGTGACATGAAGTAGACAAAAGTTAGCATGACAGGGCACATATTTTGACATGTATTTCAACTTTTTATACTTCTGAGGTATAAATATGCCCTGTGACATGAAGTAGACAAAAGTTAGCATGTCAGGGCACATATTTTAACACGTATTTCAACATTTTAAACTTTTCTGCTGTAAATATGCCCTGTGACATGAAGTAGACAAAATTTAGCACGACAGGGCACATATTTCAACAGGTATTTCAACTTCTTGTATTTTTCAGTTATAAATATTTGGTAATTCATTATTTTATAGTTAATTTATAGTCACCACAATGAATATTTGTTTCTTTATTTGAATAACTAATGTAAATCACATCTCAACATGCGCTTCTAAGTTTTAGTCAATACTGGGTTATGAAGAGCATTGACTGCCCAACAGGACTCATGACTCCACTGCTGTTTTTGTTACCATATATTCTTTTCTTTCTGTAAATTACTTAGAGTGTATTAACATTACATTTAACCATATTCAACATTGGTCAAGAAAGGCTTAGTTGAGTTTCCAATATACACTGACTGACAGAGCAAATGCAACACCAAGAAGGGGTGGTCAGAACTTTATGCCAATTGCAGGGTAGACTGGCGTCACTGAGGTATGCTCATGATGTGAAATGCGCCGCTGTGCTGCGCACGTAGCGAACGATAAATGGGACACGGCGTTGGCGAATGGCCCAATTCGTACCGTGATTTCTCAGCCGACAGTCATTGTAGAACGTGTTGTCGTATGCCACAGGACACGTGTATAGCTAAGAATGCCAGGCCGCCGTCAACGGAGGCATTTCCAGCAGACAGACGACTTTACGAGGGGTATGGTGATCGGGCTGAGAACGGCAGGTTGGTCGCTTCGTCAAATCGCAGCCGAGCCGATACCCATAGGGATGTGTCCACGGTGCAGCGCCTGTGGCGAAGATGGTTGGCGCAGGGACATGTGGCACGTGCGAGGGGTCCAGGCGCAGCCCGAGTGACGTCAGCACGCGAGGATCGGCGCATCCGCCGCCAAGCGGTGGCAGCCCCGCACGCCACGTCAACCGCCAATCTTCAGCATGTGCAAGACACCCTGGCTGTTCCAATATCGACCAGAACAATTTCCCGTCGATTGGTTGAAGGAGGCCTGCACTCCCGACGTCCGCTCAGAAGTCTACAATTGACTCCACAGCATAGACGTGCACGTCTGGCATGTTGCCGGGCTAGAGCGACTTGGATGAGGGAATGGCGGAACGTCGTGTTCTCCGATGAGTCACGCTTCTGTTCTGTCAGTGATAGTCACCGCAGACGAATGTGGCGTCGGCGTGGAGAAAGGTCAAATCCGGCAGTAACTGTGGAGCGCCCTACCGCTAGACAACGCGGCATCATGGTTTGGGGCGCTATTGCGTATGATTCCACGTCACCTCTAGTGCGTATTCAAGGCACGTTAAATGCCCACCGCTACGTGCAGCATGTGCTGCGGCCGGTGGCACACCCGTACCTTCAGGGGCTGCCCAATGCTCTGTTTCAGCAGGATAATGCCCGCCTACACACTGCTCGCATCTCCCAACAGGCTCTACGAGGTGTACAGATGCTTCCGTGGCCAGCGATTAGTATCGCGATTGACATGTCTAAAGCATTTGATAGGGTGGATCATGGGAGACTACTGGCAAAAATGAGTGCAATTGGACTAGACAAAAGAGCGTACTCTCCGGATCTCTCACCAATCGAACACGTGTGGGATCTCATTGGACGCCGTTTTCAAACTCTGCCCCAGCCTCGTACGGACGACCAACTGTGGCAAATGGTTGACAGAGAATGGAGAACCATCCCTCAGGACACCATCCGCACTCTTATTGACTCTGTACCTCGACGTGTTTCTGCGCGCATCGCCGCTCGCGGTGGTCCTACATCCTACTGAGTCGATGCCGTGCGCATTGTGTAACCTGCATATCGGTTTGAAATAAACATCAATTATTCTTCCGTGCCGACTCTGTTTTTCCCCAACTTTCATCCCTTTCGAACCACTCCTCCTTGGTGTTGCATTTGCTCTGTCAGTCAGTGTATATAAAGCCATATGAAGGCCAAGTTTTTCTTTAAACGAAGGTCCATTGATGAGTTTGTTATGTACCGGTATCAATTTTGTACACATCATAGGCCTATATATAAGGGGATATTGGAAAAATTACATGGATTTGTATTAATATCCTGATGAACAATTACTGCAAAATAGGGACAGTGAAAGGTCTTTGAGAACAAGAAATAAGAGAAAATTGAGTACTCTTCCAACAAAATAAGCTCATGTGACATCAGAAAAAAAATCCATATTGTCACTTGAAGTTTAATAAAGCACAGTAAATGAAATGCTTGTAGTGGTACAGGTAGATATTATTTTGTTATGAAATCACCAAATTTTGTACATCCCACAGTGGCCTAATTAACTACATGAACTACCGGTATTACATCCTTAGAAGGGTCAATGATAATCACACTAGGCAATAGCAATAGGCCTACCGTAAGTTTATTAGGTTTGTTTCATAATGGTATGCATATCTTATGTAACCAGAAACAAGGCTAACACATTTGGGTAAATTAAATTTATTTTATAATGATCACTTTTCTAACAACAGAAGTGCCAAAGTAATAACAGGCCTGGTTACGATTACAGTAAATCTACAGATATGAGGGATAGGCCAACAAAATAATATGATTTTATAATAGCTTTAGAAGTACCGGTACTGTACGTAAACATTTTTTTCAGGAATCTGGCGAATAAAGATTTAGGTAAGAACTCAGAATGTTAAACTAAGATGTTCTCTACCGGTAGTTGTTTTAAGGTTAGAGGGCAGAGAAAGTGATGATTTCCATCGTACATTTCTAAAGCATAGAAATATTACTCAACAAGTTGGTCCAATTTGTACAATGTTTCTTTAAACTTACCTTGCTGTATGAAGCTGGCGGAAAATCTCGTTTAATTGCACCTATCCACTTCTGTAGTAACTCTGGTTCCTTTGGGAAGTTGTAGACCGTTACTTTCTGCTCATTGCTGTAATTTCCATCACATCTAGACACCGAGCAGCAGTGTGGCATGCTTGAGTTGATTTATATTACGCAACTCGTTTACAGAATTGACAAAAACGCAAATATCACTCATGTAAATGCAATGTAACTCAACACGACTTTCTCACCACCATTACATTCCGTACATACAGAAAACCCAAGATTCCTCGCGCACGGTGGTGATAGTGTCACCACTTATGATGACGTCACACATAGCTCGCCAGGCAATGCTGAGGCCTTCTCTATCGGTGGTCACGCCATAACCCGTTAGAGGAGAGATCCTCACTTGGACTATGTGCAAGTAGGGAAGCATCCTGCTTCATGAATTTACCGAGCTCAGAACACTTTAAGCAAGCCTCGGACCTATGGGAGTAATGGAGGCCCACTCCCATTTGACAGGCGAGGGACTCCTTGGAAACAACTTGGCGAACGAAATGGAATTCGATGGGGAGCAATCAATATTAATGGGGCTTATGGAAGAAAGAAGGTAGAACTGGCTGAGTCAGCAAAGAGGATGCATCTGGATGTGCTAGGAGTAAGTGATATTCGGGTAAGGGGAGATAATGAGGAGGAGATAGGAGATTATAAAGTGTACTTGACGGGTGTTAGAAAGGGAAGGGCAGAGTCTGGGGTAGGGCTCTTTATCAGGAATACCATTGCACGCAACATAGTTTCGGTTAGGCACGTAAATGAGCGAATGATGTGGGTAGATTTGTCAGTGGGAGGAATTAGGACAAGAATTGTGTCCGTGTATTCACCATGTGAGGGTGCAGATGAGGATGAAGTTGACAAGTTTTATGAAGCATTGAGTGACATCGTGGTCAGGGTCAACAGCAAGGATAGAATAGTGCTAATGGGGGATTTCAATGCTTGAGTTGGGAATAGAACTGAAGGATACGAAAGGGTGATTGGTAAATGTGGGGAAGATATGGAAGCTAATGGGAATGTGAAGCGTTTGCTGGACTTCTGTGCTAGTATGGGTTTAGCTGTTACGAATACATTCTTCAAGCATAAGGCTATTCACCGCTACACATGGGAGGCTAGGGGTACCAGATCCATAATAGACTATATCTTAACAGACTTTGAATTCAGGAAATCTTTTAGAAATGTACGAGTTTTTCGGGGATTTTTCGATGATACAGACCACTATCTGATCTGTAGCGAACTAAGTATCTCTAGGCCTAGGGTAGAGAAAGTGAAATCTGTCTGCAAACGAATAAGGGTAGAAAACCTCCAGGACGAGGAAATTAGACAGAAGTACATGGATATGATTAGTGAGAAGTTTCGAACAGTAGACAGTAAGCAGGTTCAGGATATAGAAAGTGAATGGGTGGCATACAGGGATGCTGTAGTAGAAACAGCAAGGGAATGCCTAGGAACAACTGTGTGTAAAGATGGGAAAAGACGAACATCTTGGTAGAATGATGAAGTGAGAGCAGCCTGTAAACGTAAAAAGAAGGCTTATCAGAAATGGCTCCAAACAAGGGCCGAGGCAGACAGGGATTTGGTACGTAGATGAAAGAAACAGAGCGAAACAAATAATTGTTGAATCCAAAAAGAAGTCATGGGAAGATTTTGGTAATAACCTGGAAAGGCTAGGTCGAGCAGCAGGGAAACCTTTCTGGACAGTAATAAAGAATCTTAGGAAGGGAGGGAAAAAGGAAATGAACAGTGTTTTGAGTAATTCAGGTGAACTCATAATAGATCCCAGGGAATCACTGGAGAGGTGGAGGGAATATTTTGAACATCTTCTCAATGTAAAAGGAAATCATCATGGTGGTGTTGCAAACAGCCAAGCTCATGGGGAGGAGGAAAATGATGTTGGTGAAATTATGCTTGAGGAAGTGGAAAGGATAGTAAATAAACTCCATTGTCATAAGGCAGCAGGAATAGATGAAATTAGACCTGAAATGGTGAAGTATAGTGGGAAGGCAGGGATGAAATGGCTTCATAGAGTAGTAAAATTAGCGTGAAATGTTGGTAAGGTACCTTCAGATTGGACAAAAGCAGTAATTGCATCTATCTATAAGCAAGGGAACAGGAAGGATTGCAATAACTATCGAGGTATCTCATTGATTAGTATACCAGGCAAAGTATTCACTGGCATCTTGGAAGGGAGGGTGCGATCAGTCGTTGAGAGGAAGTTGGATGAAAACCAGTGTGGTTTCAGACCACAGAGAGGCTGTCAGGATCAGATTTTCAGTATGCGCCAGGTAATTGAAAAATGCTACGAGAGGAATAGGCAGTTGTGTTTATGTTTCATAGATCTAGTGAAAGCATATGACAGGGTACCGAGGGAAAAGATGTTCGCTATACTGGGGGACTATGAAATTAAAGGTAGATTATTAAAATCAATCAAAGGCATTTATGTTGACAATTGGGCTTCAGTAAGAATTGATGGTAGAATGAGTTCTTGGTTCAGGGTACTTACAGGAGTTAGACAAGGCTGTGCTGTTTGTAGTTTACACGGATCATATGCTGAAAGGTATAAAGGTATAAAATGGCAGGGAGGGATTCAGTTAGGTGGAAATGTAGTAAGCAGTTTGGCCTATGCTGACGACTTGGTCTTAATGGCAGACTGTGCCGAAAGCCTGCAGTCTAACATCTTGGAACTTGAAAATAGGTGCAGTGAGTATGGTATGGAAATTAGCCTCTCGAAGACTATATTGATGTCAGTAGGTAAGAAATTCAACAGAATTGAATGTCAAATTGGTGATACAAAGCTAGAACAGGTCGATAATTTCAAGTATTTAGGTTGTGTGTTTTCCCAGGATGGTAATATAGTACGTGAGATTGAATCAAGGTGTAGTAAAGCTAATGCAGTGAGCTCGCAGTTGCGATCAGCAGTATTCTGTAAGAAGGAAGTGAGCTCCCAGACGAAACTATCTTTACATCGGTCTGTTTTCAGACCAACTTTGCTTTACGGGAGCGAAAGCTGGGTGGACTCAGGATATCTTATTCATAAGTTAGAAGTAACAGACATGAAAGTAGCAAGAATGATTGCTGGTACAAACAGGTGGGAACAACGGCAGGAGGGAACTCGGAATGAGGAGATAAAGGCCAATTTAGGATTGAACTCGATGGATGAAGATGTACGCATAAACCGGCTTCGGTGGTGGGGTCATGTGAGGCGAATGGAGGAGGATAGGTTACCTAGGAGAATAATGGACTCTGTTATGGAGGGTAAGAGAAGTAGAGGGAGACCAAGACGACGATGGTTAGACTCTGTTTCTAACGATTTAAAGATAAGAGGTATAGAACTAAATGAGGCCACAACACTAGTTGCAAATCGAGGATTGTGGCGACGTTTAGTAAAATCTCAGAGGCTGGCAGACTGAACGCTGAAAGGCATAACAGTCTATAATGATAATGTATGTATGTTGATTTTTATACCTAATAATTTTTTAATTTGTTTTAAGTGCACCGACACTGATAGGTCTTGTGGCGTCGATGGGATAGGAGAGGCTTAGGAGTGGGGAAAATACCGTGGCCATAATTGAGATACAGCCCCTCGGAACATGCAATCAAATGTATTTACAAGATATATGTATAATAAATAAATACATGAATGAATAAGTAAATGAATAAATAAATAACATATTATGAAACATAATCGGGAATTTAGAGAGGAAGTCTCGAGGGTGGGGGTGGGGGGGCGGTTGTAGGCTGTAGACATCCCGTAATGGAAATAAAAAGCAACAAGTGGCACAGTCAACATATGATAATAATAAACAAGAGTAAAAATGGCACAATAGTAGGAAAAGGTTCGCCATCCCTGCTATCGAAACTTTGCTTACACAAATTCATGCTGTTTCCTCTGATAATTCCCTTTTAAATCAATCATGAAACAGAAAAAATCAGTTGATTCTATAATTTCAGAAATTCAACAGATTCGTAGAAATCCCATATCTCTTTTCATCCAGAAAATATTACTCACATACCTATAACATCTCAAATATATTCCAAAACGTCTTTTTCAACGAAATTACCCGTCCTTACCTCAAGTCTCTGAAACAATCTTCTGCTTACTGCACTATTTCTACACGAGATTCAACAGATGTGATAATGATTATTACTATAAATGAACTTGATCATTTTCGGTTTCTATTAGATCCGCATTGACTATTAATGAATCACCAACCTGTGAGAAACAGGGCTAAGAAAAGTCCGTCTGTCAGTACAATTGATAATACAATTAGTATACACTGTTTAATAATTTAACTAATAAACCATCGTAAATTCTCGTCTTCAGCGATAATTAAAAAAAAATCAAAATCCTTACGGAGATGCTTAAATTTCTTTCTTTCTCTCTTACACGATTACCCTCCAGAGTTAGTCTTTTCTTCGGACTCCGCTAAGGACCCCACCTATACCACCTCAAGGGCAGTGTCCTGGAGGGTGAGACTTTGGGTCGGAGGGATAAAACTGGAGAGGCCTCTGGCGGTCTCACCTGCTATTCTGAACAGGGACCTTGTACGGGATGGGAAGATCGGAAGGGATAGACAAAAGGAAAATGGAAGGAAGCTGATTAGGCTTTAAGTTAGGAACCATCCTGGCATTTGCCTGGAGAAGTAGTGGGAAACCACGGAAAACCACTTCGAAGATAGCTGAGGTTGGAATCGAACCCCCTTCTACTCAGTTGACCTCCCGAGGCTGAGTGGACCCTGTTCCAACTCTCGTACTATTTTTCAAATTTTGTGTCTGAGCCGGGAATCGAAAGGGGGCTCCGAGGGTGGCAGCTAATCCCCACAAACCACTACACCCAGAAGCCTACTGCTCGAATTTACAACATATAACACCTTAAAATAAAATATCTACCTTAAAACAAATGAAAATCTCAACAGTTCTATTTCTTGTTGTTGGCTAGAACACTTTTTCCTTTTCTTGAGGAAAATTGTTCAATGTAAAAATCCTATCACATTATGCAAATAGAGTTCTATTCACTGAGTGCAGAATTCTAATTTTTGAGCTGTGTTGAATGTTATAGTTGAAAACTGTTCTTGGGGCATTCAAATATTTATTTAAATACAAGTCAAAAGTGCCTACGTTTGTGTTAGACATGCAGATCCCTGAGCTGATATGGTGAAGTGAAAATCTACGTGCTTTATGCCAGCCCAAAAATACATCTTGTCGTGTCCAATACGTGATTGCGCGTGACAACTGAGCGTCAAGCGGACTGGAGACACGGGGGAAGTCCATTGCATAGCAGATGGTGGCAGCAATCGTGACATAATCACCAACCGCAACAAAGTTTCAGCTGAAATAATAGATTCCACTCTTCGAATTGAAGACTATTTAGTAACACCTACAACATCTGAGGTGTCTTCTGTATCCAAGGGATGGTCTGGCTCACAAATGATGAAAAATGGCTCTTCCATTTTCATAATAGATAAACTCTCAACTTCTGAGCCAGACCAGCCTTCGTTACTCTTCTACATTACTCCCTCTTCCTAGAATTAGACTAAACTCAAATTTCCACAAATCATTATCCTCTCACTAACTCGATTCCATATCTCATTTGTGATTCCATAAGCCCGTCTCATCTTCAACATTCTTTTGTAACACCACATTTCAATATATTCTATCCTGTTTCTTTCCGTGCTAGTTATTGTACATGCTTCACTTTCATACAATGTCACGTTCTACAGAAAGATCTTCCTGATTTACAGCTTTGAATGAACAAATAAACGTTTTCCGGGCATGCGCTTCTCTGCATTCTATGTCCACTTTATTTCTTCTACCGTCAGTTACTCTGATACCCAAGTGACAGTATTCATTTACTTCCTAATCCACTATTTCCTGCGTTCTATTACTTTTGTTTTTGGTTTATTTCTTTTCATGTGCTTATTATCAAAGATTCTGCCCATACCAATAAAATTTCCTTCAGATCTTCCGTAGAATCCAAAAAAATATGATCAGCAAATCCGCTCGTTTTGAGTTCTCAACCTTAAATTTTGATTTCATTTACAAATTCATCTTTGATTCCTTGACCGCCTGTTCTAAATAGAATATTGAAAAGGATGGGGTGGGGTGGAGACGAAGTATAGCCCTGACTTATAATTTTTTGACAACTCCTCCTTAGTCATAGCCCTTGCTTCCTATTATCATCTGGTAATATGAACTAAGTAAGTAAGTATGTAAGTAAGTAAGAAAAGTATTGCTCTTTGTGTTGTCTGTACCAGCATGTGGGCTGGGTTCATGTCTCCATCACTCTCAAACCTGAATTGAGTTTACGAGAGGACCGGTGATAATAAAACGTGCCGCGACTTACACGGGAAGTGTACGAGATCTCAGTCCTGTGTACTCTGCAAACATAATGGACTAGAAGTGTACAGAAGTGAGACACAGGAATCTTTGCTGTGGACTTCATGTTGCATGGCGCGGGTTTGTGTTTTCCTTTCAGTACAGATTACAAAAATCGTGTCTTCCGAGAACTGATGAAAAACTCTGAGTCTGATGACTCTGGAAACTGTGAGGGGATCCTGTGTGATATTCATCTTTATTATAGGCTGTTACGCATTTCAATGTTCAGTCGACTAATCTGCGTGAATTATCTGTTTTCCCAGCCATGTGCTCGCAACTAACACTCCACCTCGTTTAGTCACACAACTGTAAATTGTCGATCATTAAAAAACTGAGTATAACCATCCTTACCCTCCATGGCCGAGTACATTATTCTCTTGTGTCGGATCCTCCTAAACTCCTCCTCCGTGGCAGACAGTTATAGTATATGTTCACAATACAAGTATTCTGCCTCTCGTAAGAGGTGATGCGAAGAGGAAACACTCATGGACTCGGAAACTAGGAGCCTGAGTTAGCCACTAAATTGGCCTTACCTTACTCTGGCACTGCTTGTGCTTACTTGGCCATGCTGCTCGTTTTCAACTTTTTATCCGACCTTCCTCGGTGAATTATCGTTCTCTTCCATCCGACTTATTAGGTTTGCGAAGCGTAGGGTGATCTGGTCAGTTACTCCGCTACGGTAATTTATTAGACCGTTCAGTCAGCGTCTCATCGTCGAATGTTGGGCAGCGGTAAATAACCCAACCACACGAGGAGACCAAAGGCTTCGGGCGTATGAGGTCGAGTTGCATTACGTGGAGTGATGGTCTCCTAATTGTAGGAAATACCTCTGGAACCCACGAAGCAGCATCTGTTCGGGGCAGCTTCGAGTGGCGTCTGTCCATGTTAGCCTGTTCAGCTGCTAGTAGTAGTTCTAAATTACTTTGGGTGTGGTGGGCCTGTCGAACTAATCAGCTGTTCAGCTGCTAGTAGTAGTTCTAAATTACTTTGGATGTGGTGGGCCTGTCGAACTAATCAGCTGATCAGCTGCTAGCAGTAGCTCTAAAATACGTTTAGGTGTGTTGGGCCTATCGAACTAATAGCCTATATGATGGAATTTTGGTGAACCACGGACTCGTAAAATGCCATGACGTCCCCCGAAGGTGACGCGCAGTTCCCGGCATCCTGGGGGAACTGTGACCAGATACCACAACAACTGCAATAGTTAATGTCTTGCCTCTCATTGGCAAGGCAGAGAAATTGTTGGATTATATGGAAAAGAAAGATACGTAAATGATGGGAGTGAGCGAGACTAATTGGAGAGGAAATAAGAGAAAGGTTTTAAGAAAGGATGTAGTATGTACTGAAGTAGAAGTGTGGAGGCAACGGTGATAGAAGTATTATTCTGAGAGAAAACCTAGTGTGGTATGTTGTAAAATTAACCCGATAAAGCACAGAATAACTAAAATCAGACTTCAATTTGGGAGTGGAACAGATTTCATACAGGTGTATGCACCTTAGATGGGTAGTGCAGTAGAGTGTTTAGGGGTGTTTTTGGAGGAACTAGAGCGGTGCATGGAGGGCACGGAAGTGGATTTTTTAATCGTGTGGCTATTTCGAGCCGAGTGTAGCCCTTGTAAGGCAGACCTTGGGATGAGGGTGGACGCCATTTGTTATGTGTAGGTACCTGCGCGTTATTGTGGTGGAGGATAGTGTTATGTGTGGTGTGTGTGAGTTGCAGGGATGTTGGAGACAGCACAAACACCCAGCCCCCGAGATATTGGAATTAACCAATGAAGGTTAAAATCCACGACCTGGCCGCGAATTGAACCCAGGACCCTTTGAACCGAAGGCCAGTACGCTGACCATTCAACCAACGAGTCGACAAGGAAGTGGTAATAACGGGAAACATGAATGCTCACGTAGCAACAGATAGACGGGGTACAAGAATATATAGGTTCTTTTAAATATGAAAAGGGAGACGTAGTGTAAAAGTCATACTGTACTTCTAACATTTTCTTGTATAATTCCATCCTCAGTCTTCTAATGTCCGCAGCAATAATATCTTGACTACATGGGGAGTAAGGGTATTTATCTGCAGTTATTACATTCATTGTTGTCACCTGTCTAGCTAATGAGATTATTAGACTTTTACTCCAATCTTCTGGGAGGTCTTTCTTCATCTATATTCCATTTAATGGACTATACAACTACAGTACTCCTAATCGGCCGACTGCCTTTATCATATCCGTACATACCTGATCTACACCGGGTACTTTACCGGATCTCAGCTTCCATGCAACTGTTTCTATCTTGTCTCTGTCTTGCTCTTGTTCTTCAAATTTCATTTTTTTCATGCTCTCTTCCCCCAGCTAGTTCTGCGAGTCTAATATTGAGTAAAGTTGAAGAATACTTTTTTCGTCCGGGAGTAGTGGCATTACCTCTTTCTATGTCAAAATTTACCCTGCTTTTGTCTCTACAAACTAAGTATACTCTTTCATTTTTACCCTGTTCTTAATCAACCCACACGTCTTCATACTTCCTTTAATATCCTTCTGCAATATGTCTGTTAAACTTCCCCAGCATCTGCTTTCCTCTTTACCGAGTCAACTGGCCCTGCCGTTAGTGTCGCGTAGCTTGAGCTTGCATTCGGTAGATGGTAAGTTTGAATCCTTCCATCTGCAGCCCTGAAGATGGTTTTCCGTGATTTCCTATTTTCACACGAACCAAATGCTGGGGATGTACCTTAATTAAGGCCAAGGCCGCTTCCTTCCAAATTCTAGCCTTTTCCCATCTTTGCGTCCCCGAATACCTTCGATGTGTTAATGCGACGTTAAACCACTGGCAAAAATCGGATTTATCGCTTAGTCGAACAGCTCGTCTCCTTGTCCCCGAGTATTTCCAGCCCAATGATTGTTACATTTTCGTAACTTTACTCGTTTGTTGGAAATCGCCCAGAACAAGTCGTGTTGATTTCCTTGTTGTCTCTTCCAGTTTTTGAAAAAAGTAATCAACTAATTCACGTGACACTCTTTAACACTTGCGACCGCGGATATCCAGCTTCGCGCAAGTAAGAAGTAGGATGTTTTTAACATTGAGTTGCTTGCCTGAAGGGCTAGAACTGTGGAGCCAGTCCGTTTTAAAAATCCAACAATGTTTAAAATTAGCTGACTTTGCAATATGTTTAATCAGAACACTACTCAATTGACTTAATGTTCTGTTAAGCCTCGTTAATGACCAATGAAAAAGAATGAAATGGCGTATGGCTTTTACTGCCGGGAGTGTCCGAAGACAAGATCGGCTCGCCAGATGCAGGTCTTTGGATTTGACTCCCGTTGGCGAAATGCGCGTCGTGATGAGGATGAAATGACGATGAAGACGACACATACACCCAGGTCCCGTGTCAGCGAAATTAACCAATTACGGTTAAAATTCCCGACCCCGCCGGGAATCGAGCCCGGGACGTCTGTGACCAAAGGCCAGCACGCTAACCATTTAGCCATGGAGCCAGATTAATCACCAAGGACTGAATGTTTTGAACACTAACTCTGCACAACGTGGAAATAACTATTTATCTACAAATGAAATGCACGCGGTGGTTTGGTAAGCTTCTGGAAGAAAACGGAAATATAGGCATATCATTATTGAAGAAAGCCATCTAGTAGAGGCTTTAGGAAAGTCATTCACAATTTAAATTACTGGGCGATGATAGAACTGCTGCATGGGACATTCTATTGCATTGCTCAGGAAAATGAAAGAAAGAAAGGAGGACATTTTGTACTATTCCATGGCGCCTCCGTGAGGAAGCCACGGTCCCAAGGGGTGGGGCGGTGCACACAGGGAATAACAGGGTTAGTGATCTACGCTACCTCAGTTGATTACAAGGGCAAAAAGTTTGCTTTTTATGTTAGCTTTCACTCCGGGCTTTCACTGTGGGCAAGGAATGCAATACAACGCCGGTATCCCTGTGTGTTGCAAGAATCGACTGCAAGGTGTGACTTCCGATGAGCTACTACTACTACTAGGCCTACTACTACTACTACTAGTACTGCTGCTACTACTACTACTACTACTACTACTACTACTACTACTACTACTACTATTACTACTACTACTACTACTACTACTACTAATAATAATAATAATAATAATAATAATAATAATAATAATAATAATAATAATAATGGTTTTACGTTCCACTATCTAGTTTTAAGGTTTTCGGAAACGTCGAGGTGCCAGAATGTTGCCCCGCGGGAGTTCGTTTAGGTGCCAATAAGTCTACCGGAACAGGGCTGACATATTTGAGCATCTTCAAATACCACAGACTGAGCCAGGATCGAACACGCCAACTGGCCTCAGAAAGCCAGTGCCTACCTCCTGAGTCACTCAGTCCGGCTCTTTCAATCTGAGGGAGTGAGTTAGTGACCATAAAATGTATAGCTGAGATGCTTCCAATTCTTTTGTTAATATCCCCACGAACTTCCTTGGTCCATTGTTCCTCTCTTACAACCCTAAAGGTACAAAGTTTGCGAAGCCGGGAGTATCTTTCATTTTCGCACCTCTCATTACCTTCGAGTTTCTTTGCCAGATATCTTCGTTCACCGAACTTTTTCATGTTTCTATTATGATTACTGGCAATAGGTGCCGATTATCCAGTCTTTATAACCCTATTATTTTGACTGTTGGTGGGGGCCGTAGAATACACCTACGGTATCCCTCGCCTGTCATAAGAGACGACTAAAATGGTGAACTCCCAACGATTCTCAAATTAGGAATGTGGATTGGCGACCACGGAGTCCCTAGTGTAGCCTGGGGTTGCTTCCATTTACGTGCGCCTAGGGATGGCAACGATATATCGGTTTTTACGAAATACCGATATTTTCCTTTCGATTTATCGGTATATCGATACCGAAATTTTGATTCAATTTACCGAATAATATATCGGTTTTTCCGTAAATGTATCGTTTTTCTTTGAATTATTATTTTCATAAATACATCCGCACTAGAGAACGCCGATAATTCTTCAAGAGGTGGTGCTAGTGAAAATGGAATTGCAACCTGGAAATATTCAATTTAATCAATACCTTGCTCTGAGCCTCTGATAGGCTGGATTATAATTCGAATACATACGGTGGAATATGTAACACCGTTGCCTACGTGATTAGTAATAAGGCCTCCGCATGGCAGTTTACGCAGCGTGAAATACGTTCTAGTTCCAGAGTCGCCGCTAGACTTCGTGTTAGCCCTCCATTGTTTAACAACACAGACGTATAAGGAAACTGTGAAGCAAAAAGGTAAGTCAGTGAGTTTTTATGTGAGATAAGCCTTAAAATTAATTATAAGAGGCGTTGATTTGTGTATTCAGCTTGGGGTGAGTATATGGTTTATATTTAAACGTAACATTAAGAAAATAGAAGCCTCCGTGACTCAGGTGGCAGCGCGCCGGCCTCTCACCGCTGGGTTTTGTGGTTCAAATCCCGGTCACTCCATGTGAGATTTGTGCTGGACAAAGCGGAGGCAGGACAGGTTATTCTCCAGGTACTCCGGTTTTCCCTGTCATCTTTCATTCCATCAACATTCTCCACTATCATTTCATTTCATCTGTCAGCCATTAATCATTGCCCCAAGAAGTGCGACAGGCTTCGGCAGTCGACACAGTTCCCATCCTCGCCGCTAGATGAGGCCTTATTCTTTCCATTCCTGACCCGGTCAAATGACTAAACAAGCTGAGGATTTACATTAAGAAAATGTTTTGTGCATATTGATAAATATGCAAGAGCCGAGAGAGTTTTTTTGGTAAACATTATATTCACAGGATGTTTAATGCGCGTGATAAATAATGGTTTATTGCTGTGTACCATTCTCTCAAAGTAAACTTCAGAAAGGTAGTGCCATTTCTTTCCACGAGCAAATGTAGAACTACGAGAAAAATGGGTCAAAATTTTATCATGTCGGGGTGACGAGAAGAATAGCATGAGACAACCTTCCTCGAAGTCTGTAGTATGTAGTAAACATTTTGAAAGCACATGCTTTAGCATTTCTACTAAAACTAGCCGCAGTCAATGCCAACACTTTCTTCAGATTATCCATCATATTTGCATGGCAAGACTAGGCTATGTACTACCACTAAAATGTTCTCATTCCTCACCTGAAGGAGGAGGCGGGCCTCTTAGACGGTGACGCCGTCTCTCAGGCCGGGAGATTTGTCGCGTTGAAGGAGATGCTCGGAGAAGGTGAGGGGGTTAGTGGCCGTGGTCTATACTAGGAATTGTTCCGGCATTCGCCTTAGTGCAGGAGAATGGAAAACCACGGAAAACCATTCTCAGGGCAGTCGACAGTGGGGACCAGCCATGAGGTCCAGCCCTGTCCCGTCTTTCGAATACAGAGGTGAAGAGCCACGGTAGAGTCGTGGCCACCCCTCCTCTGTTCGGTTGGCCGGTCGGAGTGCAGAACTGTGGGACCACGGGCCAGCCGTGGCCACTTGCGGACCGAGACCCACTCTGCATTCATAGACGTACGCTATGTGAATACTGCAGTGTTATAAAATATGCTATGAAGTATTTTCATTTTTATTAGGACGTGAACTTTCCGGTTGCAATCATACTACCTCATCTTGAATTACTGGGTGGTACATTTATTTTTCTTCATTAAACGTGATATAAATATCACTTTCCTACTCAAAACGCAATGTTTTATGTTTGTAATGTGCTTTTATCTGCAAGTTATTTTCGTAATGCCAATTGGAATCGTGCTGAGGAATAGAGGGAAAACCTGACATCCAGCGGCGCCATTTGAACTGCTGCTACTCTGTCAATTTAGTACTTGAAGAGACCGTGCATGCAGAGGCCTTTACTTATCTCGTAGGTAACGATAACATCTAGGGACGTTCCGATTTACCGTACTAAAATATCGATATTTCCTTCGATATCGACATGCCGATATTATCCTACTATCAATAAAAGTATCGATATACCTCGATATCAATTTTTTTTCATAATTCAAGGATTTGAAATTATATTGAAGTTCTATAAAACGGGGACCACGACAGTTCCAAGAAAAACAAGATAATTAAGGGAATCAAATATAATAACCAAAATATTTTGTGTAAAATGGTATCAGCAGTAAAGTACAAAACATCAAAACCTAATTCAACCATGAATTCTAACACTTTAAGTGTCTGAGTTATTGTTATTCACCAGAAAAAAAAGACCAATGATATCTTTATCCGCCTCTGTGGTGTAGTGGTTAGTGTGATTAGCTGCCACCCCCGGAGGTCCGGGTTCGATTCCCGGCTCTGCCACGAAATTTGAAAAGTGGTACGAGGGCTGGAACGGGGTCCACTCAGCCTCGGGAGGTCAACTGAGTAGAGGTGGGTTCGATTCCCACCTCAGCCATCCTGGAAGTGGTTTTCCGTGGTTTCCCACTTCTCCTCCAGGCGAATGCCGGGATGGTACCTAACTTAAGGCCACGGCCGCTTCCTTCCCTCTTCCTTGCCTATCCCTTCCAATCTTCCCATCCCTCCATAAGGCCCCTGTTCAGCATAGCAGGTGAGGCCGCCTGGGCGAGGTACTGGTCATACTCCCCAGTTGTATCCCCGACCAAGAGTCTGAAGCTCCAGGACACTGCCCTTGAGGCGGTAGAGGTGGGATCCCTCGCTAAGTCCGAGGGAAAAGCCGAACCTGGAGGGTAAACAGATGATGATGATGATGATGATATCTTTATTCCCAGAATGCAATGATAAAGCCATAAATACTTGCACGGCAGATTCTGCATCATATTCTTAACTATTTTCGGCCATTCCTACTAATTTACGAGGTTTATACGGACTTCATCAAGCATTACTGACACTATTTTTTCACTCTCTTTCACAGGTGTGCTTAGTTCTTTCAAAATGCTAATTATTCAGGATCTATGCCTTGACTGCTGGTGCCTATTGACATAAGTATATCTTGTGGCTGAGGGTCAATGAAAATTTGCGTTTCGGAAGTATAACCCTAGCACCGTGCAGGCTGGTGCTCATCTGAAATTAGCAGCCGTTGATGGATATATTCCATGGATAATTAAACCGTGAATTCCAGTAGCAAGATAAACTCAATCAACCAGTCGCGTGCACAGGCAGAATACCAATATTGATATATATGCATTGAGGTCTGATGATATTGTTGTTGGTCTTGGACTCTTAGGTTATCATTAACGATATATCGATATCGTTTGAATATACCGATACATTATGTGTTATAAATATCGAGCCAACGGCCGTAGCCGTGTTGAAACACCGGATCCCGTGAGATCTCCGAAGTTAAGCAACATTGGGCATGGTCAGGAGTTGGATGGGTTGCCACGCGCTGTTGGTGGGGGGTAAGGGAATGGAGGAGCGGAAAGGAACTGGCCACCCTACCGCATGTAAACTCCGGCTCAGGAACACCTCTGCGGAGGTTCGGACCTACCTTCGGGCAGAACACCCTTACGTATAAATATCGATTATCGAAAATAAGTTTGCAATATATCGGTATTTAAACATTTTTTGCCCTCCCTAAGCGTAGAGCCATGGCAGAGCTGTGGCCACTCCTCTGCTCGGTCGGTCGGAGTGCAGAGCTGTCGGACCAGGGACCAGCCATAGTATAACCCTAGCAACCGTGCAGGCTAGTGGTCATCTGAAATTAGCAGCCGTTGATGGATAATTTCCATGGATAATTAAACTGCGAATTCCAGTAGCAAGATAAACTCAACCAACCAGTCGCGTGCACAGGCAGAATAAACCAATATTGATATATATGCATTGAGGTCTGGTGATGATATTGTAGTTACTCTTGGGTTACGATATATCGATATTACTTGAATATACCGATATATTATGTGCAATAATTATCGATTATCGAAAATAAGTTTTCAATATATCGAAATGTCGATATTTTTTTTAAAACTGCCATCCCTACTTGCACCGGGCTTATGAAAGCATAGCCTATATTTTGAAAACATAAGATATATGTTTCAATCTTCTATTAACTTTACTAAATAGAATACACTAAATAAGTGTACATAGCCACCACCTCAGCCATATTAAAACTATGCCGGAAGTAACGTGGTTAATCCCCCTCATAGACAATTTTTGAACTGGGATCATTACCGTGGATATTTGTGTTACTGAACTTTTTCGACAAGGTGTTTTATAGTATTATTTTATAAAGTGATTCTAAGTCATGAACTGTTCATATTTTCTACGTCTGAGGACGAGCTTCTACTCATTTGAACCTTACTTATGTTTTTGTCGGATATGAATATCTCTGCCTGCGGCCTCCGTCCGGTGCTGCCCACTCCCGTGGCAGTCCTAAACTTGTCGGCCTGTACTCTAACTTACTGCGCAGTCTGTTTGCGCACTTCTTCCTGGCAGCCAGTCGAGGGAGGCTGTGTGTGCCTGAGCCAAGACCAACTACAATTACATCAGACCCTAATGCAGAAAAATCATGGCGGACATCGGCGTGCGATATGAGAGGTTAAGGGAAAGGTTATGCATGTTTATTGCGAGTCACCTAAAGAAAATATCACAAGTCGAACCTCATGAAATGCAACTCACTAACTCAAAATATGAATAATTAAACACCATAAGTAGCGTTATCGCGTATTGTAAGTCTAAATGAAATTTCAGAGGGGAAAAAACGAAGGGAGAATTATTGTATCAACGTCAGGTTGAAACACAGAGTATAAAAATATTTCACATATGAATCTCCGGTCAGCAAATACGATATATAGATGTCAACAAAGTACATTATTAGCCTTCCATGAAATACTATGTAACACCACCATTATGTAAAACACGCAAACAAATTTCCCCAACAAAATTTCAACCCTCCAAAATCCACCTGTATTGTTGAGTAAGTACAAGCGATATGTGTATGATAAACTTGACCGTCTAAAGCACTCGTCACCTTAAAACTCATCAGAATTGATGGCATATTTGTATTTTATATAAAAAAGAACATAATCCTCACGTTAACTCACGGGAAATGGGGTTAGATTTAGTTTACTCATGTTCACTGTAAAACGTTGAAAATTAATTAAGTTACATCATTCTTGCACCACCGTTTAAGATTAATTTAGTCTCTAAATCATAAATCTTGGTCATGGTTTTCCGGATCTTTCTGGGACTGATTTAATTTTCTTTGTAGTAAGGTACGATGGCTGATAGGGTAAATGCTAGGATAGGCATCATTAGTTTTAACTTCGGAAGTTTGCGCGGCACTGGAATTAGATCACCACCTTCTATAGGTATCCCTCAGAATACATTTGATTTCAAAAATGATAAAATCATTAATGCACACAACATTATTAGTCCTATGATTCGTTTCGAACTTTTCCTTACGAATGCTCTTAACCCAATTTTGCCTTAATACTAGGTCTATTGGAAACGGGAACACTGAGCTCTTTCTTACATCCAGGCACACAGCACATTGAACTATAAACATATTGCATAGGTAACTAAAAATAAAGTACTTTCGGAGAAGAACACGAGAATCAAAATTATCCTAATCACCACTGACACTGTTAGAATAAATAAGCTCTTTGAGAACAAACAGCTTCTTACGGCACCGAAAGAGGATCTATAATCTTCTTAAGACCATAAATAAATATAATGTGCGATTAATAATATTCAAATTTCCGTAAATATTTGGTAACAACACGGCTTACACAAATCAAAACAAACGCATGCTAGCACTCCAGCTGCCGCCATTATGGACAGTATCGATAGGTCGGTTAAGGTCTGAGATATTGTAGTTGGTCTTGGCCTGAGCGTTGCCTACGAGATATACAAGGTCGGGACATAGCTACTAATTTGACGCTAAAAAAGCGGCCCGACCGTGTTCACGGTTTGGCCGCTAGATGTCAGGTTCCCGTTCTGTTCTTGGCGGACTTTAACATTGTGATATGCGGAGTAATTGTGATGCTGTGTTGATTTTGTGCAATTTATTGCGAATATTGTTTCAGTCGGTGAGTGTCTGTGAGGTTGAGAAAAAGATGCACTGTTGTGTACCTCTCTGTATTTCGGATGACACTAAAAAAGCATGAAAATTGACGTTCCATAGTTTCCCTTCCGAGTGCGGTTTAAGGGAGAAATGGAAGCAAACTATTTCTAGGCAAGGTGATATAGTAGGATCTCTTTAGGTACCTAGCAATTCTTCTCATAAAACAGATTTCAGTGTAAGCACATCAATCAAACTTCCTTCTGTTTTCATTGTATACCCTGTTCACAAACAGGAAAATGTCAAACGCAGGAAGTGTCCAGCTCCCAAAAATGATGTATTGCCAAGTTTTACGGTATCTGAACTTGACCAAAAAGCAAACCATATTGAATAGCATGCTAAAATTGTTCATTTAGGAGCTTTATTCCTGTTAGAACGAATTTAATTTTCTTCTTCTTTCTACATCCGTTTGCCCTCCAGGGTCGGTTTTTCCCTCGGCCGCAACGAGGGATCCCACCTCTACCACCTCAAGTGTAGTGTCCTGGAGCGCCAGACTTTGGGTCGGAGGATACAACTGGGGAGGATGACCAGTACTTCGCCCAGGCAGCCTCACTTGCTATGCTGAACAGGGGCCTTGTGGAGGAATGGGAAGATTGGAAAGGACAGGCAGGGAAGAGGGAAGGAAGCGGCCGTGGACATAAGTTAGGTACTATCCCGGCATTTGCCTGGAGAAGTGGGAAACCACTTCGAGGATGGCTGAAGTGGGAATCGAACCCACCTCTACTCAGGTGACCTCTCGAGGCTGAGTGGACCCGGTTCCAGCCCTCGTACCACTTTTCAAATTTCGTTACGGGGCTGGGAATCGAACCCGGACCTCCGGGGGTGACAGGTAATCACACTAACCACTATACCACAGAGGCGAACACAAATTTAATTTTACGGGAAGAAAAAAAAAAAGAAATACGGTGAAACGACGCTAAATATTTGCGTCCTCTGGCACAGGAAAGCACTTACCAGTTACAGATTTCTGTGATCCTTGCACTGCCTAACTACCGTATCAGAAGACGCTAAAAAATTACATAGGATTTTCTAATGGCGAAACGGGCATAACATCGCTCACCAAACAGCGGCTTCAATACGAATTTCAAAACATCGGATACTCTGAGGCACAATTAAAGGAATCGGTAAGAAGTGAAACTCGCTATCAGGTTTCTCTGCTTCTTTCGTGAATTACTTGTTTCGTTTAAACATATTGTAAGAAATACGTTGGAGAAAATAAGTCAAACAATTGCTCTTGGTCTATATTTGATCTCATATCTATTTGTTGCCTTCTGAAATGACTAGTTTTAATGATTTTTTAAAATAGTTTTTCATATTCGAACATGTTGCAATGAGCGGGCGAGACAGAACAGTAAAGAGAACTCTAGCGGCGCTTGTCGAAAGTATCTCGAGGACGAGTCTAGTGTGCTCTATTTCCAGGCCTTGTATATCTCGTAGGCAACGGCCTGAGCCACCCATTATGATACTGTCTGTTGCAAGCATGGGGACTGGACGTGTTTGGTACTCACGCCACGCCGTGGCTTCTCCTAATTTCACGGATCCAGGATAGATCCATTAATCCTACAGGATTAATACCCCAAGAAGTTTTTTCTTCAACTTAATTACAACTACATACATCGTCGTTCTCAAATAACTATGGATTAATTTAATGTACTCATCCTCAAGCCTCGTGGTAGTAAGTAATGGCATGTGGTGAAACACGCGCTTGTATTCCTGCAAGACCTTCAAGACTGTAAGTTCAGCCCATATATTATTATTACCTGATTTTCTTCGTTACATACCATCTTGTATTTAAATGAACCTTCTCGATCGTGAACATGCGTCTGATCTACGCAAAGTTTAAAAACCGCGTCCAATATATTCTGGGAACTAGTGTTTCCTGCCTATTAATGCTTATGGGGTTTAAAAGAAAGATGCAAATCGGTGTTTCAAAAGTGCTTGTAATTATGGTGAAGCAGAATTGTTTGGTAACTCATGTTCGAAATTTTTATTTTAACTACCTTATTATTATTATTATTACTACACTGCTGTTTGTAGAAAGTGAAACACTCAGAAGTGAAACACATCAAAATCAGAGGACATGTAGAACAGTGGAACCATAATAAGTGATTTAAATTGCAGAGCGATGGCGTGCACGTAGGCCCAGCACTGTCCTTCTGTGTGTGACCGGCCAGGACAGTGTTACGCAACGCTCAGTCAGTGCGGAGCCGTCATACGAAGCGAAAACGTATACCTAACTGCCACTATGCATCGCCGTCCGACTCGTTGGCTGAATGGTCAGCGTACTGGCCTTCTGTTCAGAGGGTCCCGGGTTCGATTCCTGGCAGGGTCGGGGATTTTAACCTTCATTGGTTAATTCCAATGGTCCGGGGGCTGGGTGTTTTGTGCTGTCCCCAACATCCCTGCAACTTACACACCACACATAACACTATCCTCCACCACAATAACACGCAGTTACCTACACATGGCAGATGCCGCCCACCCTCCTCGGAGAGTCTGCCTTACAAAGGGCTGCACTTGGCTAGAAATAGCCACACGAAATTAAAAATTAACTATATCTCGCCGACAACACAGGAGGGAATATCAGCTTGTGAGTGCGTTCGAACGTGGCAGAATGACAGGGATGCGGGAGATGGGTCTGCCGTTTCGTGACATTGCGGCTCGTACAGGGTACGCTGCTTCAACAGTGAGGCGTATGTGGAACCAGTGGAGAGAAGAAGGCCGTACACAGCGCCGACAGGGTACAGGACGACACAATGCGACCACAGTGCGAGATGACCGCCATCTTGTCCGCTTGGCCGTAAGGGACAGAACAGCTTCGTCCACGGTGTTGGCTCGACGTTGGAGCGCTGTAACGGGTGTGGGGATGTCTGCATCGACGGTTCAATGCCGTCTTCTGAGGGCCGGACTGGTGGCACGCATGCCATTGCACCGGCTTCCATTGACCAGCAATCTCCAACGCCGTAGACTGCAATGGGCACGTGAACACCGACATTGGCGTGCTGAGTGGCAAAATGTAGTGTTTTCGGACGAGTCCCGCTTCAACTTGTCTTACAGTGATGGCCGCATACGCGTTAGACGCCGCCGTGGTGAATGCCATCGGGCACACTGTATTGTTGAGTGGCATTGCGGACAAACCCCAAGTGTGATGGTTTGGGGCGCAACAGCCTATAAAATGCGATCTCGCCTCCTACGTCTTGAGGGCAATCTGAACAGTTACCGCTACATCAGGGAGGTTTTACAACCCGAGGCACTGCCCCTCCTGCAGGCCGTTCCAGACGCCATATTCTAGCAGGACAATGCCCGGTTACATGCGGTGAGGAATGTGCAAGCCTTATTCGAAGAACGACGTATACCACTGCTTCCCTGGCCTGCCCGTTCGCCGGATATGTCACCCATTGAAAATGTCTAGGATATGGTCGGTCGGCAACTTGTTCGTTCAGGTCCTCCTGCAGCCACTGTTGATGATTTATGGACGCGCCTACAAACCGCGTGGCAGAGTATTCTCCAGCAGCATATTGAGGCGCTCTTTGATTCCATGCCACGACGTCTAGCGGCTTTGATTGCAGCGCGTGTTGGCTCTACGCCGTACTGAATTTCCACGGTCACCGTGCATGTACAGTTCAGTAATTGTAATCATTTGTGTCTTGTCATGTCCCTAATATGTGGCATAAATTGCGTTGTGATCACAGCTCTCGGTCTTGGTGTTTCACTTTCTACAAACAGCTTTGTATTATTTAACTCTGTATTCATCTTTCCCAAGTTAACATGGCTTAAACTAACATTATGTAAGGTAGTTTTCACAAGGAATTTTGGGTTGTGGGATTTTTCCTCTCTTATTTTGCTTCTATTTCATTCATTTCATTTACTATTTATTTTAATTCTGGGACTTCAACTATTCTGATTTCCTTTTGTTTCTATCTTGTTTGCTATTGTTGTGTTTCGGATTTGTGATTGGGCTATCCGTTTAAGATGTTGCGTGTTTTTGCTGCCATAGTGATGCTGAGTGTTTTTGAGTTGAGATTGGGATCGATGGAAATTGATTTTCCTGATTTTGGTTGTGTTATTACACGTTCGATCCCATTAACGTGCTTTGGTGTATTTCTCACCTTTTCATCGTTTAATTTTTTTCTTGTATGATTTGATAACTTAATTTAACTCTGTCTGCGAAACGTAAGTTTATCATTTCCTTGTGAGAACACTTTGAGTAATAATTCCCCAAATGTTTAAGTTCTTTTCACCAGCTTCAAAGGTACGAAACAATTATATTTCATCGAATTCCAAGTAAATCAAGTTAGAGATACCAAGGACTGAATTTAATGAAAAAAAAAAAATAGATACGTAGGTCTATGAAGATACACTAATTTGTGAAGAGAAATTGTAAGCTGTTTGTTCTTAGTTTATCAATCAATCAATCAATCAATCAATCAATCAATCAATCAATCAATCAATCAATCAATCAATCAATCAATCAATCAATCAATCAATCAATCAATCAATCAATCAATCAATCAATCAATCAATCAATCACTACTGATCTGCATTTAGGGCAGTCGCCCAGGTGGCTAATTCCCGATCAGTTGCTTTCCTAGCCTTTTCTTAATAATTGCAAAGAAATTGGAAATTTATTGAACTCCCTTGGTAAGTTATTCCAATCCTTAACTCTCCTTCCTATAAACGAATATTTGTCCCAATTGGTGCTCTTGAATTCCAACTTTATCTTCACATTGTGATCTTTTCTACTTTTTTTTTGCTAGTTGCTTTACGTCGCACCGACACAGGTTTTATGGCGACGATGGGACAGAAAAGGGCTAGGAGTGGGAAGGAAAGGACCGTGGCCTTAATTAAGGTACAGCCCCAGCATTTGCCTGGTGTGAAAATGAGAAACCACGGAAAACCATTTTCAGGGCTGCCGACCGTGGGGTTCGAACCTACTATCTCCCGAATACTGGATACTGGCCGCATTTAAGCGACTGCAGCTATCCAGCTCGGTTTTCCTACTTTTAAAGACACCACTCAAATTTATTCGTCTACTGATGTCCTCCCACGCCATCTCTCCATTGACAGCTCGGAACATACCACTTAGTTGCGCAGCACGTCTCGTTTCTCCCAAGTCTTCCCAGACCAAACTTTGCAACATTTTTGTAACTCTACTCTTTTGTCGGATATCACCCAGGACAAATCGATCTGTTTTCTTTGGATTTTTTCCAGTTCTTGAATCAACTAATTCTGGTGACGGTTCCATACACTAGTTGGGGTCTTACCAGAGACTTATGTGCCCTCTCCTTTACATCCTTACTACAACCCACAAATACCCTCATAACCATGTGCAGAGATCTGTACACTTTATTTACAATCATATATATGTGATTACCCCAATGAAGATCTTTCCTTATATTAAGACCTAAGTATTTACAATGATCCCCAAAGGGAACTTTCACCCCATCAACGCAGTAAATAAAACTGAGAGGACTTTTCCCATTTGTGAAACACAACCTGACTTTTAACCCGGTATATCACCATACCATTGCCTACTGGCAATCTCACACATTATCGAGGTCATTTTGCAGTTGCTCACAATCTTATAACTTATGTATTACTCTGTACAGAATAACATCATCTGAAAAAAGCCTTATCTCTGATTCTACTTGTTTACACATATCATTGAAATATATATATGAAAACATAAATGTCCAATGATACTGCATTGAGGAATTCCCCTCTTAATTATTACAGGAACAGAAAAAGTTTCGCCTACTCTAATTCTCTGAGTTTTAAGTTCTAGAAACATAACCACCAATTCATTCACTCTTTTGTCAAGTCCAATTGCACTCATTTTTGCCAGTAGTCTCAAATGATCTACCCTATGAAATGCCTTAGATAGGTCAGTCGCAATACTGCCCAATTGACCTCCTGAATCCAGGATCTCTGCTATAACTTGCTGGAATCCTACAAGTTGAACTTCAGTGAAATAACATCCCTGAACACAAACTGCCTTCTATCAAACCAGTTATTAATTTCGCAAATATGTCTTATATAATGAGGAAGAATGCTTTCCCAAAACTTACATGAAATGCATGTCAAACTTATTGGCCTGTAATTTTCAACTTTGTGTCTATCACCCTTTCCTTTATACACAGGGGCTACTCTAGCAACTCTCCATTCATATGGTATAGCTCCTTCATGCAAACCCTAATCAAATAAGTACTTCAGATATGGTACTATATCACAACCCATTGTCTTTAGTACATCCCCCGAAACCTTATCGATTCCAGCTGCTTTTCTAGTTTTCAACTTGTGTGTCTTACTGTAAATGTCGTTGTTGTCATTGGTAAATATTCATACTTTTCTAGTATTAGTCACTTCCTCTATCTGGTCATTATCCGTGTTACCAACAATCTTTACTGACTGAATACTTCTGCCTTTTGAAGATCCTCGAATACACCGTCCCGTTGCTAATTATTGATTCCTGGAATATCCTTCTTGGAAACTGTTTCTGCCTTAAAGTACCTATACTCTGAAATTTCACTGAAATTTGTATGGCCGCCAATTATCCTTGCCATCATGTTATCTTTAGCTGACTTCTTTGCTAGATTCAATTTCCTAGTAAGTTCCTTCAATTTCTCCTTACTTCCACAGCCATTACTAACTCTATTTCTTTTCAATCTGCACCTCCTTCTTAGTCTCTTTACTTCTCTATTATAATATCGTGCATTTTACCATTCCTTACCTCCTTCAAAGGTACAAACCTGTTTTCACATTCCTCAAAAATTGCTTTAAACCCATCCCAGAGTCTGTTTACATTTTGATTTACCGTTTTCCACCGATCATAGTTACTTTTTAAAAACTCCCTCATGCCTGATTTATGAGCCACATGGTGCTGCTTAGTAGTCCTAATTGTAATATCTTCCTTTCACATTTATTTTAACTACCACAAAAACAGCTTCGTGATCACCAATACTATCTATTACTTCGGTTTCTCTAAAGAGCTCATCTGGTTTTACCAGCACCACATCCAGAATATTCTTTCCTCTAGTTGGTTCCATCACTTTCTCAATCAGGTGCCCTTCCCATATTAACTTATTTGCCATTTGTTGTTCATGATTCCTGTCGTTCGGATTACTTTCCCAATGGACATTTGGTGAATTGAGATCACCCGCTACAATCACGTTCCTTTTTTTTATCTTATCTGATTATCTTATCAAATAATTCTGAATCAGCGTCTGCGCTACCCTTTTACGGTCTGTACAATCTAAAGGCATCAAGTCGCCTATTATCTTTACAGATGAGCCTTACACCTAGAATATCATGTTTGTCATCTTTAACTTTTCGTAACTTACAAATACTTCTTTCACCAGAATAAATACTCCCCCTCCTACCATTCCTATCCCATCTCTACGATACACCCTTCAGTTCCGTGAGAAAATTTCTTCAACCATTATATCATTTCTCAACCATGATACAACTCCTATTACAATATCTTGTAAGTATATATCTATTAAATTACTTAATTTTATTCCTTTCTTTACAATAGTTCTACAGTTGAGCACTAACATTTTTATGTCATCCCTATTTGATTTCCAATTCTCGGTTCCCTTATCACCACTCTCTAGGCCACCCCGTTTGCCTGAATGTACCTCCCTACAACCCTTACAAACAAATTTCCTAACTTATATGTACCACTGCTGTTTAAGTGATGGCCATCTGAGCGCAGATCCCTATCTCCTACCCACCCATTAGGATCTAGAAATTTCATTCCCAGTTTCCCACATACCCACTCCATAATCTCATTTAAATACCCAATCACTTTCCAGTCAGTATCCCTCTTACGCAGTATTCCCTGATAACAATCTGTGCTTCCTTTAACTTCACCCGTGCTGCATTTACCAGGTCCCATATATCCCCAGCTATGTTTGTACTTATACCTGCCTTTCTCATGTTGTTAATACCAACGTGAAACACTACCACCTTGTCCTTTCCCTCCTCCTTCCCTTCTACTTTCCTAAACATCTGCCTTAACCTAATTCCTGGATAACAATCTACCCTGGTACCCTTCCCTCCACACACTTTCCAGACATGTCTAATAATGGAATACCCCATGACCAGAGCCTCAACCCTACCCACCTCATTTGACCCTCTCCCCTCCTGGTCAGTCCTATCTTTCCTGACAGCTGCAGAAGCTACTTCCTCCTACCTTTTCTCCATCCCATGACGCTGTTTCAACCGTCTTTTCCTATCCACTACCCCAGATTTCCCTTTCCTACCTTTTCTCTTTCTCCTACTTCCACACTTCTCAGCAACAGTTTCCTGTTCCTCATCTTCCATCGGTTGTTATACCTGCAGTGACTCGTATCGATTTCTCTCAGACTCCCGTCCTGAATTCTGATTCTGAATGGAGCCCTTAGCCTGCAATCTCCTTTCCCTTAAAACATTGCACCACTTGTCTTCTACAATTCCCCCTTTCCTTCCCATCCCTCTTTTACACCTACTGCATCCTGTACATTGTTTGAGGGACGCCTACTTTCCTTCCTGTCCTATGAGAGAATCCTAATTATCTCCCTCAAACTCTCCAACTCCTCCCTCATACTCCTTGATGTCCGGACACACCCACAGTTCCTACACCTGCACTCCTTAGACATTCTTTACTGAATAATGAAAAGAAAAGGAAAAATAAGATAAATTATTCTGTGCAAAATAAGAAATGAAAGGAAAGGAATATTGTCTAGGATAGTTCACATAAGTCACACGACAATAAGGCAATTAATATAGGCTACTACTACACTAACAATACTATATAATTGTACGATTTTTTATTCCTACAACATCCTAACAAGATGAAAATTGCTGTTAATTATTGGAAACAGAGAACAATACACAAGAATTATACAATTCTAAACTGCAGTTAAGTCAACCCTAATTACTGCAAGAGAATTCTAGTAAGAGAGTTACTACAGATACCACAGATACTATACTCCACAAATATTTCACAGTAATAGAATAAACACACTTTTATAATAAGATACTGTAATACACTACAATAATTTTAAAGTACGTTCAGAATATGTTCAGATACTACAATACTCTACAATAATTTTAAACTACATTCAGACGTATTCTAATTACAACAGGTTATTACTAAGCACAAACAGAAAAGTAAATTACAATTAAAGTTCGAAATTCGCAAAAATACTCAAAATAATAGAATAATCAATCTAATTTCTAATAAGTTACTATAATACACTACAATAATTTTTAAACTACCTTCAAACGTATACTAAATACAACAGGTTATTACTAAGCACAAACAGAAATGAAAATTCCAATTAGGCCTAAAGTTAGATATTCACAAGGACAACCGGTACTCAAGGATTACCAACAAAGTTAAACACGTAGACAGATTAATATTAGTGCTGCTTTATCCTACTATGCTCTAATAGAAATGAAACCTGCCGTTTGCACAAAATACACACGATTATAACAGGTAAGATACTATCGAATATACCGTATCTACACTACAATTCTCAACTGAAATGTGGTCATGTGATTATTACAGATAGTGGATTACTAATCCGGATCGGCCGACCGTTAAAAGATATTTGTCAATTAGTTTCTAATTATTACTCTTTTCCTTTATTTTCGAAGATGACCAGTGTTAAAATTTTATGTTAAGTTTTAATTAAAATTTCATTATTATTCAAAATAAAAGGTTGGTGTTGTCGTTCTTAGTTTATCGCTGACCGAGCTCGATAGCTGCAGTCGCTTAAGTGCGGCCAGAATCCAGTAATCGGGAGATAGTGGGTGCGAGCCCGACTGTCGGCAGCCCTGAAGATGGTTTTCCGTGGTTTCCCAATTCCACACCAGGCAAATGCCGGGGCTGTACCTTAATTAAGGCCACAGCCGCTTTCTTCCAATTCCTATCCCATCGTCGCCATAAGACATATCTGTGTCGGTGCGACGTAAAGCAAAATAGCATAGTTTATCGCTCAAAGTTCAATACAGTGACGTAGTTTAATTTTTATCCACTGATTTGATGTCACCTGCACAGTTTGTGGTAAGTAACTTGTACCTTTCTCCCGATTTGTTATGTGTTTATGGCGATGTTCGCTTCCATTGTTTGCTTTGTTCTGCCCTTACTTCTTGTAGGTTCAGTGTAATTTATGCTGGCACTCTGGGCGATATTTGGGGATATTGCGCAGCTGTTGTAAAACAGCAGTCAATATCGTTATGCGACGTTTGACTAAGCATATACTTGGAATGCTACTCTTTGAATTCTTTAGCTTGGTACGCTTTTTAAAATACACTGACTGACAGAGCAAATGCGACACCAAGAAGGAGTGGTCAGAACTGTATGCCAATTGCAGGGTAGACTGACGTCACTGAGGTATGCTCATGATGTGAAATGCGCCGCTGTGCTGCGCACGTAGCGAACGATAAATGGGACACGGCGTTGGCGAATGGCCCACTTCGTACCGTGATTTCTCAGCCGACAGTCATTGTAGAACGTGTTGTCGTGTGCCACAGGACACGTGTATAGCTAAGAATGCCAGGCCGCCGTCAACGGAGGCATTTCCAGCAGACAGACGACTTTACGAGGGGTACGGTGATCGGGCTGAGAAGGGCAGGTTGGTCGCTTCGTCAAATCGCAGCCGATACCCATAGGGATGTGTCCACGGTGCAGCGCCTGTGGCGAAGATGGTTGGCGCAGGGACATGTGGCACGTGCGAGGGGTCCAGGCGCAGCCCGAGTGACGTCAGCACGGGAGGATCGGCGCATCCGCGGCCAAGCGGTGGCAGCCCCGCATGCCACGTCAACCGCCATTCTTCAGCATGTGTAAGACACCCTGGCTGTTCCAGTATCGACCAGAACAATTTCCCGTCGATTGGTTGAAGGAGGCCTGCACTCCCGGCGTCCGCTCAGAAGACTACCATTGACTCCACAGCATAGACGTGCACGCCTGGCATGGTGCCGGGCTAGAGCGACTTGGATGAGGGAATGGCGGAACGTCGTGTTCTCCGATGAGTCACGCTTCTGTTCTGTCAGTGATAGTCACCGCCGACGAGTGTGGCGTCGGCGTGGAGAAAGGTCAAATCCGGCAGTAAATGTGGAGCGCCCTACCGCTAGACAACGCGGCATCATGGTTTGGGGCGCTATTGCGTATGATTCCACGTCACCTCTAGTGTGTATTCAAGGCACGTTAAATGCCCACCGCTACGTGCAGCATGTGCTGCGGCCGGTGGCACTCCCGTACCTTCAGGGGCTGCCCAATGCTCTGTTTCAGCAGGATAATGCCCGCCCACACACTGCTCGCATCTCCCAACAGACTCTACGAGGTGTACAGATGCTTCCGTGGCCAGCGTACTCTCAGGATCTCTCACCAATCGAACACGTGTGGGATCTCATTGGACGCCGTTTGCAAACTCTGCCCCAGCCTCGTACGGACGACCAACTGTGGCAAATGGTTGACAGAGAATGGAGAACCATCCCTCAGGACACCATACGCACTCTTATTGACTCTGTACCTCGACGTGTTTCTGCGTGCATCGCCGCTCGCGGTGGTCCTACATCCTACTGAGTCGATGCCGTGCGCATTGTGTAACCTGCATATCGGTTTGAAATAAACATCAATTATTCGTCCGTGCCGTCTCTGTTTTTTCCCCAACTTTCATCCCTTTCGAACCACTCCTTCTTGGTGTTGCATTTCTCTGTCAGTCAGTGTAATATGGTGAACGAACTATATAGGATAAGATGGTACGTTCTGAATGCAGTTATGTTTTCTCGTTCGTGCCAAATATATCAGAATACAATTTGCATAGCGTTTACCATACCATACGAACCATACTAATTATAAAGTTAAACTATTACCACCGGGCGAGTTGGCCGTGCGCGTAGAGGCGCGCGGCTGTGAGCTTGCATCCGGGAGATAGTAGGTTCGAATCCCACTATCGGCAGCCCTGAAGATGGTTTTCCGTGGCTTCCCATTTTCACACCAGGCAAATGCTGGGGCTGTACCTTAATCAAGGCCACGGCCGCTTCCTTCCAACTCCTAGGCATTTCCCATCCCATCGTCGCCATAAGACCTATCTGTGTCGGTGCGACGTAAAGCCCCTAGCAAAAGAAAAAAAAACTATTACCGATTCAAAGGTGTTTAGCTCAAAATATTGGCACCTTCAATCGGATATGGTTTAGTATAAATTAAGTCGTCCAATGATGCAACGAAATAGGCACTTGGCTCTGTAATTAATATGGAAAACAGACTCTTCCTCGACACACACACACACACACACACACACACACACACACACACACACACACACACAATGATTAGTGTTAGCTGCCATCAGAAATAAAAAGAAGTTGTAGGTTAAATGAGGACAGAGCATACACATGGTGATCCTTGGTCTTTGGCCACTTCTACGGCCTGTTGAATAATTTTACTTCCTTCCTTCCTTCTGATTCGACCGACTGTTTAGTTTTTGTACTTGATGTACGAGTTACCGATGTTTCGAACACATTTCTTCCGTATCCGTTACCAAGACAACTGATGCACCCTTCCTCGATCCGAGGGAGAGAGAGATTTTTTTTTTTGCTAGGGGCTTTACGTCGCACCGACACAGATAGGTCTTATGACGACGATGGGATAGGAAAGGCCTAGGAGTTGGAAGGAAGCGGCCGTGGCCTTAATTAAGGTACAGCCCCAGCATTTGCCTGGTTTGAAAATGGGAAACCACGGAAAACCATCTTCAGGGCTGCCGATAGTGGGATTCGAACCTACTATCTCCCGGATGCAAGCTCACAGCCGCGCGCCTCTACGCGCACGGCCAACTCGTCCGGTGGGAGAGAGAGAGAAAGAAAGAGAGAGAGAGATAGCGGACTCATACGTCATTAACTCGAAAGATAGGTCCAATGACTCACAAGTTACAAAAGCAATTTACGACGAGGCCGTCAGAGATAACGATACTAACATAACCAAAGACAAGACAATACTCGTATCGATAAAGCGCAGAAACAATAGACCGGATAGTGAAAATGTAGTTCAGAATTATAAGAAAGGAGATAGCTACCAAGAAACAATGTGACATGGCATATAGGATAGTGATAATGAGTGGTCGCATTGGTGAATAGTGGAAATTCAAAAACAATACCGTATTCAGCCTCTCTTAGCGGTAATCATAAGTACGAAGTTAGACACTTTGTGGAATGAATGTTGCAGCTAAAAGAAAGGGAAGAGCGATGAACGGTGTGGGAAACAAGGCATGATGACCCCGGAGAGGTCGGAAATGGAAGATGAAAGACAGGAACATTGGTCAAGTGCTGTAAGTGTATTAATGCCTGACCTAGCTGGGGCTTTGAGATTCAAAAGATTCCACGATCACAATGTGTAAATTCAACGAATACAATGACTTATACGAAGAGACTTCGTACAGCAGTTAAGTAAAAATCTGACGTAATATACCTTAAAACTTGGAAGGAAAATGTGGCGTAACTTAAATATATCACTAATGGCAATGCAATTGACAGAAAATATGACGCTGATTATAACAATCAAACGTGTCCTTGAATGTTAAACAAAGCAATAAAATGTGCCAGAAAAATGTGTCACTTTAAACATAAAAATAAAATATGGTCCGCCTCTGTGTTGTAGTGGTTAGTGCGATTAGCTGCCACCCCCGGAGGTCCGGGTTCGATTCCCGGCTCTGCCACGAAAATTTGAAAAGTGATACGAGGGCTGGAACGGGGTCCATTCAGCCTAGGGAGGTCAACTGAGTAGAGGCAGCCTCGATTCCCACATCAGCCATCCTGGAAGTGGTGTTCCGTGGTTTCCCACTTCTCCTCCAGGAAAATGCCGGGATGGTACCTTACTTAAGGCCACGGCCGCTTCCTTCCCTCTTCCTTCTCTATTCCTTCCAATCTTCCTATCCTCACACAAGGCCCCTGTTCAGCATAGCATTTGAGGCCGCCTGGGCGTGGTACTGGTCCTCCTCACCAGTTTCATTCCCCGACCCAAACTCTCACGCTCTAGGATACTGCCCTTCAGGCAGTAGAGGTGGGAACCCTTACTGAGCCTGAGGGAAGGCCAATCCTGGAGGGTAAACGGATTAAGAAAAAATAAATAAAATGAAATATGACATCAAACTGTGACATTGTATACATTAAAACATGGAAATAAAACGTGTAAATAAAATTATGTTATGTTTAATATGACAGTCAAGTATGACATTGTCTACATTATGACGTGGCTCTAAAAAGTGACGAAAGAAATCCATCACCCCCTCATCCTCGTCCACCCCTGCTCCACACTCTTTGGCACGATACCAAGGGCCCTTTACAGGGCTAAATAAAAAAATCAGTCCCTGTAAATGAAAAATTACTTACGTGGGATTCGAACCTCGAGCACTCTCCATTATCACATCTCTGACCGCGTCCTTCAAAAGTGAGCTAATGCCCAGCTTGACATGCAGCGCTGAGTTCCCGGCGTATGTGTGTGCACCACATGTTGCATGGTACGCGTTCTTGGTATCTGTTCTAGTTTCACGGTTTCATTCGAGGTACCCATAATGAATTAATAGTGGCGCTCAGTTTACCCTCCAAGTTCGGCTTTTCCCTCGGACTCAGCGAGGGATCCCACCTCTACCGCCTCAAGGGCAGTGTCCTGGAGCTTCAGACTCTTGGTCGGGGGATACAATTGGGGAGAATTACCAGTACCTCGCCCAGGCGGCCTCACCTGCTATGCTGAACAGGGGCCTTGTGGAGGGATGGGAAGATTGGAAGGGATAGACAAGGAAGAGGGAAGGAAGCGGCCGTGGCCTTAAGTTAGGTACCATCCCGGCATTTGCCAGGAGGAGAAGTGGGAAACCACGGAAAACCACTTCGAGGATGGCTGAAGTGGGAATCGAACCCACCTCTACTCAGTTGACCTCCCTAGGCTGAATGGACCCCGTTCCAGCCCTCGTATCACTTTTCAAATTTTCGTGGCAGAGCCGGGAATCGAACCCGGACCTCCGGGGGTGGCAGCTAATCACGCTAACCACTACACCACAGAGGCGGACGGCAAACATACATCTCGTTATATTGCTTCGATTCAGGGAAAGGAACCGATATATACCAGACATGTAATAAAGGCTCCAGGTTGCCTAGATGACAAGTGGCGGGTAGACCACCCGGTATGTTATTGTATACTTTAAAACATGACAGTAAAATATGTTAGTAGGTCTACTATAATATGTCATGTTAAATGTGAAAACAGAATATGACATTAAAATTTAACATTATATTCTTCGAAAATTTGCAGTAAAATATGACAGTTAAATATCTCATGTTAAATATGACGGAACATTACATTGTATACTTTTGAACTTCTTCTTCTTTATTTGTTTAACCACCAGGGTCTGTTCTTCCCTCGAACTCAGCGAGGGATCCCACCTCTACCGCCTCAAGGGCAGTGTCCTGGAGCTTCAGAATCTGGGTAGGGATACAACTGGGGACGATGACCAGTACCTCGCCTAGGCGGCCTCCCCTGCTACGTTGAACAGTGGCTTGCGGGGGGGGGGGGGATGGGAAGATTAGAAGGAATAGACAAGGAAGAGGGAAGGAAGCGGCCGTGGCCTTAAGTTAGGTACCATCCCGGCATTTGCCTGGAGGAGAAGTGGGAAACCACGGAAAACCACTTCCAGCATGGCTGAGTTGGGAATCGAACCCACCTCTACTCAGTTGATCGCCCGAGGCTGAGTGGACCCAGTTCCAGACCTCGTACCAATTTTCGAATTTCGTGGCAGAGCCGGGAATCGAACCCGGATATGCGGGGGTGGCAGCTAATCACACTAACCACTACAACACAGAGGCGGACGTATACGTTTAAACTGGACAATAAATTGTGACAATAAAATATATATGTTAAATATGATAATCAAATATGTCATTGTACACGTTAAAATATGGCTGTAAAATGTAACAAGAAAATAAGACTTCATAATATGACACTGTATACGTTAAAACATGGCTGTGTAATGTGACATTAAAATATGTAATGTTAAATATGATAAAGAAAAACTAAATTAGACATGACACTGTTGTTGTATGAGTCATCAGTTCATAGACTGTTTTGATGCAGCTCGCCACTCCACCCTATCCTGTGCTAACCTTTTCATTTCTACGTAACTACCACATCCTACATATGCTCTAATCTGCTTGTCATATTCAAACCTTGGTCTACCCCTAGTGTTCATACCACCTACACTTCCTTCAAAAACCAACTGTACAAGTCCTGGGTGTCTTAAGATATGTCCTATCATCCTATCTCTTCTTCTCGTCAAAATTAGCCAAATCGATCTCCGCTCACCAATTCGATTCAGTATCTATTCATTCGTGATTCGATCTATCCATCTCACCTTCAGCATTCTTCTGTAACACCACATTTCAAAAGCTTCTATTCTCTTCCTTTCTGACCTAGTTATCGTCCATGTTTCACTTCCATACAATGCCACGTTCCTCACGAAAGTCTTCAAAAACATCTTTCTAATTTCTATATCAATGTTTGAAGTGAGCAAATTTCTTTTCTTAAGAAAGCTCTTCCTTGCTTGTGCTAGTCTGCATTTTATGTCCCACTTACTCCTGACATCATTAGTTATTTTACTACCCAAGTAACAATATTCATCTACTTACTTTAAGACTTCATTTCCTAATTTAATATTTCCTGCATCACCTGCCTTCATTCGACTGCACTCCATTACTTTTCTTTTGGACTTATTTATTTTCATCTTGTACTCCTTACCCAAGACTTCATCCACACCATTCAGCAGATTTCCGAGATCTTCTGCAGTCTCAGATAAAATTACAATATCATCGGCAAATCTCAAGGTTTTGATTTCCTCTCCTTGAATTGTGATTCCCTTTCCAAATTCCTTTTTGATTTCCTTTACTGCCTATTGCCAACGGCCGTAGTCGTGTTGAAACAACGGATCCTGTGAGATCTCCGAAGTTAAGCAACATTGGGCGTGGCCAAGAGCTGGATGGGTTGCCACGCGCTGTTGGTGGGGGGTAAGGGAATGGAGGAGCGGAAAGGAACTGGCCACCCTACCGCACGTAAACTCCGGCTCAGGAACACCTCTGCGGAGGTTCGGACCTGCCTTCGGGCAGAATAACCCTTACCTTACCTACCTACTGCCTGTTCTATGTAAACACTGAAGAGGAGGAGGACAAACTGCAGCCTTGCCTCACTCCTTTCTGGATTGCTGCTTCTTTTTCAAAGCCCTCGATTCTTATCACTGCAGACTGATTTTTATACAGATTGTAGATAATTCTTCGTTCTCGGTATCTGATCCCAATTACCTTCAGAATCGTACATAGCTTGGTCCAATCAACATTATCGAATGCCTCTTCTAGATCTACGAATGTCATGTACGTGGGCTTGTCCTTCTTGATTCCATCCTCTAAGATCAGACGTAAAGTCACGATTGCTTCACGTGTTCCTACATTTCTTCTGAAGCCAAATTGATCTTCTCCCAACTCAGCTTTACTTGTTTTTCCATTCTTCTGTAAATAATATGTGTCAATATTTTGCGGGCATGAGATACTAAACTAATGGTGCCGTAGTCTTCACACCTGTCAGCACCGGCTTTCTTGGGAATAGGTTAACAACATTCTGACGAAAATCGGATGTGATTTCTCCTGTCTCATATATCTTACACACTAAATGGAATAACATTGTCACGCTGCTTTCTCCTAAGGGAATCAGTAATTCAGAAAGAATATCATCAATTCCAGGTGCCGTGTTCCTATTTAGGTCTCCGACAGCTCTGTCAAACTCTGACCTCAAAATTGGGTCTCCCATTTCATCAGCATCAACAGACTCTTCTTGTTCCAGAACCAAATTATCTACATCTTTACCTTGATACAACTATTGGATATGTTCTCGCCATCTTTCCGCTTTGTCTTCTTTCCCTAGAAGTGGCTTTCCATCTGAGCTCTTAATATTCATACACTTAGATTTCCTTTCTTCAAAGGTTTCCTTGATTTTCCTGTATGCAGCATCTACCTTTCCCAGGACCATACAACCTTTGACATCCTTGCACTTCTTCTTCAGCCATTCTTCCTTAGCTACTTCGCACTTTCTATCCACTTGACGCTTTAATCGCCTGTATTCTTTTCTGCCCTCTTCATTTTCAGCATTCTAGTATTTTTGTCGTTCATCAATCAGGTCTAGTCTCTCCTGAGTTATCCACTGATTCTTAGTTGATATTTTCTTCCTTCCTAATATCTCATCAGCAGCCCTACTGACTTCATTTTTCATGACTATCCACTCTTCCTCTATTGTGTTTCCTTCAGCCTTTTCATTTAGCCCTTTTGCCACATTTTCCTTGAACAATCCCTCACACTCTTTTCTTTCAACTTGTCTAGATTCCGTCATTTTGCATTCTTTCCTTTCTTCAATTTCTTCAACTTCAGATGGCATTTCATGACCAACAAGTTATGGTCAGAGTCCACGTCTGGTCCTGGGAAAGTTTTGCAGTCCAACACCTGGTTTCTGAATCTCTGCCTAATCATAATGAAGTCTATTTGTTATCTGCCAGTGCCTCCAGGTCTCGTCCACGTATACAGCCATCGTTTGTGGTGTTTGAACCAAGTATTAGCAAGGACTAAATTATGATCAGTGCAGAATTCAACCAGTCGAGTTCCTCTTTCGTTCCTTTGTCCCAATCCGAATTCTCCTACTGTATTACCTTCTCCTCCTTGGCCTAACCCTGCTTTCCAGTCTCCCATCACGATTCGCAGATTCTCGTCACCTTTTACATATTGTATTAAATCTTCTCTCTCTTCATATATTCTTTCGATTTCCTCATCATCCGCTGAACTAGTAGGCATATAGAGCTGTACTATTATGGTGGGCATTGGTTTGGTGTCTATCTTGACGACAATAATTCTTTCACTATGCTGGTCGTAGTAGCTTACCCGCTGCCCTATTTTCTTATTCATTATTAAAGCAACTGCATTTACCCTGTCTGATTTCGTGTTGATTAGTTGATAATTCGGTAGTCGCCTGACCAAAAATCATGTTCTTCCTGCCAACGTACTTCACATATACCAACTACATCTAACTTTAGTCTAGCCATCTCCCTTTTCAGATTCTCCAACCTACCACAACGATTCAAACTTCTAGCATTCCACGCTCTGACTCGCAGAATGTCAGTATCCATCTTCCTGATGATCCCACCTCTCGTGTAGTCCCCATCCGGAGATCTGAACGGGGGACTAGTTTACCTCCGGAATATTTTACCCGGGAGGAAGCCATCATCAGTACATCATTCATACAGAGAGAGCTGCATGTCCTCGGGAGTTAGTTACGGCTGTAGTTTCCCGTTACTTTCAGCCGTGTAGCAGTATCAACACAGCTAAGCCATGTTGACTATTATTACTAGGCCATATCAGTCAATCATCTAGACTGCCGCCCTTGCAACTTCCGAAAGGCTGCTGCCCCCCTTTCGATGAACCATTCGTTAGTCTGGTCTCTCAACAGATACCCATCCGGTATAGTTGCACCTGCGGCTCGGCTGTCTGCGTCATTGGGACACGGAAGCCTCCCCAACGCGGCAAGGTCACATGGTTCATAGAGGAATAATAATAATAATAATAATAATAATAATAATAATAATAATAATAATAATAATAATAATAATAATAATAATAAAAGGAAGTGTTTGTCCGTGTTGTGTGTGTGTGTGTGCGATGCCCAGCAAAATTTACAGCACGCAGATATCTGATATTTTTAATATAGGTAGATGGAAAGCGGTCCGAATGCACCTAGAAGCTGAATTTTTCATTTTCGTTTTCATTGATGACTTATGAATGAAAAACCATCGGAAAGAGTGTGTTGGGATATGATAATCCAAAGTGCTGTCTCCAAGATTGAATGCATAGATTCACTGTCTATAGGCAACGTACGTAAGATAGGTAATACAAGTCAAGGAGCCATTTTAATTCCATGTTGTAAGAAGCCATTTTATGTCCCAGACACGAGGAGCCATATTCAGTCAGTCAGTGATATTCATTAAGTGTTTGTCTGAATGTGTGCGATGAGCGGCCAAATCCACGGAATGGAGAGATCCAAAGATGTGTTTTCACAACAACATGAAAAATATAGGTGAACAAGCGCTTATTTTCAGCGAATCTACCGTAGACAGAATCTGGAGAAGTTTTTTTGTTCTGATATATAGTCTTTGAGAAGGCGTAAAAAGTGAAAATGCATAAATAACGTTATGGTAAATAAATAAATAAATAAATAAATAAATAAAGCGATTCGTGATGCGTCGCATTAAAAGGACTGTTAAAGGATTACAATAGAAAAAACAAGGTATGAGCATTGCAAAACAAATCAAATAATAATAGTAATATTAATAATAATAACAATTAATACATGTAATTAAATAATACCGCTAAGATGAGAAGTTTATGACTAAGTAACCAGCGTAACGGTCTTCAGCTGTGTGTCGAGCTGATTAGCCCAAACAATAAATGTGATATTTCAATGTGCTCAGGCACGAAGCCTCAAGGCGGTAGATTTATAGGCACCTGAAACAATTGCTGCGGTACAAAACTACGCCACCTCGGCGTCTCCGAAAACTTTAAATATTAGTTATTAGGACATAAAAACAATAATACTTCATGGGGTTCTGTTTCAGATCATCAAATTACGCACACAGCACAGCACACTGTCAACCAGTGCAGAAACACGTAATTATTCAATGCACCCTTCTACACAGGGTCTCGCAAGCTAAATACTGTGACTGTATCCAGGTCTCGGCTGACTGAATATGGGTCTGTGTGTTACTGGGTTTCGCTTTGTCGGCAACGGCGCGTGCGGCCTTGGCCAGGTGATAGAGAACCTGTTTCTGACTTAAAGGGGGTAGTTGGCTGACTGGGAAAAAATAATAAAAATAAACGCGGGCGAGAGATAAAAATAGCCAGAATATGTTCGTCTGCAATCACATCGATTTGTAATAAATGAAATATTTATAATATCTTTGGTGGCGTGAAACGCATAATTAAGAAGGTACACATGAATCATATTTGACTGAACCGTGTTAATAATGTCACGTGTGAATTATAAAAAACTAATAACTGAATTTTTACTTGATTTCAACGGTATTTCGGCTAGAAATTAAGGTGAAATTATTTAATCAAACCCCAGAAAAATTCAGTATTTGAGTTGACTTCACTTCCGACCACGAGTGCCACGCAACGATATTTAAGGCAAGTCATAAGAGTTCAAGCTCTCACATGTTCCTGGTTTACTCTCTGCAGTCACTTCGTGTCCTTCGCTAGCGGATTTCAACGCAGAACGTCAGTGGAATACTATAATCAGGGATAGTGGACTCATTCCTCTGTTCGACGCTTTCTACAATTGTGCAAATCTACGACCTGAGTTAGTGCAATAAACAGACGTCGAAACAGTAGATAAAATTTTAAAGTACGTGTTCTTTTCATCCTAAATTACAGTACATGTGTGCTCAGGATTTCTCTTAATACATTTGGTACAAGTTTTAGCAATCTTACGAGTGTAAACGTGGAAGAGGACCTCTACATTATCATCGGCAGAAGATGGAAGTTCGTGCCAGGGACTCCACACATTTCATCATGAAGTTCTAAGCCCATTGACCAGCGTCGGCAGCGGCGAAATGCAGGGACTTTCGCCTTTGAATGGGTGATTGAGGACCCCGGACTTCGAGATGTGAAGACAACTAAATAAGTTAAGTCGACTACGTCTTATTTATATCTGTTCTATGTAGCTCTTTATTTCTACTCTTAATCTTTCCTTAGATTTGTTCTATAATATCTAATTGATTTATTTTTCACGGTATTTCACTGGTTATTTCTTAGATGTGAGATAGGACTTGTAGCATTAATTTGCATACTTGCTTGATTCATGACCACGTGCTGTCGAGTTTGAAGATGATGGATCAGTTGAAGTTATCCATGTGTTATCGGAACCATCCTTTCACATAGTACGAATTTCATTATGATAGTGAGTTAATCTGTGTCCGATGAATTAATCGAGGCGATATTTTCCCAATATTTTTAAAATTTTCATGGTAAATTGGACTTTTACACGTACCTCATATTTACGAGAGCATGTCATCAGGATATTAATTCCGAATCTAGTGTATGAATTTATTTAGAGTACATGCGTTGTGGTATATGATAACTAATGGATTAGTTAATCATCGAGACAAATTTAATGAGGATAAGACTTGTTTTAGGACGATGACAGGTCCTTATAATTTTCATGACTACACATGCGTGATAATTGGTTACGATGAGTTATGGTCGTCATTATGATGTTGTACTGTACGTGTAATTTATGAGGAATTTGTACGTACGATATGAATCTTTGTGAAATTGAATTTTCACGTGCTGATGTAGTAATATTTTTATACATGGTGTTGATCATGATATAATGGAGATACGGAATCTTCGAGATTTTACGAGGTGTAGTTAATATAGGAATGTCTTTTGATGATATGGACAAGTCCATGTTGATCAATGTACTCCATAATTCAGGATAATATCCTAATAGTGCTCATGAAAGTCAGTAATTCTAAGTTTAAGGTACGTGTAAATCTTACTGGAGGACCTTAGGTCTGGAGAATAGATACTCAATTGAATATCCTGATAATGTTACAGTTCGGAAACAGGCATGCTCACTTTTCGATGTCTTATTTCATACTCACGTGGAGACTTTATTTTTATAACATGTTGGAACGAGCTAATGGGAGAGTGGTGAGATTGGTTAACACCCGATGATGACGTGTAAATATTGTGGATATTTTTTTCTTTGGCACTTTTCAGTAGCTAGTTGTAGATTTAGAGATTTTCTAGTGTTAAGACATTTATTTTCTGTGCATCTGTGTTGTGGTGATGTGTGACACTTTGATGGTGTTAATTCATTATGTGGACAGGATTTCCACGTTGTGGATATTTTATTCTATTTATTGATTTTTCCGAAGGGTCATAATGCTAATTTTTGTTCATAGTATGACCAAGCGATAATAAGTTTTGCTATTAGTTCTCACGAGAAGATAAGTGGGAAGACGTGAACAGATATACTCGACGTCTCGAATTAACTTTTAGAAAATAAAGGAAAATTCAAATTTCCATTTCAAAGTTAACAAAATTTTTGATGAACAGAATTTCACTCATATTTGTCAAGGTAGTAAACTAACTAATCTTGGATATTTTCTATTATACACTTTATTAAAATTAATGCATTTTTCCAGATTGTTCGAGGAATTCTACGCAAGATCTCATTTTTGTAATCAATCAAACTTTAAATTGCTAAATGAATGTTTTCAAACGAAGAAAAGTAATGTTATATTCAACACTCTGTTAGAATGGTAGGGAAACTAAGTTACGTGTGCCATCCCATTTGTTAGTATTTTTTTGTCACATCAAGGGCAATAGTAATTAACGTAACGTAGCGATTATTTTCATTATCATAGATGTCAGGATGGCTAATATTTTCTAATCTTTGTTATATGTTCTCTATATTTAAAACATTCACATTTTACGAACCTTATGTCAGTCCTGGCACTTGCATATTTCTTTAAGTCAGCGGTCCTGTGAACTGAGCACACCTGGGGTGTCTCTTGTTCGCCGACAGACCTAGTACGGGGACAATACTGTCTGGATCGGAAGACTACAAGGGTTGACTAAGTGGAGTCCGATAGAATTATGAATGTGGTGAAGCTGATAGAAGTACATGGAAACATTGTACGACATGGCTATGGTCCCTGCGGTCTCAAGTTTAGAGCCTAGGTATACCCCTTTCAGTGACCTTTTACAACAGGCAGGGAATACCGCAGACATATTCTACGTCACAACCAACGAGCACCGATTGCTGCACAGGTACTCTTAGAAGGTAACAAAAATTACAGCAACAAGTAACGAAAAGCGTAACATCTAAGAAACTAGAGCAAGAAGAAAATTCACAAATTATAGCACAATTTAAAAGGATGTGGTATCCTTCTATACACGTGTGTGAATTTCTCATTGAACTGCTCTACGTGTTATTGCCAAACCACAGCAATGAGTCACTTGGAAACAGGCAATCAATCAATACTGATCTGCATTTAGTACAGTCACCCAGATGGCAGATTCCCCATCTGTTCTTTGCTAGTCTTTCCTCAAACGATTTCAAAGAAATTTGGATATTTATTGAACATCTCCCTTGGTAAGTTATTCCAATCCCTAACTCCCCTACCTATAAACGCATATTTGCGCCAATTTATCCTCTTGAATTTCAACTTTATCTTCATATTGTGATATTTCCTACTTTTAAAGACACTACTCAAAATTCGTCTACTAATGTCATTCCATGCCATCTCTCCACTGATAGCTCGGAACATACAACTTAGTCGAGCAGATCGTCTTCCTTCTCCCAAGTCTTCCCAGCCCAAACTCTGCAAAATGTTTGTAACGCTACTCTTTTGTCGGAAATCACCCAGAACAAATCGAGCTGCTTTTCGTTGGATTTTTTACAGTTCTTGAATCAAGTAATGCTGGTGAGGGTCACATTCACTGGAACCATACTCTAGTTGGGGTCTTACCAGAGACTTAAATGCCCTCTTCTTTACATCCTTACTATAACCCCTAAACACTCTCATAGCCATGTGCAGACATCTGTACCCTTTGTTACTATCCCATTTATGTAATTACCTCAATGAAGATCTTTCCTTATATGAACACATAGGTAATTACAGTGATCCCCTTGAGGAACTTTCACCCCATCAACGCAGTAATTAAAACTGAGAGGACTATTCCTATTTGTGAAACTCACAACCTTACTTTTAATCCCGTTTATCATCGTAACATTGCCTGCTGTCAATCTCACAATATTATCAAGGTCATGTTGCAGTTGCTCACAATCTTTTAACTCATTTATTACTCTATACAGAATAACATCATCTCCAAAAAGCATTATCTCTGATTTCGCTTCTTTACTCATATCATTTATATATAAGAAAACACAAAGGTCCAATAATACTGCCTTGAGGAATTCCCCTCTTAAATATTACAGGGTCAGATAAAGCTTCGCCTGCTTTAATTCTCTGAGATCTATTTTGTAGAAATATGGCAACGTATTTAGTCACAATTTTGTCTAGTACAATTGCAGTCATTTTTGCCAGTAGTCTCCCATATCCACCCTATCAAATGCTTTAGACGGGTCAATCGCCATACAGTCCATTTGACCGCCTGAATCCAAGATATCTGCTATACCTTGCTGGAATCCTACAAGTTGAGCTTCAGTGGAATAACCTTTCCTAAACCTGAACTGCCTTCTTTTGAACCAGTTATTAATTTCGCAAACATGTCTAATATAATCTGAAAATATACCTTCCCAAAGCTTACATGCTACGCATGTCAAATTTACTGGCTGTAATTTTCAATTTTATGTCCCTTTCCTTTGGTCTACTATAGCAACTCTCGATTCATTTGGTATAGCTCCTTCATGCAGACAGTAATCAAACAAGTACTTCGGATATGGTACTATATCCAAACCCATTGCTTTTAGTATATCCGCCAAAACCTTATCAATTCCAGCTGCTTTTCTTCTTTTCAACTTTTGTATCTTATTGTAAATGCCATTGTTATCATAGATAAATGTTAATACTTCTTTAGTATTAGTCTCCTCCTCTATCTGGTCATCATCCTTGTAACGAACAGTCTTTACATACTGCTGACTGAATACTTCTGCCTTTTGAAGATCCACACATACACACTTCCCTTGTTCATTAATGATTCCTGGAATGTCCTTCTTCGAACCTGTTTCTGCCTTAAATTAGCTATAAATTCTCTTCCATTTTACACTAAAATTTGTATGACTGCCAATTATTATGCTTGCCATCATGTTATCCTTAGCTGCCTTCTTTGCTAGATTCATTTTCCTAGTAAGTTCCTTCAATTTATCCTTACTTCCACAGCCATTTCTAACTTTATTTCTTTACCGTATGCACCTCCTTCTTAGTCTCTTTATTTCTCTGTTAAAATAAGATGGGTATTTAACATTCCTTGCCATCTTTAAAAGCACAAACCTGATTTCATATTCCTCAACAATTGCTTTAAAACCATCCCAGAGTTTGTTTACATTTTTATTTATCGTTTTCCACCGATTATTTTATTTTTTTAAACTCCCTTATGCCTGCTTTATCAGCCATATAGTACTGCCAAATAGTCCTACTTTTAAGACTTCCCTTCCTAAAACACTAATTTTTAACTAAGACAAAAACACCGTCATGATCAATAATACCATTTATTACTTCGGTTTCTCTATAGAGCTCATCTGGTTTTACCAGCACCACGTCCAGGATATTCTTTCCTCTAGTTGGTTCCATTACTTTCTGAATTAGATGTCCTTCCCATATTAACTTATTTGAAATTTGTTGGTCATGATTCCTGTCGTTTGCATTACCTTCCCAATTGACATTTGGTAAATTTAGATCTCCCGCTACAATCACATTCCTTTCCATGTCGTTTCCCACATAGCTTATTATGTTATCAAATCATTCTGAATCAGCGTCCGCGCTACCCTTTCAGGGTCAGTACATTCCAAAGACGTCAAGTTGCCTATCATCTTTAGAAATAAGCCTTACACCTAGAATTTCATGTTTGTCAGCTCTAACTTTTTCGTACTTTACAAATTCTTCTTTCACCAGAGTGATTACTCCCCCTCATACCATTCCTATCCTATCTCTACGATACACACTCCAGTTCCGTGACAAAATTTCTGCATCTATTATGTTTCTCAGCCATGATTAAACTCCTATTACAATATCTGTTAAGTATATATCTATTACATTTCTTTTGGCTAGTGGCTTTACGTCGCACGGACACAGATAGGTTTTCTGGCGACGGTGGGATAGGAAAGACCTAGGAGTTGGAAGGAAGTGGCAGTGGCCTTAATTAAGGTACAACCCCAGCATTTGCCTGGTATGAAAATGGGAAACCACGAAAAACCATCTTCAGTACTGCCGACAGTGGGATTCGAACCCACTATCTCCCGGATGCAAGCTCTCAGCCGCACGCCCCTGACCGCACGTCCAACTCGCCTCGTATCTATTAAATTAGTTTTATCCCTTTCTTTACAATACTTCTACAGTTCAACACTAATATTTTTATGCCATTCATTCTTGACTTCCTGATCCCTGTAGTCTTATCACCGCTCCCTGGACTACCCTGTTTCCCTTAATGTATCTCCCTATAAACCTTGCAAACTAATTTTCTAACTTATACGTACCACTGCGGTGCAAGTAAATGCCATCTGAGCGCAGTTCCCCATCTTCTACCCACCCATTAGAATCTAGAAATCTCACTCCCAGTTTCCCACATACCTATTCTTTAGTCTCCAGTCAGTATCCCTCCTACACAGTATTCCACTGATAACAATCTCCGTTTCCTTAAACACCCGTGCTGCATTTACCAGTTCCCACACATCCCCAACTACGTTGGTACTTATACCAGCTTGCCTTACGTTGTTGGTACCAACGTGAAACACTACCACCTTCTCCTTCCCCTCCTCCTTCTCTTCAACTTTCTTCAACATCTACCTCAACCTAATCCCTGGATAACATTCTACTCTGGTTCCCTTTCCTCCACACTCTCCCCACATGTCTTGCAATATAATCCCCCATGACCAGAGCCTCAACCCTACCCACCTCATTTTATCCCCTTCCCTCTTGGTCAGCCCTATATTTACTGACAGCTGCAAAATATACTTCCTCCTCTCTCTTCTCCCTCCCATGACCCTGTTCCACCTAACTTTTCCTATCCTCTACTCTACATTTCCCTTTCCTATCTTTTCCTTCCTCCTACTTCCACACTTCTCAGCAGCAGTTTCCCGTTCCTCATCTTCCCTCTGTTGTTCTACCAGCAGTGACTCGTACTGATTTTTAAGACTCCTGTCCTGAATTCTGATCCTGAATAGAGCACTTAGCCTACAATCTCCTTCCTCTTAGAACATTAGGGCACCTTCAATTTCCCACTTTCTATCCCATCACCCTTTACACCCACTCTATCCTGTACATTGTTTGAGGGAGGCCTACCTTCCTGCCTGTCTTCTGAGAGAATCCTAATTATCTCCCTCAAACTCTCCAACTCGTCCCTCATACTCCTTAATGTCTGGCCACACCCACAGCAAAATGGCGGGCAATCTCTTTCTCAGAAACTGGAAGTGGGAATGAAATGAAGCATATCTGTCTGTAGTGAATGCAACGAGCTAGAATAACTCAGAGAGGCGGAAGCGCTGCCTAGCTAAGCCTAACTCTACGAACGTCCGCCATGATTTCAGTGGTGACATAAGCAAGAAAAATGTTGAAAATACGCATGATAGAATCACTGGTGCAAAACTGACGACCGTTAGCCGAAAGCTTACAGCATTAATAATAGAGTGCGAATTGGTTTCCTATTTTCACACCAGGAAAATGCTTGGACTGTAACTTAATTTAGGCCACGACCGCTTCTTTCCCAAACCTAGCTCTTCCCCATCCCTCCGTCGCCGAAACCTACGAGGTGTTAGTGCGACATTAAAAAATAAAATAAAACCCGCCTCATTCTCATCATATTTTAAAATGTTTGCATCCTCAGGCCTACCACTATAATTTTTTTACGTAATGATTTATTATAATGTAGGTGACAAATCATTTATCCCGTTACCTTATCATACTGGGATTGCTAGCTGAAATGTGACCTTGAAGGTCGTCCATTATTAATTGTAACCTAATTTTAAATATTAATGCACTGGTATCTACCAAAAATACTTCATAAATTCCACAAATAACAGTAAAATACTGTATTTACCATACTTGGCGTACGTTTCAGTGAAATAGGCCTACATAAAGCCAATAAACAAGCACAGGGTATTGAACCCGCATGATCGGGGTCACAATTTAATCATGACTTCATATATGAAAGAATATAGGGTACATTTATTGAAGTACAGAATTTTAGTTGACAATATTTAATCTGTGTAGTATTGAAACATGAGCTAAGGATGGGACAGACTGGAGCCTGGGAGATTAGCTTTTCACAATGTGTAGAGAGCTGCCTCACAGCAGGGGGCCTATTAATTTAGCGACCAGGAGATGCGGATGCCCACAAATATCTTCCGTACAAGAAGAGAAAGGCGAGCCAGAAACAATAGAATGGTTGCAACATCAGCGCTGCAAAGGTATATTTTGGGTGAGCACAAACGTTCCGCTACGTCACGGATTCTCGGAATCAGAGAATGGAAAATTACAGTGTTTCCACGGCAATCGTTGGTTAAGTTTTTGCAGGTGAAAATTCAAATCGACCGCTCGCTCGTAGACAAATCACAAAATTTAGTTGGCGACTCAGGTATACCATCTTGAAAGATCTGGGTGAAATAATAAAGTTAGCTTCGAAAGTAATCATCAATAAATTATTGCAGTTATATGGATCAACTTAAGGAACTTTTAGATGTCATGCATGGAAGAGTAATCAATAATAAATTGCAAATTAAATAAATTGAAGACGGACTTTCTTGGAATTTGAGCACCTCGATTGATATTGGCTGGAAGGTGACCACGCTGGGAGAGACGCTTTCAAGCCCGTGAAAAGTCAGGAGTGAAATCCGTCCATATCTCCGAAATCTATGATCGTTAGGAGATCATATTCGATGCAGTGTACGTTCCAAATGAGGGGATTATTTTGAGATAAATTATAATTTCCAGTTCGGAGTGCAAGTGCCGATTTGAGAAATCCACCCCCTCTCTCTGAGACATGACGTCAGCTAAGCCACGAGGAAGACATTTACCGATAAATATGAGCGCAATGAACACTCACCAGGTTTACATCTGAATTCATGCTGACGCTAACTCGTCGTGGAGCTTACTTCTGAATTCAGGTTGACGCTAACTCGTCGTGAAGCTTACTTTGAAATTTTACTTTGGCGCTGAATTAATTTGCATTTATACGAACGACCGCATGAACTTACATGATGTGTTCGTGTGTGGGCGAAGTGACTTGTAGTATTTACGTCTTGTTCCAGTCAGTAGAGTAAAGTTAAACATTCCAAATTATGTTACGATTTGAGACTTTGAGATATATAGTTTGTGAAGTCTAAAGAGTAGATAGTTTTTCCAAGGAGAGAAAATACTTTCTTGTCCTAAAACAGTAAATGAAGAGGCACGCTGCTGTGTGACGAACAGTACATAATAACAATAATAAATTAATGGAGCCTGTATGGTAGGAATCGAACCGTCATCATGATAAACTCTTCAAGAGTGCGACATGATTCGGACGGGCCAGACAACGCGAAGAGCGTCGGGCGTGTATATTGACACTCCGCCGTTGTGTTAAGTCCTTTGTGCGAAAGGGGGACGAAGAGATAACCGTGTAAATAAATTAATTTGGGTCTAGGATGATTAAGTGTTACGATAGTATTTCAGTGAATACCAACAGTGTTAATATTTAAAATAGTAAATGTGTTATAATTTAATAAGTATGGCGGAATGCCAGGAAATTACATGTGACGTGCAACCAGCCGTTATGGAAGGCTAAACAGCAGAGAGGGCCGAATGGGTCTCTCGTCTGCTATGCCGCCAGGATGACAACTACCAGATGAGTACCAAAATGTAAATAATATTGGGGAATGTTACTATGACAAGGGAGGGGTAGTAGTTTGATTTTGACTTGGTTACTTCACGTAACAAAAAAGGTCGCTTCTCGATGCCATTAACGAACGGGATTAAATGATTCTAACGTAAATGTCGGGTCGAAATATATATTCATTTTGTTGTACATATGATTCTGTAGGTATAGGATAGTGGTTAAGTTATGCATGTATTATGAGATTTTATAGTCGAGATTTTTCGACAAATTTTGATTTTGTGTAGTATTCAATTCGACCCGGAGTTTGCTTTTATGTTATTCATTTAACGACAAGTTGTATAATGATATTTAGGGAAAATCCAGCCATGTGTCAGGCCAGCTGTGTTTTGTTGTGATGTTAATCGTCTCCGTTTGACGTTGTCAGAATTTGGAGGGAATGCCACAAATAATAATAATTCATGAGATATCGTCTTTCCGTGTGAACAGTGAGTAATAATAAATTTTGTGCGAATCGTTAATAACCGGTATATTTTTCTAATTTGGAGTTGATGTGTGTTATAAGCTAAATTTGTGAATTAATAATTACGAGCAATGATATAGGTGCTAATAAACCTTGAATGTTAAAAATCGTATTATTTAAATTACGGTCCAATATTTTATAAATAAATGTCAGATATTTCATTTGCTAGTATTAGCCGGAACACGTAGGACTATGAATTACGTGATCATGATTGTCAAATGTTGGCAATATAATTCCAGGTTGTTGCGATGATTTGTGGAGAATGACCTCAGAAATAAATCAGATGGGAAGAGAGATATTATAAAGATCACGCAGTCAGGATATAAAATGGTCGTACGATGTCATAGATGAGAAATATAAGTCAGTTGAAAACTCTGTGATCAATAAATGAATAAAATAATGTTGAGATAGGAAGATATATAAATTCCGTATGGGAAACAGCCTATGATGAAGCTGTGTTGAAATAATATGATACGAGGAAATGTATGAAATTAATGACAAACACAGAGAAATGAGTGTAAAAGTACGGGCAATGTAACAGAGTAAGACTGAATTACGTAGCAGGCAGGATTCGAACCCGTGACAGCATGTACGAAGTAAATAGACTGCGCAGCTATTCGTTGAAATACTACGGACCTAAAAGATAACGAGAGGTTCAGATTCCACATAAATGATCGTATGTTGTGATAGTTAAATAATGACGAGTGATGATAATCATGATACCGTAATAATAACAATAATAATAAATATTTCTGATCAAGAAGTTGGACCGTGTTAAATAAATAGACGAGGATAAATGTGTTAAAGAGGAATATAACTGATGGTGTGAGACCGATAATAATAATAATTATCAGTATAATAATAATCGGTGCCGCCTCTGTGGTGTAGTGGTTAGCGTGATTAGCTGCCACCCCCGGAGGTCCGGGTTCGATTCCCGGCTCTGCCACGAAATTTGAAAAGTGGTACGAGGGCTGGAACGGGGTCCACTCAGCCTCGGGAGGTCAACTGAGTAGAGGTGGGTTCGATTCCCACCTCAGCCATCCTCGAAGTGGTTTTCCGTGGTTTCCCACTTCTCCTCCAGGCGAATGCCGGGATGGTACCTAACTTAAGGCCACGGCCGCTTCCTTCCTTCTCCATTGCCTATCCCTTCCAATCTTCCCATCCCTCCACAAGGCCCCTGTTCAGCATAGCAGGTGAGGCCGCCTGGGCGAGGTACTGGTCATACTCCCCAGTTGTATCCCCCGACCAAGAGTCTGAAGCTCCAGGACACTGCCCTTGAGGCGGTAGAGGTGGAATCCCTCGCTAAGTCCGAGGGAAAAACCGAACCTGGAGGGTAAACAGATGATGATGATGATGATGATGATGATAATAATCACATTTTGGTTTGGTGATCACCGTAGATTCGTTAAGGTAACCGGTATATTGAAATGTTTGCGGACGCGACCAACTCATAACTCATAATATTAATAATAACATGAGTGATAGTATAATATATATATATACCGGGTGGTACAGCTGCCCCTATTCACGCAGTTTTTTGCAACCCGCAGATTATAGTCGAACCTAAAAATATTGACCTTGACTACTCACTACAATGTCTGCTCTTACAACGCTTTCCATAATTCGTTTATTCGTGTCAAGCAAATCAGCATTAATGATAAAATACCGATTGATGGTAAATAATCGTGCAAATTATGTGTCGCAGAAACGTCATGTACAGAGAATATTATTGGTGAATGACTAGAAGTAGCAGCAACACAACAGCGCTAAACAGCAACCCGTGATAGCCGAGCTTGCTTAAAGTTAGAGGAGAGTACCGGTGTTCGTTAGTAGGCGGTTCGAGTCCTGTGTACGACGAATATTTTTATTGCGTTGTTGATGTTCGTGAGAGTCGTGTTGTTGACGACAAATCTAAATCGTGATCAGTTCTCATATTGCAGGTACTCAGCTATGTTTGTTTTTTAAGGAGCTCTTAAAAGAGCTATTTGCAATAAAGTGAGATTGTACCGACAGCGGTGCGATGGGCTTATGCATGGCCATTCGATTAATGAAGCAAATGTTCAAAATGACCACCTGCTTCGTTAATGCACATCTGAGCACGGTGGAGGAGAGACATTCTTGCTTGCTGCAACATATGTGGTGGAATCTGCCTGCAGGCTTCCGTGATGAGGCGCCGTAAATGATTCGGACTCTCAGGCTCCTGCTCATAAACTCTTTCCTTTAAATAACCCCAGAGGAAAAAGTCGAGTGGAGTAAGGTCAGGTCATCTAGCCGGCCATGTGACCGGACCCCCTCGTCCAATCCATCGTCCAGGATATATCCTATGCAAGTGGTTCCGTACTGCCAACGACCAGTGTGGGGGGAGCTCCATCCTGCTGGAACCACATCCGTAACCGTGTCATAAGGGGCACATCCTCCAATAAGAGTGGGAGGTACTCACGAAGAAACTCTAGATAGCGTCGTCCCGTGAGGTTTCCTTCGAAGAAATATGGTCCAATTATCTTGTCACCTAGTATCCCGCACCACACGTTGACGCCCCATTGTACCTGAAATCGAGCTCCCCTGATCCAGTGAGGATTTACAACGCTCCAGTAATGGAAGTTGTGACGATTAACAGTTCCGTTGTTGTGAAATCTGGATTCATCACCAAATAGAATGTCCATTAAGAAATTCGCATCAGCTTCAACTCTTTGTAATATCCATTGCGAAAATTCTATCCGTTTTGGAAAGTCATCTCGTGAAGTTCCTGGTGCAGCTGTTGATGGAAAGGGTGGAATTTATGGCGGTGCAATATTCGCAGTACAGATACATGACTGATGTTCAGTTCATTTCCTATGGCCCGTGAGCTTGTGTGCGGGTTGTATGCAATTGCATTTAGAACAGCTTCGTCGTTATTTCCAGACGTCACTGGAGCATCCCGAACGGGGGGTAATGTATGAAATGACCCCGTCGCACGCAACCGTCTTTCAACACGTCGAAATGTATCTGCAGTTGGCAGCCTTCGTCCAGGAAATCGTTCTTGATACAAGCGTCTGGCTTCCCGTGCATTTTGCCTTGCTTCTCCATAAAGTAGTACCATATTCACATAATCATCCTGTGAATACATAATGTTTGCTTTCGTGCTAACCGTACAGTACGTGCTCACACGTTGCTGCTAGGATTACTATATGCTGTTTCATGTGCCCTACGTATGAAGAGTAGACCGCTGTTAGTTGGTCTTCGAGTCGAACGATGCGCAGTTGCTTGGTTGAATGGGTGGGTCAGAATGTTGACAACACGTGTAGTCGTTTGCCATATGGAAGTCGCATGTTATTATTCCTTTCGTATGTATGCTTTCTTTGTAAAGGTGGCAAATTACTTTTGAGACTTAAGAACGTTAAATATTTATTACGAATGGCCTTACAAGTATAATATTAAAAAAATTGAAAAGCTCGTACATAGATTCGAACTCTAAATGCCTGCTAATATATCGTATACTCGCTGCGATTGGTGCCATGTAGCCACTGCAGGCGACAAAGAATTGGTCTCGTAGCTCTGTACTAATGGAATTACCTAGGCTATCGCTTCGATACTGATCGTTGATATTAAAAGTTCTGAACTCGAATGTGCAAACGCCACAGTGAACTAAAGAATCGCGTGTCTCTTACGCCCAGAAAATTGCAACCATTTTCTACGCGTTACTTGGTTGAATGAGTCCAGCGTTATGTTTCAGGTGGTATTCACAATCGGTGCCGCCTCTGTGGTGTAGTGGTTAGCGTGATTAGCTGCCACCCCCGGAGGTCCGGGTTCGATTCCCGGCTCTGCCACAAAATTTGAAAAGTGGTACGAGGGCTGGAACGGGGTCCACTCAGCCTCGGGAGGTCAACTGAGTAGAGACGGGTTCGATTCCCACCTCAGCCATCCTCGAAGTGGTTTTCCGTGGTTTCCCACTTCACCTCCAGGCAAATGCCGGGATGGTACCTATCTTAAGGCCACGGCCGCTTCCTTCCCTCATCCTTGCCTATTCCTTCCAATCTTCCCATCCCCCTACTAGGCCCCTGTTCACTATAGCAGGTGAGGCCGCCTGGGCGAGGTACTGGTCATACTCCCCAGTTGTATCCCCCGACCAAGAGTCTGAAGCTCCAGGACACTGCCCTTGAGGCGGTAGAGGTGGGATCCCTCGCTGTGTCCGAGGGAAAAGCCGAACCTGGAGGGTAAACAGATGATGATGATGATGATTCACAATCGGTGCGTATGTGGCGATATTTATCATCATCATCATCATCTGTTTACCCTCCAGGTTCGGTTTTTCCCTCGGACTTAGCGAGGGATCCCACCTCTACCGCCGCAAGGGCAGTGTCCTGGAGCTTCAGACACTTGGTCGGGGGATACAACTGGGGAGTATGACCAGTACCTCGCCCAGGCGGCCTCACCTGCTATGCTGAACAGGGGCCTTGTGAAGGGATGGGAAGATTGGAAGGGATAGGCAAGGAGGAGGGAAGGAAGCGGCCGTGGCCTTAAGTTAGGTACCATCCCGGCATTCGCCTGGAGGAGAAGTGGGAAACCACGGAAAACCACTTCCAGGATGGCTGAGGTGGGAATCGAACCCACCTCTACTCAGTTGACCTCCCGAGGCTGAGTGGACCCCGTTCCAGCCCTCGTACCACTTTTCAAATTTCGTGGCAGAGCCGGGAATCGAACCCGGACCTCCGGGGGTGGCAGCTAATCACGCTAACCACTACACCACAGAGGCGGACGGCGATATTTATGATACCTGTTTATTATAACTTCCGTAGAAGAATATCGGAGACTTCAGAAAGGTCTTCGTGAACGATGCCTAGGCGAATACGAAATGACATTAAAAAAATGCATGACTCAAGAATGGTTGGAACCCTTCCTGCTTCAAGTAACCTATCGAGGTACGTCTTCCATACGTAATTCCGCGCAGCTATTTGCAACGTAAAAGCGCCATCCTTGTAACTCTGTATTCACGAGGAGAGCGGAAGTTCCCGCTTCGTCAAGTTACTGATGAGTTACAGCCTTATGGTCCCGTTTTATGCCTGTTTTGATCGCTCTAACGGTAGTAATTACATGGCGTAAGCTATCACATCTGCTGTACAGCATTTGCGTGCCACAGATTATAAACTACAGTGCAAAACACGTTTCTATCAATTTCGATGTGATGAGACTGTACAAAATGGTGGTGCATTGACATGTCTGTAATTGGTCTTACCCTATCACGTTTTCTATGATACCACGACCGCCCTTTCTATCAAAAGAAAATGGCCTCTTGGACCAATCAGGTGCGCAATTCTCTACCGACAGCTATATACGTGTTTATGGTTTGTACAGTATAGTAACATTTCGTAAAAATTAGTAGAGTATTGGACACCGCTCTACATTAAATGGTACAGTGTTTTTGAGATGGACCTCACTTACTGCCTCTTGTACCATTTTTCCATTGTGCGGAGAAGTCTACATCGGGTTAACTGCACATAACATTGCTGTAAGGTGTTGCGCAAGATGGGACTAAGAGGCATTTACGTCCTAGCTGGTTGCATATATTCGGGAAAAAATAGGGGCAGCTGTACCACCCGGTATATTCGTTTACGGCCATTAGAGACCACGTTAGATAACAATTACATGTTTCTAGAAGCCTTCCTCACAGCCCAGAACTTCAGCATCCTCTCTCTGGCAGCCTGTCTTCTTTCGTCCGTCCACCCACGGTTAAGTTTTGGTTCGTCATGGAATCCCTGAAATCTGTCGATCACTGACCTAAACTTTGTTCGGTTTGAGATGTCTTCCGAATTTAGTCCCACCTGTCTGAGATCCTTTCTCACCTCCCTGAACCATTTGTCCGACACTTTAGTCTGCTGTCTAGTATTGTGAAAATCCTTTTCGTTAGTCTCTTCTCATCCATTCTAAATAAATGCCCATAGAATTTAAGGCTCCGTTTTCTCATGGACTCAGTTAGCCTTTCATTGTCTCGGTAAAGTTCTTCCCTTCCTCGCAGCCTATACTGTCCATCCACAATCTTTGGACCCATTATTTTGCGAAGGATCTTTCTTTCAAATTTCTCAGCTTCTCTCAGTCCCGCTTTTCCTGTCATTTGGAGGCATTCACTAGCATACAGACATTCCGTTTTAATCACTGTATTGTAGTGCCTTAGTTTAGCTCGTCTGGAGATGGTTTTCTTCTTGCATACAGGATATGTCCTACGAAAAGCCGCAGCCATTTTCTCCCGTCTGGTGTTGTTTGCTTCTCTTTCATTTGTTTTCAATTGCACTATTTCACCCAAATACTTAAAGCTATCAACTCTTTCTATTTTACCGTGTTCTGTCTTCAGGTACCGAGGGGCTGTTTTGATGTTTGTTATATATTTAGTTTTTTCGAAAGAAATCTGTAGTCCTGCTTTTTCTGCTTGTAGTTTTAGTACATTCTGCTGTTCTATTGCTGTGTCAGTATTCCTAGATAGCAGCGCAACGTCATCAGCAAAGGCAAGGCAATTAATCATGACACCACTTTTTGACCCTCCAATGTATACTTGGTTAAGTAATCCTTTTCTGTCCAGTTCTTTTTCCTATTCCCGGATAATCTTCTCCAACACACAGTTGAAAAGAATTGGTGACAATCCCTCACCCTGCCTGACTCCTGTTTTAATTTCGAACTGCTTGGAGTTCTCTCCCATGAACTTAACTTTCGAACGTGTCCCAGTTAAAGTCTGCTTAATAATTGCTGTTGTTTTGGCGTCAATTCTAAATTCCACTAATATATTGAATAGCATTTCCCTGTCGACTGAATCATACGCCTTTTTAAAGTCTACAAAAACGACTACCAGATCCTTTGAGAGATGATTCTCTAGTACACGTTTCAGACTCCAGATTTGATCAACGCACGATCTTCCCTTCCTAAATCCCACTTGATACTCGCCTAGTTGATGATCCACTTGTTCCACAAGTCTCCTCTGTAGTGCTTTAGAGAGTGTCTTATAAGTTACAGGTGTGATAGAAATGCCGCGGTAGTTGTTAGGATCTGCTCTATCACCTTTTTTGTGTAGAGGATGAATGATAGCATTTTTCCAATCTTCAGGGATTACCTCCATTTCCCATATTTTTTCCATTTCTCGCCTTAAAATTGTTATTGCGATTTCTCCACCACTTTTCACCATCTCTGCTGTGACAGAGTCTTCCCCTGCAGCTTTGTTGTTCTTTAAGTCTGTAATTATTTCACGGAGTTCTTTTTCGTCAGGGGGTATTGAGTTTTCATTCCGTTGCTTTGGATCCTCTTTTGGCCATTTATTTTTAGGTTTTTCACAGTTCAACAATTTCTCAAAATAAATAGCTAATATCTCACAATTTTCATTCTTATTCACTGCCAATTTTCCATCTTCCCTTCGAAATCCCATGGTAGATGGTTGATATCCATGTATGTGCTCTTTAAAGGTCCTATAAAAGGTTCTAGTATTGTTCTTCTTAAATTCCGTGTCAATATTTCGAATTTCTTCAGATATTTGATTCTTTTTGGCTTGCCGGAGGATCTTTGCTGTCTGTTCGCGTACCTCCTTGTATGTCTCAAATTTATCTTCTGTTTTATCTGCGTACCATGCTTTATAGGCTGCAGCTCTCCTATCAATTGGTACATCACAGTCTGTAGTCTACCATCGGTGTCTGCGAGTTCGTCGCAATGGTGTCTTGCGTCCCGTAATAATTAGGATCATATTAAAACGTGGCGGTGTCAGGAATCATCGAATAATAATAATAATAATAATAATAATAATAATAATAATAATAATAATAATAATAATAGTAATAATAATGAATTAAAGTTTTGACGATGACATCATTCAGCTTGCGATTTCATCGGAGTAATAATCATGGTTTTCTCGTAACTAGCTGGCTCATGCGTGAGTCAATTGGCCGTAATACCTGGTTTGTTTATTTTCGCCTGCGGGGTGAGTGGAGGTCATCGGCCGGCAATCCCCACTACTCCTCATGGTATCTCATCCAGACATTAACCTACTGAGACCATGTGGCCGAGTTGGGAAGTATTCAGCTCGTGTGTAAATAATTTGTGGATGTTAATTCCAGTGGCATGGCATCAGCTGGATATAAAATAGAACCCGTTCGTGATTACACTTCCCGAAATCATTATAACGTTTCCCATCCCGAGTGCCGACCTCAGGGAAATGTAGATAGTCGGAGGTGCTTCATCTAATTTAAATCGAGAAGCCGACAATAAACATGGTTTATCCTCGGGCTCTCGAGTCCTACGGACATAGGTTCGATCCTCATGCGATCGATCAGTGAATTATACCCCACAACTGTAATTCTTTTCCAGGATGAAGATCATCAGCATATTGTCACCACTTGTGGTGAAGCAAGTGATTTGTTTTAACGTGTTGTCAAATTAATTGTTGTTATCAAATGTATCAAAATTCAGCGCGCCGGATGGCGCAATAAACTGCTCCTTCTGGCAGTTATTTCAAAGGAAACCATTCTCATAATCTTTTTATTGTAGTTAGATGTTATGCCCTTTTTAAATTTAAATGTCAATTCCTAGTCCTATCATGGAGTACTTAAATTCATGTTACAATCGAGCTTTCCCCATTTTTACTTTTAGTTGCACCGTTCATTCTCGTGTTCACTGATGCCTCTATATTTATATTTTAGATGACTTAAATAATGAACCGACACCCCTGAGTTAAATGCTAGTCTGGGACTCGGGAGGTTGACGGGTACAGTATAGAGATTGACACATAGCCTTTAGGACCATTATGGAGAAAACAAAGTAAGAACCTGAATATCAAACTTCTATGAATCACTAACAAAAAACAGCAATAATAATGTTATTGTTTTACGTCTCACTAATTACTTTTACGGTTCTCGGAAACGCCGAGGTGCCTGAATTCTGCCTTGCAGGATTTCTTTTGCGTGCCATTAAATCTATCGACACGAGTCTAGCGAATTTGAGCATCTTCAAATACCACCGGACTGAACTAGGTTTGAACCTGCCAAGTTGGGTTTGAAAGGCCAGCGCCTCAGCCATCTGAGCCGCTCAGCCCGGCACCACAAAAAGCAATTGGCAACAAAAATGAACTCTCAAACGCAAAAGATAAACAGGTATCAAGAAATCCTCACTTTACTCATGGGCTGCGACAGTGGCACAAGTCAAAATATCAAGTTCTGAGATAAATAAGTAGCTCTACAAAGTTTCCCTTAGTAGTGAAATGAAAATCTTATGATTAATCTATATCTATATACCTAAACAAGTCGGTGTGGAGCGATCTAAATATAAATATATGAAAATGAAAATATGCATGAATTAATGAGGAACTTCCAGGAATCTCAGAAATTTGAAACTTGGTACCGTAGAAGTTGATGACCCTAGGATCCCTAGAAAAATAGAAAATTCTCAAAATTCCCTGAAGGGGCTTCAAATTTTGGGCTGAGCACAAGAACACTGTCGTATAATTTATCCTAAGCGACAACCTATAGGTTTCGTGGGCTTAAAAAACTTTGAGGATTTTCCTAACTTTTATCCCCCTTCCCCCCCAAATCAAGATGGCGGCACAAACTGCCAGACGAGATAGAAAATTGAAATTTAGTGAAATTATATCTTTTAGCCCGTAACCGACGGAAAAATTCCAAGATGATCAAATTTTTCACTTTTTACCACCAAAGATATCGAAATATGGAGGCAATTTTAATAACTGTGCAGACATTCCTTTTGAGGTATTTGTTGGCTAAACGGTAACTCGTATCACAAAACGGATGGCACAGTCTCCGTTCAATTTAGAGTGATCTACAACTTTAGTCCTATGACATTTTGTCGTCTCTCTCTCCTTTATACGTTAGATTTTGCTGTATTTCTGGACTGTTCGTAAATTTGGTGATTTTTAGAAGTATATATTTTTGTGTTTGACACACTTATAGGAAGGATAGAGTCATTAAGTTTGGTTCTCACATTGGCACAATCGAAGGCCATTGTGGAGCAAATTTCATGATTATAGCTTATACATAAGGATGCAAAAAATAATGTAAAGCTTTAAAAAGGTACCAAAATTTCACGCTATTCAAATTTTCGAACTCAATTTAACCCATGAATATTGGATATGTGGGAAAATGGTTTAGAAACTAACATATAGAAGGATACGAGGGGAGTCTGATGGCGCAAACTATATGTTAATATGATGTACCGTTTAGGAGTAGTGAATCTCAAAGTGAAGGTCTGCACTTTGCTCGTGCTTATCCGTCATCTATACATATAAAAGCAAGTCGGTCTGGAACGATCTATATATAAATATATAAAAATGAAAATGGACGTTAATTAATGAGGCACTTTGTGATAGTACATATATCACATCCTCGCACTGTAGTCAGAAGTGAGAGATATTATTGTCAGTATTCGATTTATTATTATTAATATTATTATTATTATTAATATTATTTTTATTACAGGGTTACTCGTGGAACGCGGAGATGAAAGAAGGTGCCGGGGTGAATGGGTCTAACTACAATGTCAAGAAATAATTTAAAACTGAAATGGAAGGTTATATTTTTGAAAAGCAACAAGTTAACAAATTCTCACTTAGTGGGATAACAATGACAAAAACAGAAAAATCCAAGATTACAGTACTTTAACTCTCTTGGGCTGCCAGCACCTAGTTTTACAATTTTTGAGTTCTCAGCTCAAATTTACAATGAGCACAAATTTACACAAGGGCAGAAATCCCTCAATACATGGAGCGCTTGCTCCCAACACACTATATCAAGCCTCCCAGAGGCACTTTTACCACAATAGAAAATAGGAACGTGCTCTGAGTTCTTCCAAGCCTACCCAAGGCAACATTAAATGAAAATCTACTAATCACAGCCCTTACAAGGCACTATGTACAAATTTGAAACAGGGGTATCTTGTACCCAACCTATTGGGCCGTTGCGGAAAGAAACAGGTTAAGTAAATGGCCCGAAACACAAATTGAATGGAGGCGAATATTTGCACTCCTAAATATGCATTCTTAAAACCTAAGGGGCACTAGGCTGATGAAACATGGGCTATTTCCAAACTATTGAGGTGACTCGTATAAGAAAGTAATTTACCACATTACAGAATGAAAAATAGCAATAAACGTAGTCACCTCAAATCAAGATGAAGGGGAGCTCGAGAGGGTATTGTACCGATTACGACCTGTACATGCATATTTTTCGGAGAGTTGATCGTATTTTATCACCACGCGTATTACTCCGTGCAAGCCTCGTTTGTTTACATTCAGCAAGACGAGCGAGCAAGCTGAGAACAGCTGTATGCGTAACGTAGCCTTAGGGGCTAGTTAGATCACCCGCCTGTCATGCCACATGCAGCTAGCCTGAACTCGTATGTTCCAGATTGAAGCGTCACACCTTCCGGAACATTCGATGGAGAAAAAAATTAAAACTCCTATAATAATTGTGGTAGCGACTTGATCAACATGTCATCTTAAAGGGAATTACATAAACGTCGCAATGCTTGAATTTCAAGAAAATCCGTCGAGGGATTCAGGAGATAACCAGCTTCATGGTGACGAAATGTCCCCTAACCAAATATAAGGAGGGCTCAATATAGCCTGATATCTCAGTCTATCAGTGACAGTCGAGTAGTTAACGTGGCCCTACTCGCTGCCATTATCGTCGGAAGCTATCTTCGTATGGTTATAGTCTCACTGAGGAACTCTGAATTCTTCTAAGTCTTTATAAATGGGACTTGCAATATTTACGAGTGTTGAGGAACTCTGAATTTTTCCAAGTATTTACGAGTGTTGAACTCTAATTTTTCGCCAATAAGACTTGTAATATTTAGCAGTGTTGGATTTGAACTTTTCGCCAGTGATTATTTAAAGACTTGTCATATTTACCAGTACTGGACTTTAACTTTTCGCCAGTGATTATTTAAAGACTTGTCATATTTACCAGTGTTGGACTTTAATTTTTCGCCAATGATTATTCAAAGACTTGTCATATTTAGCAGTGGTGTACTCAAACTTTTCGCCAGTGATTATTTAAATACTTGTCATATTTAACAATGATGGACTTTAACTTTTCGCCAGTTATTATTCAAAGACTTGTCATATTTAGCAGTGATGGACTCTAACTTTTCGCCAGTGATTATTCAAAGACTTGTAATATTCACGAGTGATGAACTCTAAATTTATTCGAAGTTTCCATGAGCATAGACTTGTGATCTTTGCCAGTGATTACTTAAAGACTTGTATCTTTTTTATTGATGAACTACAACATTATTGAAAGTCTTCATGACCACGAACTTGTCACTTCCATGAGTGTTAAAGAGTGGATTCTTGAAAGTCTTTATGAACTTTGTCTCGTGATTTTACTAGTGGTGAGAAAACTAATTACTCAAGGTTTTCATGAACTTTGATTTATTATGCGAGTGATGAAGAGCACATTTTCGGAGTTTGCATTGATTCTATCAACCTCATTGTACTTGGGTAATGTGACTACCCCCAACATCGTCAGGAACCAGCGGAGGTCATCACGAGCATCGGGAACTTGAGGCGTATTCCGTGCAGCCAACCTGGATGGTCCGTCCGCATCTTGATGGAGTACTTGGGCAACTTCTGGAACGTGTTCCAGCCGGTGCGGCCTGGTGAGCTGGAGACCCGGGCCATTTAAAGGACAATGTGGAAGACAACCCCTATCTACCATGAGGTGATGTGCAATTTAACATGCATTATATGAATAAACTCTTATCAAATCAGATTCAAATTTTTCTTGTAGATAGGACCCTGCCTCCTGTACCAAGCCCTAGCTATTATTCACCCAGTTTAGCCCTGAGAACTATTCCATGCTTGCGTTGAAAATAAATCTTAAAGTCGGGCTCTTTTACTGGTACATCACTCTGTATCCCCGATTTACAGTTAAAGATTTATGACATTTTTACATGAGCCGAAAGGAGATTTACATTTTAAAGAAGCTGGTTACATAGTTAAAGTTTCGAACCTTTCCCTCGGGTTAAACTGTGGAGCTAGCAAAAAAATTAAGATATTAGATGGCCATCACCTTGCTGAAGAACTGCTGCCCGGTGAAAGAGGCTCCTTCCGCCTCCTGCTTGACACACACACTTAGTTAGATGACGATGAAATGGCCAAGAGACGAGAAAATCCGCAGTTTATAAACCCTAGGGGAAAGTTCGAGACCTTTCATGAATAAACCAGCCACACCCTCTCACTTTATTGGTGAATTTAACAGTTACACTCAAAATCGAGTAAGAAACCTGTGATAGGCGGGAAATTAATCACAGAAATTGTTGATTGGTTGGATTAAAAACTGGCGAAAAGAAAAGAAAAATATTTCCAACCCAAAAATAAATGAACATCAATCAATAAAAAACAACTTATGAATACCAACCAAAGAGCGAGTTAAAATACTAGGGATCATCTTTACCACAAACATTGAAGAAATAGTCGATTTAAACTGGACTACTATTACTCAAAAGGTGCGCTCCACCCTATCGATGCACCTCAGCAGGAACCTCAATATAATACAAAAAGTATGGCACATCAACTTGTTTGCCCTGTCGAAACTATGGTACACAGCACAAATTTTACCGATGCCTGAAAGAATTGCCCAACGGATAGAACTTTGTATGGATATTACTTATGGAGAGGATATCCTTTCGTATAGCCAGACCACAACTGAGGAAACCAATTGACCAAGGGGGATTAGGCCTCATAGCAGTCTCCGAAAAATGCAAAGCTCTCCTGATCAGAGAAATGGTGCAGTATTCGTCTTCAGACCACGCTAGAGCAGTCCAGTTTTCCCCCCCTTGTGGAAAATAATCATTACCTTCACTCGTCTTGTTTTAAATCGTTTCTTCAGGCTTTGTACAGCTTGCAACTTTCTGACCATAATATCCCCACTGTTAAACTACTTTATAATAAATTGCTACAGAAGCATGATCATCTTCCACACATCATGGTCAAATACCCCAATTACAATTGGACTAATATTTGGACCACTTTCCAAATGTCTTGCATCCCCTTAGAATGGAAAGTAGCTAGCTATAAGGTTATAAACGAGTTACTTCCGACAGAAGAAAAGAAATTCCGCCACCGAAGGACACAATCGCCGCTATGCAAGGAATGCGCGGTAATTGACACTCAGTTTCATAGACTGACTAGTTGTGGAGCCGTCAAGGACATTTGGCAGTGGCTCAGAGTAGCGTTCCACAGGTTGACGGGATCCAGAAACCCGAACGATGTGTATCGTGCAGTATTGACTTTGGACATTAGCAGACGTGATCATCGACATGCTCTGACTTGGTTTAGTATGGGGTATCTTTCTTACCTTCAAACCAACGACAAGGCATCTCTGACTTCCGTCAGAAGCTACTTACAAGAATGTAAATGGAAAATAGCAAGATGTGGTAGTCCTGCCACTAGTCTACTCATCAAAGACCTCCAAAGTATACTGTGATATATTCAGGTTTGTTGTCTCAGCCGTGTCTAAACCTTCCACCGATACCTCGTGTGTGTTATAATTTCTTTCTTTAATCCCTGTCACAAAGGTGCTGGAAAGCGGTGCGAGTGTTAGCGACGCGCAGAGTTACAGTGAAGATCGCGGTTTCCGACAAGTTACATTGTATAGACTGTGTTCCTTAGTGAATTTCATGTCGCATGAAGTAATACATTTTGATGTAAGTGCATAGGCGTAAGCAGTAAGCACAGGACACTGAGGTGCAAGAAAAGTGCAAATGATGATATATAACGACATCACGTTTCTGTATCAATACATCTTGGATTGGATGTTTGAGGCACCGATTATCGTTCCCAGGAATATGAATCCTCCTTCCCTCTGCAACGGAATATGACTCTCAGTCAAGAAACTGGTGCTGAATATTATTGAAGACACCATGATGACTGGACATGCCGCGGGCGTAGTATTCATTCCTCGAATTCAAATTCAAATAATCCTCTCGGATATCCCGTTTCAGTTTAGTCATCTGCAGTTCTCCCCTTTGTTTGAGTTTATATATGTGCATAAATAAGGTACAAGGGCAATCGCTTGAAGTTGTAGGACTCGATCATCGGAAACGGTGCTTCTCTTATGGTCAACTGCACGTGGGTTGGAAAGACAAACACACTGTACATATCAGCTCCAAATGGTAGGACAAAAATATAGTTTATCCGGAAGCTCTGTTGTATTGCTTTAATATTATTTGTACCACCCACCAACCCGGTACATCATAAGTATTGGATGTAACAATATTTTTAAACATAAAATAATGTAATTAATGCTATTTATGTAAAAACAGAGTGTGTTAATATATTTTTGCTTTTAAACAAATGGTTTAAAATATCTACCTGTTGAATTAATAAACGCGGGTGAAGCCGCGGGTACATGCGAGTAAGAAATGAAATCTCATTAAAGTATTCTTTTATACATTAACAATGTCTATAAATGTGACAGTAAAATGTGATATGTAACGTATGGCTATTGTATATGACACGGTTATGCTAAAATCTATATTCTATACTAATATGATGAAAAAAACCGGGCGAGTTGGCCCTACGCGTAGAGGCACGCGGCTGTGAGCTTGCATCCGGGAGATAGTAGGTTCGAATCCCACTATCGGCAGCCCTGAAGATGGTTTTCCGTGGTTTCCCATTTTCACACCAGGCAAATGCTGGGGCTGTACCTTAATTAAGGCCACGGCCGCTTCCTTCCAACTCCTAGGCCTTTCCTCTCCCATCGTCGCCATAAAACCTATCTGTGTCGGTGCGACGTAAAGCCCCTAGCAAAAAAAAAAAAAAAAGAGGAAAACTTTGTTTGTAACGAATAGACTCAAAAACTACTGAACCGATTTTAAAAATTACTTCACCTATAGAAAGCTACATTGCCAGTTAGTAACATGGGCTGTATTTTATTTTCAAAACAATTCGAGGTGGGAAGCGCGGGGGGGGGGGGGTTGATATAAAAATAATAGGCTAATATAGGGAAAATGTAGAATTTGTCGTATAAGGACGAGACAAAGTTCAATTTAATCCTCTTGACGCAAAGAACAAAACTCGGTAAGCCCTATGGGCCCGAAAACCGTGTTTTATGGCCCTAAAACCAACCGTTACGGAGATATTGGCACCACACTACCCCTGCTCTATGATTCGGATAAAGTAATGAACTGCCGTAACCATGGCAACGTCAGCTCCAGGATTCTACAGCAGCGAAATTATCTTATAAATAAAGTTGTAGGGGGTCCGCTGTCTGTAATTCCTTTTGTTTTGCCAAATTTTCAAATATTTATCCGCTTTAGGTCAACTCAAGACCGAATCGGTGGTTTTTACTTTTCGTGTCTGTTTTTCTGCCTGTTTGTCTGTTCCACCATCACGTCGAAACGGTTGGATAGATCTCAACCAAACTTCACATTTAGAGTATACTCATCCCGGGGAAGGATTCGATATGCATATAATTTTAAAGTCTTTGAAAAGACGGGGGTTTTATAGGAAAACCAGAACGGTTTTCCTCCATTTTCTCTTATACTGTTGATTTTCTGTAAACTCTGTGGACCGTATGTGAAAGTCTCTTCATTATAAATAACTTTCGTTATGTTCATAATTTACCTTACTCTTCAAATGACGGAGACATTTACTATTTTCTGCCGATACCATGCTCTGCATTAAGTGACCGACGGACCGACAACGAATATATGTGTTACCATGGCAACGTCTCTGACTGCTTGCCAGCAGGGAAGTAACGTATTGCCATTTTTCTCATCATTCCTTTAAATTCATGGTTGTTCCTTGGGTAGAAAGCAAGAGAGTCGTCAATCGGCCATTCTGTGGGATATTGGCGGAATATCATTGGAGGTTATAACCATCCTCGAATAGCTTAAGTAATAACACAAATATTCATTTTCTTATCTGATTACCTAAGAATCCCTGCGCCTAAATGTCTCTCCGGTTACCGCTTTCTTATATCCATAACTGTCCGACTCGTTGGCTCAATGGTCAGCGTACTGGCCTTCGGTTCAGAGGGTCCGGGGTTCGATTCCCGGCCGGGTCGGGGAATTTAACCTTCATTGGTTAATTCCAGTAGCTCGGGGGCTGGGTGTTCGTGCTGTCCCCAAAATCCCTGCAACTCACACTCCACACATAACACGATCCTCCACCACAATAACACGCAGTTACCTACAAATGGCAGATGCCGTCCACCCTTATCAGAGGGTCTGCCTTACAAGGGCTGCACCCGGCTAGAAATAGCCACACGAAATTTAATTTAATATCCATAACTCACACCGGCATAATTTATTGAGCAGCATTTGATTTTCCAATACATTCACTTGGTATTTACATACTTGTCGTCATCCGGATGTCCTCAGTTACAATCCATTTTCTATTAATTTTAACTTACTAAACTGTATTATTTTCTTCCTTAATTACCACGTATGTATGCGAGTGCTAATCCCGAATGCTGGACACTCTTTTCTTTGAGGAAATATTCTAAGCTATGCAAATGTATAACTTTTGGCCCAGGGAAACTCCAAAATATGGATGCAATTTTAACGACGGTGCAAACCTTCGTTTCGGGGTAATTGGTGGCTAATCAGTAAGTCGTAACACAAGTCAGAAAGCAAATGGCATTTCACTTTTGGAGAGATCTACAACTTTTTTCCTATGACTTTTCGTAGTATTTCTATTCCTAATGCGTTAAATACAGCCGTATTTCTCGATTTCAAGTTGATTTTGTACTTTTACACGTATATTTTATCATTTGGCACACTTATAGGAAAGGTTGAATCATGACATTCAGCACGCACATTGGCATGACCATTGGCCATGTTATAGCCAAATTTTATGATTCTAGCTGTCACATGAGTATCAAAAATATAAAGTAGTATGTGAAAACTGTACAAAATTTCACCCCATTCAATGACTAACTCAATCTAACCCATAAATATAGGAGATACGAGAAGATGTCATAGGACCAACCATGTAGAGCACTGAAAGGGGTGAATGGTGAAGTCCGTTTGTAGATACGTCGTACAGTTTCAAAGCAGTAACTATCGAAATGAAGTTCTGCACTTCTAGAGTGTGTCTGTACATTGACAATTTTGGCGAAATTTCTGTACAGTTATCCGTTTTAGGTGTAATAATGACCATCTGCATATACACTGACTGACAGAGCAAATGCAACACCAAGAAGGAGTGGTCAGAACTTTATGCCAATTGCAGGGTAGACTGACGTCACTGAGGTATGCTCATGATGTGAAATGCTCCGCTGTGCTGCGCACGTAGCGACCGATAAATGGGACACGGCGTTGGCGAATGGCCCACTTCGTACCGTGATTTCTCAGCAGACAGTCATTGTAGAACGTGTTGTCGTGTGCCACAGGACACGTGTATAGCTAAGAATGCCAGGCCGCCGTCAACGGAGGCATTTCCAGCAGACAGACGACTTTACGAGGGGTATGGTGATCGGGCTGAGAAGGGCAGGTTGGTCGCTTCGTCAAATCGCAGCCGATACCCATAGGGATGTGTCCACGGTGCAGCGCCTGTGGCGAAGATGGTTGGCGCAGGGACATGTGGCACGTGCGAGGGGTCCAGGCGCAGCCCGAGTGACGTCAGCACGCGAGGATCGGCGCATCCGCCGCCAAGCGGTGGCAGCCCCGCACGCCACGTCAACCGCCATTCTTCAGCATGTGCAAGACACCCTGGCTGTTCCAATATCGACCAGAACAATTTCCCGTCGATTGGTTGAAGGAGGCCTGCACTCCCGGCGTCCGCTCACAAGACTACCATTGACTCCACAGCATAGACGTGCACGCCTGGCATGGTGCCGGGCTAGAGAGACTTGGATGAGGGAATGGCGGAACGTCGTGTTCTCCTATGAGTCACGCTTCTGTTCTGTCAGTGATAGTCACCGCAGACGTGTGTGGCGTCGGCGTGGAGAAAGGTCAAATCCAGCAGTAACTGTGGAGCGCCCTACCGCTAGACAACGCGGCATCATGGTTTGGGGCGATATTGCGTATGATTCCACGTCACCTCTAGTGCGTATTCAAGGCACGTTAAATGCCCACCGCTACGTGCAGCATGTGCTGCGGCCGGTGGCACTCCCGTACCTTCAGGGGCTGCCCACGGCTCTGTTTCAGCAGGATAATGCCCGCCCACACACTGCTCGCATCTCCCAACAGGCTCTACGAGGTGTACAGATGCTTCCGTTGCCAGCGTACTCTCCGGATCTCTCACCAATCGAACACGTGTGGGATCTCATTGGACGCCGTTTGCAAACTCTGCCCCAGCCTCGTACGGACGACCAACTGTGGCAAATGGTTGACAGAGAATGGAGAACCATCCCTCAGGACACCATCCGCACTCTTATTGACTCTGTACCTCGACGTGTTTCTGCGTGCATCGCCGCTCGCGGTGGTCCTACATCCTACTGAGTCGATGCCGTGCGCATTGTGTAACCTGCATATCGGTTTGAAATAAACATCAATTATTCGTCTGTGCCGTCTCTGTTTTTTCCCCATCTTTCATCCCTTTCGAACTACTCCTTCTTGGTGTTGCATTTGCTCTGTCAGTCAGTGTATTCAGTTCTGGTGTCTGTCTGTTTGTTTGTTTGTCTGCTTGTCTATAACTTGGAAACTACTGGATATATTTCCAACAAACTTGATATTTAGATTCCATCTGTCCTTTGGTAGGTTTTAGGGCAAATATTGTTTCTAAATCCCTGAATTGACTGGGGGATTATACGAAACCGAAACCGTGATTTTACATTCCCACAAAATATACACAACCAAACTTAATGTAAATTTACCTGCCTTAATGGAAATTAATTTCTAAGCCTTTTTCCTCATGTGCATCATTTCAATACGAGGATTAATAAGGGAGATATCATTAACGGACCGTTTTCCGGTACAAGTCCCACCGGACTTAACTCAGGAGGGGGTGCGTGTAAAGTGTATTTTTTACAACTTGAAAACTACTGAAGATATTTGAGCCGAACTTTACATTAACACCCACCTGTCCAACGGTAGGTGTTAATCGTCAATAAAATTTCATGTTCCCGGAATGGACTGGCGGTTTATAGGGAACCGAAATGGTGATTTTACTCTTACACAATATATACAGTACAAGACCAACCTGACTGGAAATCGTCCAAACGTGATGGAATTCCATCTCTAAAACATTTTTTCATGTGCATTTTTTCGACAGGAGGATTAATAAGGGATATATCATAAACGGTCCGTTTTTCAGGTTAAGTCCAGCGGATATAGCCCAAAAGGTGTTCTACGTGGAGCAGGTTCCTTATCTATCCATGTAAATAAAATCGTAACGACTGTGTGCCTGTACATTGACTATTTTGGCGAAATTTTCGTACAGCTACACGTTGAAGGGGTAATAATGTCCATCTGCATATTTTTTGGTTTAGTTTCTTGAAAGTCCTAATTTTTACACTCCTCACCGAAAACCCAGATTGCGGCATAATCTGCCAGTCGAAGAAGGATATTGAAATTTGGCAAAATTCTACGTTTCAGCCTGTAACGGACGGAAAACTTCCAAGATCTTTAAATTTTTCCCTTTTTATCCCGAAGAACATCGAAAAATGGAGGCAATTTTAATGATATTGCAGACCTTCGGGATGTATTATCACATAACGGATGGCACAATCCCCGTTCAATTTGGAGTGATCTACAACCTTAGTCTTACGACATTTTGTCGTATTTCTATCCCTTTTACGTTTGATTTTTCTCTATTTCTCGATGTTAAGTAAATTTGGACTTTTCACATACATAATTCACACCTTCCATCACTTATAGGAAAGATAGAATCATCAAACCCTACACGAAAATTGGTCCACCCAGTAGCCATATATGAGCCAAATGCTATGTATGTAGCTGTCACTTAATTATCCGAAAAGCAATGCAATGTGAGATAATCTTACACAAATTTTACCCTATTCCACGTTTCTAACTCAATCTGACCCATGAATAGATTTAGCATTTTAGGCCGCTAAATCCGGCGTCTTATGGTACAATCCTTTCTCGATATGATGTACAGTTTAGCAGTAGTTAATCTGTAAACGAAGGTCTGCAATATTGTAAACAAGCACATACTTTCGTATGTCGAACTATATATATTCAATGATGTCGATTTTGTAGCGATCGAGAAAGGGTGTGTCTGCTATTGTAATCAGTACTCCCCACACCGACTTTGACTGGCAGTAGGAATGGGGTCCTTCTCCAATTCCTGTGTAACTGGCATTAAAAAGGCAGGCCTACCATTGTAATGAATAATTCACTTCTCGATTTGACTTGCAGAAGGCAAGGGAGCATGCAGTTTTGTTCAAAACTCCTCTTACCCGATTGTGTTTGGCTGTAGGCAAGCGTTCCCGTAGTTATAAACAGATGTACCCATCTAAAGTGTGACTGGCATTAGGCATACTAGCCTGCTATTTTGATGGAAACTCAACAACTTGGTGTGACTGGCAGTAAGCTGGCTGGCAGTTGGAAAAGGGGCCTGTCATTATTATGATAACTGCACAACTCAATTTTGACTGGTTGTAGGGAAGTTTCCTGCCATTATAATAAAAACTCCTCAATTTGTAATATGTCTGGAAGTAGGAAAGGGGGCTGCCATTGTAATGGAAACTCCCCAAATCGATTGTGACCGCGCAGTAGGCAATGGGGCTGCAATTATAATGTAAACTTTCCAATTCGATTGTGAATGGCAGTAGGCAAGTGAGCCTGTCGTTATCATCACAAATCCGTAACAAGTAATTTACATTGGAAACAACGTATGGGGACCTCTCCATGCTGTTTCTCGGATAACGCTAAGAGACATGCTATTTTAAAACAATCTTATTTACTGCATGTACAGTATTTACTTCAATATTCGTATACAATGCAGAATACCGTAGCGAAGCACGGGTACAGTTGCTAGTCTACAATAAATCACAAAAACCTAACATGTTACACACCTGAAAATTGATATTTGGAAACCCCTTTAAAAAAAAAGAACACAAATATTCGTTTTCCGAAAATCCACTTAAGGGTGTGTGTGTGTGTGTGTGTGTGTGTGTGTGTGTGTGTGTGTGAAAAGAAGTGAGGAAGGAGTTGAATTATTTATATGAGGATACATATATCTCAAAAAATGAAGATGTTACAGACTTTAAAATAGGTACTTGGAATCTCCTTTAAAAATGAACACACTCTTTTTGGAAAATCCACTTAAGGGGGTGGGGGAAGAATAAAAAAGCGGGTTAATTTTTAAAAAGAGTATCTTCTTCTTCTATTGCTTTACCCACACCTGCGGTGTTGCGGGTGCGAAGTGTGTCGCACATGTGGATTTGACCCTGTTTTACGGCTGGATGCCCTTCCTGACGGCAACCGTATGTGTAGGGATGTAACCTATTCTTCTGTACTAATACAGTATTATCGGTATAAAGAGAAAAAATTTGTATGTAACAGATAGACTCAAAAACTACTGAACCGATTTTAAAAATTACTTCACCTATAGAAAGCTACATTGCCAGTGAGTAACATGGGCTGTATTTTATTTTCAAAACAATCCGAGGGGGGTGGTGGATGACAGGGGAGATATAAAATATTAAAATAATAGGCTTAAAGAGGCGAAATCGAATTTGTCGTACAAGGACGAAACAAAGCTCATTTTAAGCCCCTTGACGCAAAGAACAAAACTCGGCAACCCTTCGGGCCCGAAGACCATGTTTTAAGGCCCTAAAACCAACCGTTATGGAGATATTGGAACCACACTACCTCTGCTCTAGGAATCTGATAAAGAAACGAAGGCCATAACCATGGCAACGTCAGCTCCAGGATTCTACAGCACCTAGATTATGCATGTACGTTTGGGCATAGCTGCCAACCGAAATTGATTCACATATGATTTACTATCTGGAAAAAGTAAACTGTTGTGTAAAACTCTCATAGCACTCCTTTGGGCGGGGATGGAAAGGGGGTGAAGTATAAAAATAATAGCCCCGGAGTTCACCGTAGTACAGCGACCAGCGGTTGCCGACGGGCCTCAGGTTTTACATACTGGCTTAGGTTTCAGCATTTTGCTGAGACTATTACCTATAGTTTAAACTATTTTCTATCAAATCATGGAGTAGTAGGATCACTGATGTTATTAGTGCCGATATTTTGGTCCACTTTTACGATCATTGTAACCATGAAAACAACCTATATACTGGACACAATTATAGTAGTTTCTTTTATGCATCGCGAATTTCCTTGATCATTTGTAATAGTTATGAAATGTTGGATCAAACAAATACATTCAATAATATTTTTATTTGTGGTACTATCTAGCGGAAGTGAAGGGAGCAGGTATATCTAGGTGGGAATGAAGGAAAAACATGGTAGCAAAAGATCTTAGAAGTCGACGCTAATTAGGATCTAATATTTAGAGGTCCCCATGAAGAAAAGAAGAAGAAGATACATAATAATTCCAAACATGACAAATAATTTCTACGTACTTAAGTAAATACAACAGTGATATAAATATCTAATGAAGTCAGTCACACCGATAGTATGAGTAACTAAAGCCAGTTTCTGATAACCCGTACGAAGAACGGGTACTTCTGCTAGTATATATATAAAATTAGTTTTGTCTGTACATTGCTCAGAATTTGAAAAGGATGGTATTTCTGTATCGGTCATGTCCACAGTAGCAAGAAAATGCACTTTTTACTTTTCCGTAATTTCTGTCTGTCTGTCTGTCTGTCTGTCTGTCTGTCTGTCTGTCTGTCTGTCTGTCTGTCTGTCTGTCTGTACACGCACCACTAGAAAACGGCTTAAGAGAATTTAATGAAAATCGGTATGCAAAGTCGGGGAATAATTCGCTACAATTTAAGCCATAAATAATTTTATTCACGCTGTTAGAAAGGGTAGTTTAGGGGAAGGCCTAAAATTTAATTTTCAAATATTTGTGTTATTAGAGGCCCTATCTTAATAAAAATTGGTGTGCAAAGTCGGAAATAAGTCGCTACAATCTAGGTTGTAAATAAGTTTATTCATGCTGAGTGAATTGGTAGTTTAGGGGAAGGCCTAAAATTTAGTTCTTAAATATTTACGCCATACTGGTCCTACCTCATTGAAAACTGGTATACAAAGTTGGAGAACGAGCCACTACAATCTAGGCTATAAATAATGTTATTCACGCTGAATGAAATGGTAGTTTAGGAGAAGGCCTAAAATGTAATTCTCAAATATTTATTATTAGTGATCGTATCGATCAATACTGCATAACCAAAGTTATATATAATTAAATTTCCGACCAGTTATATCTTATAAATTTTTACCGTACCGGCTACGATAACACAGATATTCATGAATTTGTATTTTTGTTGCTAAGTCCATATCGACGCCGAGCCACGAGAAAATAGGTTAACAGATTTTAATAAAAATTGGTATATAGAGTCGGGGAATATGAAACGGCAGTCTAAGCTATAAACAATTGTATTCACTCTGCATAAAACTGTAGTTTAGGGGAAGGCGCCTAAAATTTGATTTTTAAATACGGTACCTATGTTTTTGGTCCTATCGAAAAGTACTACATAACAAAAGTTACAGAGAATACAATTTCCGATCATTTGTGTTTGATTCAGTTTTACCATACCGACTACGACGAGTGGTATTTCCAAGTCGGAAGAAAACTAAATGTGAAGGCCTACAATATCGAAAGCTTATAACATTGATCAACAATAACATTACACTGACCATTGTTTGTCTCTTATGCTGCCTCTCAATTCCGATAGATGGGATTACTGTTGTATACCGAGTATAATAGCCTGACTGAATATTGGCGGGAAATAGCCGGGGAGTTAGAAAACTCTCTTCTTTAGCATGCCATTCCACTGGTTCATATATTTCTGATACAGCTGGTACGTAACACACTGGTTCTTCATAGTGTTCCAGTTACTCGATCCCTACTCTGACACACTGTTTTGAATGAGCAGTGTGCATACTTAAGGCAGAGGCTGACTTAGTAGTAGTAGCATGGCCTGGTCTAGAATAACAATTTAGGCCCAGGCCTATTCCAGATTATAGCACCACAATTCATTAAATTTCTCAAAATTCAACCCCGAAAAGAGCCGTTTCTTAAGAAAAGTTTCTTCCTCTTCACTTTTATTAAATTCTACATTCATTTTATTCCAAATTATCAGTGAAGAGGGGGTTTCTCCTTTGGCTTGGAGGAAAAATTTGCCTCCATTTCAGATAGGTTTCTCTACCGCTAATGTAGTGAACTGATATTTTCGGACTCATCGAGTACTCCTAGGAAACAGATTAGTAAAAGGGCATAGCTTATGCCCTGAGAGTCTTCACTATTCGACCCTCTCCCCGCCGGAAAAGACGAAGAGTGTTCACGAATCACGGCTGTCGGCGGCTTGGTCATTCCAACTCTGGAACTTTGGACTGTTAGATCGGCAGTGTAGTCCTGTTAGTTTAATGTGAGAAAATGTGTGGTGTTTCATTTGATCGACTATTTCATATGAAAGCATTGCTTTTAATCGCGCCATTCCTACTGACGTCATTTTAATGTATGTTCACTTCTGTTGGGAAAACCACTAAGACAGTCTTTCTGAGGATGTAAAAAGGCAGGTGAAAAGTGAGTGTCTACCATTATAATGAAAACTCCCCAACCTGATTGTGACTTATGGTATACAAGCGGGTCTACAATTACAGTGAAAATTCCCTAACTCAGTTTTCATATGAGAAAGGATGTGTGGTGACTTCCCCGTCGCGTTTCTAGGGTAACGTCGAGGGCTATGTAATTTAATACAATCTTGCTCACAACGTGTCCACTAGAATTCCGTATGCAATGCAGAATTCCGTAGCGAAGCGTGGGTACACCAGCTAGTGTGATAATAAAATCGCATTTAAATGACGCAAGTTGGAACTGTAAAAAAGTATGTAATAAGAAAGTGCAAGGTGATTTCTACATATCAGCATCCTTATCGTAAATTGACCTGGAATATTTAACATATGCAGTACGTAAGTACTGTAGTGATATCTTTAAGATACTATGAATAACATTTCCTGTCCTTGGCTAATTGTTACCTCCTACTACTGTTTGTATAAATGAATAACAATGTGGAAGGTGTACTCCAGGGTCTTTCTAAGAAGTTAGACACATCGTCAGTAATGGTGAACGCATGGACACTTCCCATATTCTTGGCACTCCTGTGCCAGTACGCTGTAAGTGATTCCATTGTATTATAGATTATTGTTGTGGTTAAAACAACAGCTTTTTGAGTGGTACTCACAAGAAATCGAAAGGAGAATAAAATATGAGAAACGGGATTAATTAAAAATTCGGAGGATTATTAATACCTTAAATAATAATAATAATAATAATAATAATAATAATAATAATAATAATAATAATAATAATATAGTAATTTAGGGATATCTCGGCACGCTAAGCAAAAAACTGTTATTTTGATCATGCTTTATTTGTAAAATATTTCAATTATTTCCCAGGTGATTTTGTACACAGTTAGTTTATGTTTTCTATTATTTATGGAAAAAATAACATTTCCTAACATGTTAAAGTATCAAATAAATAAAGGATGCAATAATGCCCACTTCTCCCGCACTTAGGGAGAACCTGACACTAGGTAGGACCTCCGAATACTTACGCAACTATGGTACACAGTGGGTACATATAAACTGCTCATCGTTTCGATTTTCCACACACATCTCGTGGAACCATTTCCTGCATTCTACACTACATTGGACCCATGCCTCGTTACGGTTGTCGTCACATACTGCGCAGTAATTCTCAGAGCAACGAAGACTGCTTAAGAAACTAGCTTCCCCGTTGCGCACGACGAGTTCTCGTTGTTGTCCTTCGGTTTGAAGGTTCTTTTCATTTTTGCGTTTCCTATTTAAATTTTCCCGATAATCCTTTGAAGTCACCGTGGCGGGTGGGGCGGGAAGCAATACGTCTCTATTCATAAAGCTGATGCCTTATCAAGCACATCCGGATCTGTGCAGTGCGTTCAGTGTACGTCGATTATGAACCGAATCCTGCCCCGAGGTTTGTAACGGTTTAGGTGATCAAGGAATAATGAAAATACCTCAGTGGTCATATACACTGATTCGGACGTTTTAACACCTGATACACTGGGCATTCCTTTGGAGTGTATCTTTGCCTTACCCCTTTCATTATAACAAAGGGTGGGATAGCATTACCACACACCATTACTGTTACCATAGATCCCTTTTCTGCCGTGGAGCTATGAAACACGATTTTCTTTCCTTTTTCACTGATCATCTTCCCTGCCTTAAATATGAGTTGAGCACCAGTTTCATTGACATTGAAAATATTACCAGGCTCTTGAAAAACCCCGTCAGATCCAACCATTGCCTTTTGTTTTTTTAATATGCTTCTTAACACCATTCCTCTGAGTGAACCTAAAAGCCAGTTCTCGTAAGTCGGTCACTGTTCGCCCAAACCCTTTAGAATCCAGATGAAAAAGATGGTTGACTAACTGGTCCTCCATAGCTTTGTCAATTGTTGCTCCTTTTTCCAGTTTTCTATTGGTAGATATACCAGATAGTATTCTGGATCTGAGTGTATTCCTTAGAATTCTGAAATACTTCGCAGCTGTTGCTAAAGTAGTTCCATTTTCTTTCACGTCCTTAATAGCAGCAGCCATATCTTCTGCATTCCATCGTCCAAGCAGACCTTTGTACACATATTTCCGTGGCATTCTCCACCTTTAACCATTTGGATGCAAAACTATTAATGCGAAACTGCTACTTTATCATCAGTATCCAAACTTCGTAATTTGAGTTTAACTTAACAATACAAATATTATTATAAAAGTGTCGCATTACAAAACTATTATAAATATCCTAATACACTACATTGTCAGCATTTATTACTCCTACTAAACTGTAGTATTAACGCACCATTAAACCATGTCCTCAAGATGTATCCCGGTTTAGAGATTCAGGGAGATCTCGACACTGTCGAGATCTCCCAGCTTGTCGTGTCTAGATCCCCCCGAGTTTCATTGGCAGGCAAGAGGTCGCAACACTTACCAAGCTGAAGGTTTGGCGATTTGGGAATGACATGACCGCTTCTCCGAAACTTGCTTAGTGTGCCTAACCTAAAACATTATCTTAAAAGTATCGCATATCTACCTATTTCCTTACACAACCTGCTCATCATATTATAGCAAGTTACTTTTAAATCATATATCACTTACTTACTCACCTTCAATTGTTCATATGTCTTGTATTTATAGTGATAATCTTCAGCTAACAGGATGACCATGAGCACAAAACCATACGGCTCCAGTAAATGTAGTTGCAAGTTTGACCTGTGCAATAATGTGGATACCAGAGGCGCTAAGCTTAAAAGTGTCGAGTTCTCCCTCATGTCGGGATCTCCCTGAGTTACCTTAATAATAATAATAATAATAATAATAATAATAATAATAATAATAATAATAATAATTCCGGCTCCACGGCTAAATGGTTAGCGTGCTGGTCTTTGGTCCAAGAGGTTCCTGGTTCTATTCCAGGCCGGGATGGGAATTTTAACTTCCATCAAACTTTCCTTTGGCTTGCGGGCTGGGTTTTTGTTTTGTCTTCAGTTACAATTCGTCTTCATAGACACGCAGTTCGTCTCGAGGGCGTCAACTCGAAACATCTGCACCAGGCCTTTCCGATTATTTATGTTATTGTGATTATTATTATTATTATTATTATTATTATTATTAATTATTATTATTATTATTATTATTATTATTATTATTTTATTCAGTATATTAAATTTATGAGCGTTTCAGGCAGGCATGAGATGCCTTTTATAGGCTTTCGGCTGATCCAAACCCCTCATTTTGATTTATTGTCTGCTCTGTTGTGAGAACCTGAAGTAATGAGTTCTCTGACGCGCGGTGTTGAGTCTTGTCTACAGCTACTACTGCACTGGGCAATGTTAGAGTCACCTTTTGACCTAGAATACGGGTATAGTTTCAGAACCGTACTTGAGCCGCTGAACGGTACAAAAACCTTCATAGAACACTCTCATTCTCCACCTCTGGATCACCTGCAACTGGGGAGGGCCTTTATTTATTACAATTCATTTATTTGATTCATTCATTAGATTTTCCTTGTTACAGGTATGTCTCTATTTCTTTCTTTCTTAATCCGTTCACGGTCCAGGGTTGGCTTTCCTCGGTCTCGGCAAGATATCCCACCTCTAGTGCCTCAAGCGCTGTGTCCTGGAGCGTGAGACATTTAGTCGGGGATACAACTGGGGGAGTCCTTTGGCCGTCTCACCTGATATGCTGAACAGGGACCTTGTTGAGAATGGGGAGATTGGAAGAGGTGAGCAGGTAAGAGGGAAGGAAGTGGCCGTGGAGGAGGATTGGGAAACCACCGAAAACCACTTCGAGGATGGCTGAATTGGGAATAGACCCCCCCCCCCCACCTACTCATTGGATCTCCCGATGCTGAGTGGACCCCGTTCTAGTCCTCGTACCACGTTCCAAATTCATGGCAGAGCCGGAAATCGAACCTGGGCCTCCAGGGGTGGCAAGTAACCACAGTAACCACTACACCACCGAGGGAGACTTTGTCTCTATTACTACATTAAATGTTATAAAGCTAATAGTGTTGATATCACTCTACACATTATCACACTTTTTTATGCCGGGCTGAGCGGCTCAGACAGTAGGGGCGCTGGCATTCTGACCCCAATTTGGCAGGTTCAGGACATATCATGAGAGGTGAGAGGTATCAGTTATTACAGCTTATTATCTGAGGAAAGATACAGGGGAGGAGATCTGTTTGGAGAAGAAGAAATTCATGGCTGAAAGATCTCCGAAAATAACACTGCTGTATTTCAGAAGTGGCGTTCCTTTCTGCGCTGTCAAGATCAGAGCTAGATACGTGGATCGCCAACATCCGATCAGAGACGGCGTCTTAAGAAGAAGTTCTGGCTCACTCCGGTGGTATATGAAGGTGCTCAAATACATCAGCCTCGTGTTGGTAGATTTACAGGCACGTAAAAGAACTTTTGCGGGATTAAATTGCGGCACCTCGGCGTGTCCGAAAGCCGTAAAAGTAGTTAGTGTAATGTAAAAAACAAATAACGTTGTTATTAAAACCTTCTTAATTTTTACGTCCTACACTTTAAGGTATATAATGCTACATAATCTAGGACGAACGTGTATCCTACCCTTCATTATTTTCCTTAGTACTTAGTTTATTTTCTCTTATTTTCTTTTGGCATATATTTTTCAAATACAGAAAAAATCTGTTCTTCGCGGAGCATTCCACTAGTTGTTTAATAATTCTAAAATTGTGTGGAATTCTTTCTCTTTTTGTTTTGTTGTAAATTCCTTACCGAGATATTTCTCCCAATATTCTGTCAATTAATGCGCGCCTTCTACTGTTTCTCCACAGAGTAAACAACGATTTTCGTCATGTTTCTCTCCATGAACATTGTTTTTACATATACCCACTAGCCACCACACCATACCATACCACTTACTTCTCTGTCGCAAGCCTTTCTTTCCTTCCTTCCTTCTTTCTTTCTCTACTTACATCTGTTGGATGACTTCGCAGAATGCCAATTATGTTCTTTTGATCTTACGTTCTGCCTTAATAATTTGTTTATCAATATTATTTCACTCTAATCGTTACTTTCTTTCTCAACTTCTTATCTTTGTTCTGAATCTCTTCATATTTATTTTATTTAATGTGCCATAAACAGGGACATATACCTTTCCTACAACCATACAACGTTCAACATCCTCTCACTTCTGTTTTAGTCATTCTTCTTTAGCTGGCCTGCACATTATACCCACTTCATTCTTTAACCACCTGTATTTTTTTTGCCCTCCTCATTATTTACATTCTTGTATTTTCACCGTCGTCTATCGGGTCTTTCCTCAGTAGCCTTACTGATCTAATTGTTCACGACTGTCCACTCTTCATCTATTGTGTCTGCCTCCATGTCTAAATGGTTAGCGTGCTGGCCTTTGGTCACAGGGTTCCCGGGTGCGATTCCCGGCAGGGTCAAGAAATTTAACCATCATTGGTTAATTTCGTTGGCACGGGACATGGGTGTATGAGCCGTCTTCATAATATCTTAATCGTCTTCACGACTCGCAGGTCGCATACGGGCGTTAAATCAAAAGACCTGCATCTGGCGAGCCGAACTTACCCTCGGACACTCCCGGCACTAAAAGCCATACGCCATTTAATTTCAGTCCACTGTTGTATCTCCTGCAGCCTTTTCATTTAATCCTTGTGCAACATGTTTCTTGAAACAACCCCTTACATTCTTTTATTTCAATTTACCTAGATCCCATCTTCTTGCATTCCTTCTTTCCTTCAATTTCTTCAACTTCAGATGACATTTCATGACCACCACTTTGCGGCCAGAGTCCACGTCTGGTCCTGGGAATGTCTTGCAATTCAACACATGGTTTCTGAATCTCTGATTAATCATAAATAAGTCTATTTTGATATCTTCCAGGTCCGTAGGTCTCGTCCACGTATACGGCCTTCGTTTGTGTTGTTTGAAACATCACCCCCTACTACGACTGCGTTAATCTTTTTTTCTGCCGCCTTTCTCACACCTATGGTGTCGCGGGTGCGAACTTTGTCGCACATGTGGATTTGGCACTGTTTCATGGCCGGATGCCCTTCCTGACGCCAACTCTATATGGCGGGAAGTAAGCGTGTTTCTATGGTGGTTGGTAGTGTAGTGTGTTGTCTGAATATGAGGAGTAAAGTGTTGGGACAAACGCAAACACCCAGTCTCCGGGCCAGGAAAATTAATCAGAGGCGATTAAAATCCCCGACCCGGCCGTGAATCGAACCCGGAACCGTCTGAACAGAAGGCCTCTACGCTGACCATTCAGCCATTGAGACTACGTTAATACGGCTTCCCAATACAGCGCCATAGGCGATATGGGCCTAGTTCCTGTTGTGACCGTCGTGGTCTTTATCGCTGGAATTGAAACACGATTGTTCACTACAGCACATGTATGGTATTTTCTCTTTAAATAATGCCAGTCACTCCATAAAAGTATTTGAATCACACCTTACAGCTTAATATAAAATCAGTGCATAGTGTGACCGTCCGCAGAGGAAAAATCATACAAAATAATGTTAATGGTCGTAAATGCTATAGGAAAGAAGTAAATCTCACGTAACTCTATATTCATTTTAAGGATTTCGCGTTTTGGCGTTCAAATATTTCGGACTTTCAATGATATCTCTTGTTGATGAGGCTATGTTATTTAAGAATACAGTAATAGCACACTAGCAAATAATTTCACTCAATAAATGTGAAGTCCGATTACAGGGCCATTGAAGGCACTAAATGGTCACACACACAGACGCACCAGGATTTTTATGCACAATTGGTTGTACTTTCAATACAAAATCATGAATAACTTCAAAATCCACAGTAGCAAACCATATTGATATTCCAGCCTGCTGTTTTCAACCCTTTTATAAATCAAGCCCAAGAACAGTATTGAACACCTTGGTCTTGTAAAAAGAATCAAGCAGCTATCACACTTGGTTTTCAGGTGTGTTTTTCGAACAAGAAAACCTCCTATATACGACAGACAGGCTAACTTCCTAGATGGGTATCCCAGAGCTAAAAGAGAAAATTGTCGGATTTTAAATAGGGCCTCACACCAATTGTGAAGAAACAGTTATTGTACTACGTACCCCTTTAAACATTAGCTACCGTAGGGATAAAAGTAATTTACCAGGGGACTTGAGCAGATCCTCAAGGATGCATGTGTCTTGATCTGGTAAATATGCTGAATTACACTGACCTTGGAATGTATATGGTAGATTCTCTTTGGCATTTCCTGTCATAGAAGTGCCAGACTCCACCTCCACGGTACTGCTCGCAGGATTAGCCAAGATTACCATCTTCAAAAGGTGGTTGAGACAGAAGATGAAAGCATATAATTGCTGTCTGAGATTTGCCCTAGAGCGCTAAAAACATCCCTATAGTGTCACTATTGAATGCTCGGGTCAGGACATAATGAAATCCTGCCTGAAGGAGTTACTGGACACAATCCACTGTTGATGAAGTGGGTAACGGAATGGCGTCGTACGTCTTCTCGATAAGGAATTGCTTTTCGGCTTTCTCACTGGCGATCTTAACTTCCTTCGGATACTCGGGAAAACCATTTTTGAGCCACTGCATTTTCTCTTCATCCAAGCTGAAGTAACATATCTTGTTCGGCTGCGATGTGGCTACATTTGTGCTACTGGCATCATGTATGTCGAGCCGTTTCCTTATTGATAAAATTTATTTGATAGTGGCACCTGATTTAACAAAATAATGCGCATTTTTATGACTTCTATGACATTTAAATATTCTAGAGCGGCTTTTCTTCAATCGCGAAAATATCATTCGCGCGTCGCATAATCTTCTTTTGTCAAAGTTAAGACTGTTTGATGTGTTTGCGTGTAACGAAAGCAACCGGTTTCGCATTCTATTTTGATCGGTTCTGATACAGTTTCTTGATAAAGTCATTACATACATTTCGGGAACCATCAAGCATAGATTTTTCTATTAAAGAATTGTTTCAGTTTTCCAGAATGACGCATTTGTCGCAAGGAAGGAAAAGAGTCTTTTCACTAGCAACAGGATGACAGATCTTCAATTTAATGTCTTTTGAAGGAAACATATCTCTCATTATGCTGACATTAGTCTTATGATTGTCAGTCACAATGCGCAACACGAAAAAAACTGGAATCTGCAAATTCCTTTATTGTTATGAATGTTAAAGTATGTAGCTGTGGGCCTGAACGCCTCCTAGTGAAGAAACATGCTGTTAGTAGCCTGGATTTTGTATTCAGACCTGAAATAAAAAACAGAGAGGGTTATTGACCATGGTAACTGGATTACTACTTTGGAGTGCATGATAGTCATCTTGAGTAGTTTTTTTTTTTGCTAGGGGCTTTACGTCGCACCGACACAGATAGGTCTTATGGCGACGATGGGATAGGAAAGGCCTAGGAGTTGGAAGGAAGCGTCCGTGGCCTTAGTTAAGGTACAGCCCCAGAATTTGCCTGGTGTAAAATTGGGAAACCACGGAATGAGTAGCTTTTTTTAATGTGCTCAACCTGGAAGTGTCTTTCTGCGCAAAGAAGGTATCGAATTTCTTGTCATACAACATCTGCTGTTTGACAAACATTTCATCGACTACCAATGAACACAATATCTCTGCTTTATTTAAGCGCTGACTTTCTGCTACGAGGCGCTCCGTTACTAAGTGTGTTATTCCAGTCTCATAGTTCATATTTCGTACCTAGCGCGAAAGTTTTGATTTACTCGCTGCAGCAAACTTATAGTTTCGATGACCTCGAGTTGAAATGGGTGATAAGTCCTTTCTTGAAATAACTTGTAGCCATTCTTGACGTTGTTGCTCGTTGAATGGAAATTCATGAAACGAAATACTATTTCCCGATCTGCTTTTGCTCTTACATCAAACTTATTATGCACATAAACATCAAAACTGTCCACGAACAAGGAAACAAAGCAAAGTAGATAAACACTGGCTCCAATTACACCGGAACTGTCAGGAATGATCACTGAGCGATTCTCGTCAAGCAGACCAATGTCAGCTTCTCAGCGCTCCAAGAACGTGGACTGTTAACTAAGCCTTGTTCGCTCGTTTACATCAGTGACCGAACGAATGAGCTGGTGTATTAGTGCTGTCATATTACAGGGCGATGTTTGAACCAAGTATTAGCAAGGATTAAATCATGATAACTGCAGAATTCAACTAGTCGACTTCCTCTTTCATTCTTTCGTCCCAGTTCAAATACTCCTACCGCATTTCCTTCTCTTCCTTGGACTACCACTACATTCCAGTCTCTCATCAAAATTAGATTCTTTTTTCTTTTTACATATTGTATGAAATTTTTTCTCTTTTCATATATTCTATCGATTTCTTCATGATCTGCTGAACTGGCAGACATATAGACCTGCACTATTGTGGTGGGCATAGGCTTGGTATCTACATTGACAGCAATAATTCGCTCACTATTCTGGTCATAGTAGCTTACGCGCGGCCCTATTTTATTATCTGTCTATCTATATAATAAAATGGTTTACTATTTGGCAAATCCGTCCGTCCGTTCTACTGGACCTATTTGCTTCATTTTTCTTTTATTCTCTCCGTAATCAGCTGCCGGTGAATCATGACACATTGATATGTCTCCATGTTCATCCAACTTCGAGCAGTCATAAAATGAAATCATTAAATGATCACTCCAATAATTGCAGGTGATAGCTTACCCTAACTCGCAATACAGTCTGCGCTTAGCAGGTTGCTTCCATTAATCTATCTTCTATCTTCTACCTTCTACCTTCTATCTTCTATTAATATAAAAATAGATGCATGTGTGTAAATGATACATTTTCTCCTAAACCAGTGGAGCAATTTCAACCAAACTTGGTACACTTATGACTTACTATCTGGAGACGAGCACTGTGAGGTTAAGCCATCCGTAGCTCCCTTAGGTGTGGGGGAGTCAGTCAGGGGTTTCAATTAAAAAACGAATCGAAAAATGTGTCGAATCCACAGTTTTCGGGGTCGCTGAGATAAATAATGACACTCCCGATTTTTTAAAGTCCACGTTCAGCCCCCTTTGGGTTGGGTGCGTGGGGGGAGTGATATAAAAATTAAACGAAAATAGTGTCGAATACATAGTTTTCGGGGTCGAGGAGGTGAATGGTACACTCCGGATTTTTAGTATCAGGAGACAAACCACGAGGGGGTAAGACAGCCTAGGAACCCTTAGGGATGGGGGCGAGGGGGGTCAGATATAAAAATTAACGAAAATAGTGTCGAATCGATACTTTTCCGAGTCGCTGAGATGAATAGTGACACTCCGGATTTTTTTAAAGTCCAAGTTCAGCTCCCTTTGGGGTGGGGGCGAGGGGGGAGTGATATATAAATTACACGAAAATAGTGTCGAATACAAAGTTTTTGGGGTCGCCGAGGTGAATTGTACACTCTGGATTTTCAGTATCAGGAGACAAAACATGTGGGGGTAAGACAGCCCAGGAACCCTTAGGGGCAGGGGGTGGGCGAGGGGGTCAGATATACAATTAACGAAAATAGTGTCGAATCCATACTTTTCGGGATCGCTGAAATGAATAGTGACACACCGGAACTTTTTAAAGTCCAAGTTATGCCCCCTTTGGTGGGACGAGGGGGGAGTGATATATAAAATGAAACGAAAATAGTGTCGAATACATAGTTTTCAGGGTCGCCGAGGTGAATTGTACACTCCGGATTTTTAGTATCAGGAGACAAACCACGTGGGGGTAAGACAACCCAGCAACCCTTAGGGCGGGGGACGAGGTGTTGAGATATTAAGATAATCGAAAGTAGTGTCAAATCTATACTTTTCGGGCTCGCTGAAATTAATAGTGACACTCCATTTTTTTTAAATGTCCAAATTCAGCCCCCTTTGGGGTGGAGGTCGATGGAGGAGTAATATATAAAAATATTAGAAAATAGTGTCGAATCCATAGTTTTCCGGGTCGCTGAGATGAATAGTGACTTTCTGGATTTTTAGTATCAGGAGACAAACCATGTGGGGGTAATACACCCAGGAACCGTTAGGGGCAGGGGGTGGGCGAGGGGGCTGAGATATAAAAATAATCGAAAGTAGTGTTGAATCCGTATTTTTCGTGGTCGCCGTGACGAATAGTGTTACTCCGGAATTTTTTAAAGTCCAAGTTCAGCCCCCTTCGTGGTAGGGGGCGATGGGAAAGTGGTTATAAAAATAATCGAAAATAGTGTCGAATCTATAGTTATCAGGGTCGCAGAGATGAATAGTGAGACTCCGGATATTTTATAAGTCCAAGTTCTCCCTACTTTGGGATGGGGGCGAGGAAGAGTGATATATAAAAATTAATCGAAAATACTGTCGAATACATAGTTTTCGGGGTCGCCGAATAATTGTACACTTCGGATTTTTAGTATCAGGAGGCAAACCACGTGGGGGTAGGACACGCCAAGAATGCTTAGGGGCGGGGTGGGGCGAGGGGGTGAGATAAAAATATCATCGAACGTAGTGTTAAATCCATACTTTTTGAGCTCGCTGAAATGAATAGCAACACTCCAGAATTTATCAATGCCCAAGTTCAGCCCTCTTCGTGATGGGGGGCGATGGAGGAGTGATATATAAAATTAATAGAAAATAGTGTCGAATCCATAGTTGTCAGGGTCGCTGAGATGAATAGTGAGACACCGGATATTTTATAAGTCCAAGTTCACCCTACTTTGGAATGGGGGCGAGGAGGGAGTGATATATAAAATTAATCGAACAAAGTGTCGAATACATAGCTTTCGGGGTCGCCGAGGTGAATTGTACACTTCGAATTTTTAGTATCAGGAGACAAACCACGTGGTGGTAAGACACTCCAGGAACCCTTAGCGGGGAGGGGCGGGGGGGGGGGCGAGGTGGCTTAGATCATCGGAAGTGGTGTCGAATCCATTCTTCCTGGGGTCGCTGAGATGAATAGTGACACTCCGGACTTTTTTTAAAGTTCAGCCCCCTTCGTGGTGTGGGGCAATGGAAGAGTGATATATAAAAATAATCAATAATAGTGTTGAATCCATAGTTGTCGGGGTCGCTGAGAGGAATAGTGAGAGTCCGGATATTTAAAAGTAAAAATTCATCCCCCTTTGTGGTGGCGGGCGAGGCGGTTTGAGATATAAAAATAATCGAAAATAGTGTCGAAACCATAGTTTTCGGGGTCGCTTAGATGAAAAGTAACACTCACGAGTTTTTAAAAACTCAAAGTTTAGCCCCTTTTGGGAGGGGGAGGGGGGAGTGAGACATAATAATAATCGAATATACTGCTGAATCCATAGTTTTCCGGGTCGCTGAGATGAACAGTAACATTCCGGATTTTTAAAGTCCAACTTCAGCCCCCTTTGGCATAGGGGTGAGAAAGGGTGAAAACATTTTAGTAAAAAATGACCGATATAACGGACGTGTGTATGTTCCAGTATGACTTTCAAGTATGACTTACTACCTGGAAAGCATACTGTGGGAGTAAGACGCCCCTAGAACCACTAGGGAAGCGGGTGAAATATAATCCATATTAATAAATTGTAGTCAGTTTGGCGCGATCTATGTATACTGTAATATATATATAAATTAAGGCATAAAATGAAAAAAACCGTGAGTTACTTAGACCTTTCTAGACATCTTAGAATCTTAAAACTTGGTACCAAACATGCTGATGACTTCAGGATCCCTAGAAAATTCTAAAATTCTCAAACCTCACTGAGGGGGACACGCTGGGAGTTTAAAATCTGCATAAGAACACAATCAGTGATATTTATCCAAAACGATAACCTATAGGTTTCATGGGTTTAAAAGTTTCCTGTAAGTCCTAATTTTTAACCCCCTGCCTATATCATAATCGCAACACAATCTCCAAGTCGAGTTAGAAAATAGAAATTTGGCATAATTATAGCTTTTTGCCTGTAATCGACGGAAAATTTAGAGATGTTTAAAAATTTTATTTTTTACCCCCGTAAAATATCGAAATATGGAGGCAATTTTAATGACGGTGCAGTCCTTCCTTTCGAGGTATTTGGTGGCTAAACGGTAAGTCGTATCACAAAACGGATGGCGTTCAATTTTGAGTGATCTACAACTTTGGTCCTATGACTTTTTGTCGTATCTCTATCACTTATACGTTAAATTTGGCTCTATTTCTGGATTTATGTACATTTTGCACTTTGCACACGTATAACTGATGGTTGGATTCACTTATAGGAAGGATGGAATCATCAAATTCTACACGAATATTGGCCTACCCAGTAGCCATATGTGAGCCAAGTTCTATGATTGAAGCTGTCGCATATGTATTTGAAAAGTAATTCACTGTGTGAAAACATCATCATCATCCTAAACCATCTCCAGTTTCCCGGGTGTGAAAACCTTTAAAAAAATTCACGCTATTCAACGTTTCTAAAACAATTTTACCTTTAAATAGATGAGATACGAGGAAATATCATAGGGCCAGCCATTTAGATCGCTAAATGACGCCAGAAGCGTCTTTTCGTACAATCCGTGTTTCGATATGATGCACCGTTTAGCAGCAGTTATTCTGTAAATGAAGGTGAACATGCATATACTTCCGTATGTCGATCTAAATTTATTCGTTCAAGTCGATTTGTAGCGATCGAGAAGGGGTGTGTCTGACATTGTAATTAATACTTTACAAATCAATGGTGACTGTCAGCAAGAGGGCGTCTGCTGTTGTAATCAGTACTCCCCACACCGACTTTAACTGGCAGTAGGAATTGGGTCCTCCTCCAACGCCTGTGTACCATTGTAATGAATAATTCCATTCTCGATTTGACTAGCAGAAGGCAAGGGAGCGTGCATTTTTTTCAAAACTCTTTTACCTGATTCTCTTTATCATTAGGTATAGGTGCCCCTTTACAAGGGTGCCCCCGATTATAAACAAATTTATCCATCAAGATGTGACTAACGTTACGTATAGTGAATTGCGGTAGATAAGTGGACCTGTCGTTATCATCACAATTCCGCAACTCGCACTTTACATTGGAAACAACGTCTGCGGACCTCCCCATTCTCTTTCTAGGATTAACGCCAAGAGACATGCAATTTAAAGATTCTTATTCTCTTCGTGTACAGTAATTTACTTCGATATCCGTATACCATGTAGTATACCGTAGCGAAGCACGGGTACATTTGCTAGTATTCTGATATTTGTGATTTTCATTCTTAGTAATATCATTGCATACAGCCGTGTTCAATTACTACATGTCAAACCAGAGAGTAAATTTTTCCTCTGATCGCGGAAGAATACTCTCTGCTAGATATTATGATTCTGTGACCTTTCGTAGCTACCAAATATATTCAACAGATGGCAGAGCGTTCTAATAACTAACATGCTGCTAAGAGAAAAAATCTACTTACAAACGAACCCCGTCATGACATACGCCTTAGACGTTATCCAGGAACACCTGTCGAGGGATAACCTAGCTGCATTAGAATGAAGGCCATGCATCTTTAAATTTATCTGCCTAGCAAATAACGCTACTTCGAGAGTAATTTATGAACTCACAAGACAACTATTATATACAGAATTGCTTTCTACTTCACACTACCAAGCTTTACATCAAGAAATGCAGGATATAGAGGCGAATATATGGATAGACTAGCTGATGTACCGTGCTTTGTTACGGGATTCTCAGAAAGGCTGTCCATTTGGCTTTCGTAACTACAGTTAACTTAGGCCATTAAAAAAACGTCAGTAGGAATGTAGGGATTAAAACCAATATTATCATATAAAATACTCGCTCAAATGGAAAACCACATATTTTCTCACCTTTAACGAACAGTACTTAGCTTCCGATCTAACAGTTCAAAGCTCCAGAGCTGGAATGACCAAGCCGCAGACAGCCGTGATCCGTGAATATTCCTAGTCTTTTTTGGCGGCGCGGGGACGGGGGTGGTTGGTCGAATAGTTGAGAGTCCCAGGGCAAATCTATGCCCTTCTACTAATATGTTTCCTAGGAGTAACCTATGAGTCGGAAAATCTCATTTCACTACACTGGCGGCGGAAAAATCTATCTGACTTGGAAGGAAAATTTTCCTCCAAGCCAGAGGAGAAAACCCTCTTCACTGCTAATTTGGAATAAAATGACTGTAGAATTTAACAAAAGTGAAGAGGAAGATTCTTTTCTTAAGAAACGACTCTTTTCAGGGTTGAATTTTGAATTATTTAATGAATTGTGGTGCTATAATTTGGAATAGGCCTAAATTGTAATTCTAGACCAGGTTATACTACTATTACCAAGTGAACCTCTGCCAAATGTGCACACTGCTCATTCAAAACAGCGCGTCAGAGTAAGGATCCAATAGCTGGAATACTATGATGTACCAGTGTGCTACGTACCAGCAGTATCAGACAATGTATGAACCAGAGGAATGGCATGCTAAAGAAAAACGTTTTCTAACTCCCCAGCTCTTTCCCGCCAATATTGTCTGGCTGTTATACTCGGTACGCAACAGTAATTCCATCTATCGGAGTTGAGGGCACCACAAGAGGTAAACAACATCACAATAAACAATGGTCAATGTAATGTTATTGTTATGCGCTTTCGATATTGTAGGCCTTCACATTTTGTTTTCTTCCGGCTCTGAAATACTACTCTTATCATAGTCGCTACGGTAAAACTGAATAAAACATAAATGATAGGAAACTGTATTCTCTATAACTTTTGTTGTGTAGTACATTTCTATAGGACAAATAACAGGTATTTAAAATTTAAATTTTAGGCGCCTACGCCTAAACTACCATTTCATCCAGAGTGAATAAAATTGTTTATAGCGTAGACTACAGTTCCTTATTCCCCAACTCTATATGCCGATTTTCATTAAATTCTACTCACCCATTTTCTCGTGGCTCGGCGTTGATATGGACTTAGCTACACAAATCGAAATTCATGAATATCTGTGTTATCATAGCCGGTAAGGTAAAAATGTATAAGATATAAATGATCGGAAATTTAATGCTATGTAACTTTAGTTATGTAGTATTTATCGATAAGACCTCTAATAATATAACTATTTGAGAATTTAATTTAAGGCCTTCCCCTAAACTACCCTTTCGCTCACCGAGAATAACATAATTTATAGCCTAGACTGTAGCGGCTCATCTCCCGACTCTGCCGACAAAATTAAACAAATACGATATTCTAACCAACAAAATGCACAGATTATGCTTCAAGATGCCCACACTAATTATACGCGTCGCCAATTAATACCGCTATGGATTTCTATGAATTTCTTTCCATTCCCAACATTATAAAATATACCTCGGGCTATCGTGTACGTACATACATACATACATACATACATACATACATACATACATACATACATACATACATACATACATACATACGTACATACATACTGAACACTTTGGTCCATATTGAGGGATACCTACCTTTCTTACCTATCAGCAAAGTTCATGAGATCTGTCTCTTGGGTCGTATCGGGTTCTTCGTCACTTGCTGAGGTAAAGGTAGGGTTCAGTAATTCTAATCTATCTACTGGAATGAAAGGTCTGTTTAAAAGATTCCTATTTATTCAGGAAAATTCTGAAGCAATCTGATATGTCAACGGTATCATAGAAGTCAATTGTGTCCACTGGACACCACAATCATTTTTACATAAACGTCAGAACACTGGTGTGAGACTTTAACGTAACTGCCTGACGGGCATTCATACTAGAAACCATTGTCTCAATTATTAATCATTTAAGAAAGGAAAGCCTGGAAATCCTTAAATTCGGCTTCCATGTGAGACCACATGTACCATCATAGTGATTCGTTATGGTCCAGCCCTCGTAACACGAACTCTGGACTCTGGGTATAATTAAGGCCGTCCAATCGGTGTGTGCCACACAGTGGTTCTACGGCATGGACCCTTAATTGAATCGATGTGACCTGCGTCTATGTCATGGACCGACATCTAATCTTCTAAGTTACTTTAAAGTCATTGTGGATGATGACCGCAAGGAAATGATGCTACAATGGCATATGGCCCTAATCCAAGTCACTGAGGTTGATGACCCCCTGACCATCCAAGTTTCTAGGCTGAAGGCTAAACACAATTAAGTTACATCGGTTGATGACCAAAGTTTCCACTTTACTATCCCAGCACTTTCACTGCTCAATCAATAAAAGTTCAATAATTACAACAATAGCAATGCTCACAAACTTTGTGGCAGAAAATCCATTTCCTTCGGATATGTCCCCTTAATCGTTACTTTATTTTAATATTCCCCAGAAAACAAACTAAAATTTCCAGAATGCATCTCCAAGTTATTCGCTTGATTAAAGTTATTTCAAAATGCGGTTTCACTGAATTTAATAGTTAAATAATTTTAAATGATTTGACGAAATGTTAACGAACAACAAATTTTATCTCCGCGGACTCTGGTTTCTTTACAAATTTCTACGCAGCTGTGATGTGAATTCAATCTTGTGATGTTTGTCTGGCTGGAAGAGAATTGTTACATAATTCATGTCCAGTTATATATCTTGTCTCATGATTTCACACTTTAAAATCTAATCTAGTCCTAACCGTTATTGACACTTGGATATCCTAAGAATCTACCTACAAACCAAACAACTCGCCATATAATTACGATGTCATATCTTGTCATACCATTTATGAATTTTGCACACCCCTCACAGACAAACCAATCATCACGACCATCGCTCTATATTTTGGACAACCCTGAATCTGGTTACTCTGTTCCTTATACTCGAAGTTCATGGTTTCAAATGTTCAATACGTCCCCAATTAAACAAATTTTACAGTACTTCACAATACTCAGATCATTACCGGCTATGAATTTCAACTAAATCCAGCATTTTAACGTTTTTCCCCGGCCGAGAATACAGTACAATCTCAATTCCACGCCTGTCCCGTTATCACAGCTGAGGCCTCTCGTCCCTCAAGTTCGCTTGGCAGTAACATGAAACACCTGGTTTATTCACAGTTGACTGGCTTCTCAAAATGCTCTCTTTAAACTCTGCCGACAAAATTAAACAAATACGATATTCTAACCAACAAAATGCACAGATTATGCTTCAAGATGCCCACACTAATTATACGCGTCGCCAATTAATACCGCTATGGATTTCTATGAATTTCTTTCCATTCCCAACATTATAAAATATACCTCGGGCTATCGTGTCCCGGCTTCAATGACAGGACTCTAACCTGATTCGCACATCTCGTCTCAACTCATATAAAACATTCCTCGGGCTTCCATGTCTCGGCTTCAATGACAGGTCCAACCTGACTCACAAATCTCATATCAACAAAACTAACCTCTGTTTCCCAGCTCCACAATTATCATCGACAAAGAACTGGAATAAAATCCTTACTAGAAATCTCGACGTCTAATATCGCGCAATGCATTAATCATGAATAACTTCGCATAAAGGATATCGTATTTAATAACTTGATTTTTACGAGAAATTGACTGAAACATTCTACTAGATCTTTTATTGTCAGTCAGACACAGTTTAAAATGGGCCTAGAAAAACGTTTCTCTCCGTGACCAAATTCTTCACCCTAGGTTCTCACCCGACAGCGCGCTTCAACTCGATTGAAAATGAGTAACCATGGATTTCTACATTATTAACCTCAAATTGCAGACAGAAAAATTTTACGTCGAATGAACATCTGAATTTGACATCACAAAATATAGGCAGTACACTCACACGGATGACGATCTACAATGTACGTGATATCACTTCGAAACCCTATTCAATAACTTTTACAACATTATACGGCACTCGCAAGACTTCAACAATTTATCCAAGTGGAAAATGAAACAAATGACTCTTTTAGTCGTATTCTCACATTTACAAAACTTAGTAGGGGTGACCACTGCGTCGTATATCCCCATTCAAATATACTTTTAGAGATCATGAGACAAGATATAAGAGGTAGTAAGATGGAAAGTCACCTACCTCATGTAGTCACACCACTGTTCGTCATAGGGCTCACCTGCGACCCTGGCATTTTATTTAGCCATTTTTACATTCATGGCTTTACAAACCATTATGTTTCTTCAGGTTTCCTGGAATAAAGCATTAAAAAAAAGAAAATACTCTTCACTTGTTTGCTGAGCGCACACGATGGACTATAATTATTTCCGCACACGAATTACTTAATCACATTAGAATTTATTCAGTACTTTGACCGCCCTATCTGGTACAATTATGTCACTCAAGAAAACTATCTCCTCATGGAGACAAGACCTAACCACAATGGCTAAACTCTGCAGTTGAACTCAGTCTACTTTTGTTGTTTGATTTCGCAGAGCAGCTCAACAATTTTTCGTCCACTTTGTATCACAAATGCCGGAGAAGGAGACTTCGTCATGGCGTCCCTTCATATTTATAGCAGTTACCCCCTCTCTTCGGATATCTCCCTTTGCCGCCAAGAAAATTTCTATAAATTTTCTGACTTACCTAAACTGTAATTTCAGGAGTTTTGAAAGTAACTACATGCTTGCTACATTTCTGGCGGTAGTGTTCATGGACATTTAAAATGTATACGGGTTCGATTTGTGAGATGATTGACCTCCTTTGATAGGCACTATATTTTTTTGACTTGGCTTGGATCACGCCATGTACACGCGCTTTGAAATAGTTCACAAAAATGACTTGAGATTCTTCCGCCGTCGACACGTGTGGCTGTCGTCACGTACCCCAGAGCGTGGGACCGAAGGTAATCACCCCCTCGTCACGTGTCAAATCCATGCTATCAAGAATCCAACTTTTAAATGATTGTTAATTTATGCATAATGTTCTTAGGGCACAAAGGTCATGGGTTCAATACATACATACATACATATAGAGAGACAGACAGAAATTACGGAAAAGTAAAAGTGCATTTCCTTGTTACTGTGGACATGACCGGTACAGAAATACCATTCTTTTCAAATTCTGAGCAATGTACAGACAAAACTCTTATTATATATATAAAACCAAAAAAATGGCATGATGGCTTCAGAATGGATGAATTCTGACTACGAACTGCGGTACAACATAACACGCTTATTAAACGTTCATAAAGCTATTGAAAGGGCGGCAGAACAATATGACTATGAAAGGCATGTCAAGACGAGTTATCTGACCTATTAATAACGAATGTTGCGGAGCAGCGCGTCCTCTACTTCACTATTAAACAAACTCCTGCACTTCCCAGGTTTGGTTTTATGCTGATAATTCCCTAGTTGCCTGACCAAGAATCCTGCTCTTCCTGCCAAGGTACTTCACGTATACCAACTACATCTACTATAATAGTCTATCCATTTCCATTTTCAGATTCTATTACAACCACAACGATAAAATCTTCTCTAGCATTCCACGCTTCAACTCGCAGAATGTCAGTATTCATTTTCCTGATGATTGACTCCTCCCGTGTAGTCTCCATCTGGAGATCCGAATGTGGGTCTGTGTTACTTCCGGAATATTTTACTCGGGTGAAACCCTTCATCAGTACATCATTCATTCATAGAGAGAGAGAGCTGCATGTCCTCGGGAGTTAGTTACGGCTGTAGTTTCTCGTTGTTTTAACCATGTAGCAGTATGAATGCAGCTAAGCCATTATTGCTCCGGGGATCGTGTGGAACGCAGAGGTGAAAGAAGGTGCGGGCAGGACAGTCAGAAGATTACTTTAAAACTTTAAAATTAGAGCTATATTACTTTCTATTTTTCTCTTTTAAAATTTTAAAGTTTACACTTTGCTAAGAAAGCAGCAATTCAGGTACAGAACTAGCTCTTTAGCTCGGGTACAATGTTGTAAAAATCAGAATAATCAACAAATCACCAATTAACAATCTGAGCTTCAAGCTACCGAATAGCAAATGTTACTTGACCACTACTGATCCATTCAATTAACAGTCAAGGAGACAGATACCCATTTTCTTTTACACCACTAGTAAGAGCCTCTTTGCTATTCAAATTTACACTTAGGAATCTGTTTTCAAAATGTCACATCTTCCAGTCACAACCTACAAACGGTACTCACTGTCTTAACGGCTCAACCTTCAATATTAAAAGAATGAAATAGAATGTAACAAGTACCCATTCTATAAGGCCTTTGTTAGAAACTAAAGGTTACAGTTACCGGCCCAAAACTCAAAATGGTGAGGAGGCACTCCTTTGAAAATCACCAGAACCCTATTTGGGCTTATGGCCCGACGTTACAGAGGCTAAGCCTATACTACAGAGGTGACTAGACGGAGAAAAAAGATTTAAGTTACAGAAATTACAAGATAGAAAAGGTTACAAAATCATAGTCACCTCAAAATCAAGTTGATAGGGAATACGAGAGGGTACCTCACTCTCTATCTATTCCCTAATTCCCGTTAAGGTCTTTCGGCTTGTTTGAAATTTACATTTAGAGTTTGGAATTTATTTTTTTAGAAAATAAAGTTTTATTACTGAAGATTTGAACCCTTCCCCTTGAGCTAGCTTTAGAAGACTATCAGATTTTAAATGGGATATGCCATCACCTTGAGCTACCGAAGATGGATGATGTGGCCCCGGCCTCCGTTATGAACGCACTCTAAGCTGAAGTGATCACTATGTCAACCTGGTCCGAAAATGTACCAGCTTTTATAGCCGAGGGGAAAGTTCCAGAAAACTCTGGGCTAAGGCACTGGCGCACCCCCAATTTTCAGTGGATAATCAAATAAAATACCAGAAAGTTCTGATTGGCAGGAAAAGAAACGTACACAATTTTTCATTGGCCAACATGTTAAGTTGGCGGGGAGAGATGAAGTGTTGTAAACTTTAGCACACCGAAAACAAAGTATAAACAATTCAATTTAGAAAACCTTAACATAAAAAATTTATCTTGAATTTTAATAGTTCATCTTGACCCCAGAGGGCTCAACATAAGTTTACAGTAACGACATCTGTTGAGAAATGTTCAAACTTCTTGTACTATTTGTTGCAAGGTTTTTTATTTCAAATGGCATTCTTCAAGGCGCTTAATTGAAATGCGTCGGGTGGTTGTACATCCGATACAATTACAAAGCCATGTCAGTCAATCATCTAGAATACGGTCCTTGCAGATTTCGAAAGGCTGCGATCCCCCCTTTCCATGAGCCGTCTCTCGACAGATATGGTTGCACCTATGGTTCGGTTATCTGCTTGATTTGGACTGGCAAGCCTCCCCACCGCGGCCAGGTCACATGGTTTATATGGTTCTCATGTATAATTCCGTAATGTATACAAAATTACGAGATGTCGGTAGGTGGCTTAATCTTCAATCTATTCTTCATTACGCCAGGACCTTAGTAAAACAGAATTGTTCCTCTTAGAGTGATGTTTCAGTATACAAATAAATAAATAAATAAAATAAATAAATAAATAAATAAATAAATAAATAAATAAATAAATAAATAAATAAATAAATAAATAAATAAATAAATAAATAAATAAATAAATAAATATTGCTAAGAATGTAAACTCATGTCCTCACTCCTCGTGGTGCAACTCTTTTCATGCGTTCACAAAAATGGAGGCGATATGTATCATTTTACATCATTTTAATCATATAGCAGCCCTTAAGTATCTGGCAGTATCGGGTATCGGACCGGAGCCTCCGAGGGTGGCAGCTAAGCAGCACGCGACATAGGCGACCATACATTGTACTACAACCACTGAACAGATTTCCATGATTGATGACTGAGTTGAAATTGCGGTGTTTCAGTAGCAGTTCCAAAATGTTATTTTAAAGGTAACTCAAGTACTGGGTTTTGTGTACTGAGTCAAGGCTTCTATTTATCAGTTCAATGGCTTGACGTAGAACCTGAGGTGACAGAGTGGAAGGGAGAATCATGTAATTACGCGATGGTTGGCTGTTTGGAATCAGAACGTAGAAAATTATTGTCTCACACCTATTATATGCTAAATTATATTGATATGACTGTTTCTCCCACGGTACACAGTAATTCTAACGGGAGAGTATCAACTCCTGGCGCCTTGTTCCCATTCAGAACTCACAAGGCGGTGACAAAATCTGACTTCAGTAGTGAGTCGCCTTTCTGATCAGCAATGAAACATTCTCTTTGTAAAAAATAACCATTAATTCAATCAAATGCAACTCTCACAATAATCCTTACTAGTTTTCCGAGTCACTCAAACGTACGTACTTCTAAACGTGTTGTGCCAATTGTCCGGCAAAGAAAGAGATTATAGAATTAAGTAGTCAGGAAGTGTCCAGGTTTTGTAACCGATATTAAAGTTACCTCCTTTCCGCAGTCTGTACATTTCACACCACTGAGGAGAAATAGATGTAATAACCAAACCTGTACTGTAATATTTCGTAGAAAGAGGAAATTTACACATGTTGATATACTTTCACAGGCTCCTAACCTTGTGGAGAACTTCTATCAATTAATACGGCCACTTCTGGAGGACTGTAGGAAGCACGTAGGAGCAAGTGATGGTAAGTGATATAGTTAATACTGTAAAATAATTTTAACAGCAACACCTTAATCCTCATCTTGCCGATGAATAGATGACTTCATCATTAAGTTACCTGTTGACCCGCTTTTCAATACTTTTTAGTTTTAATACATTACTATCCATACATGTTTCAGCCCACTGAAGAGCTTCCTCAGTGCGATTTATTAGATCAACCCCATATTGTATACGTACTACTGTCATTAGACACAGTGTCGGTGTGGTGCTCTACAGCGGATAAGTTGCACCTTGGGATGGTGCGGTGACAGTACTTCGCTCGTCCGATTAAGAGGCTGTTGCGTTCATGTAGCACAAGCAGAAAAAAAGGATCAAGTGTAAAAAAGGGACAGCAAGAAGGCGACCTTTCATGGTCTACGCGACTGAGTGTGGTGGGAAGAAGTGTCTAGCGTTACACAATGACGACAACGACGACGACGGCGACCCTGCACTTCTCTGTGTGCTTGTTGTGAAGTGTGGATAAAATCACGAGCAGCAGGATGTAATAATTTCGCAGTCTGAGCACAATTAGGCATGTCCGCTAAGCGACGCGTTTCAGGTGATAAAATCAAAATCGTGCCTATCGTCATTACAGGGCAAAAAGCAAGCTGATGCTTGAACTGTTTGACCAACAGGAAGTTGAGCTGATCGAGTTCATTCACAACGAGCAACTGTAAAGAAGAACGACCGTCTACAAAATTGAATTCGTCGTAGGCGTCATGAGCCGTGGTGTGGGAAGTAGTGTTGGCTACTGAGTGTATTGCTTCGAAGCAGTGCATCGATTCATTCAACGGTCCGAATGAATCGAATCACAGCAGTAACGAGCTGACGATACGCGAGTGCCGAGTGGCGCACTCTGGGATCAGTGAGCCACAACACACACACTGTTATGATGGGAACCCTGGACATTGGCGAGGAGCCGATGTTCCGCTACGAACGGGACATAAAAAATCATGGCTAACTGAAAGAATCGTACTCTTGTGGCTTTATTACGGACTCTAACTCTCAGCTCAGCAAATAGTACACTCAACTGGGTTTCCATTAACAAGGAGGTTTAAATAATATTTGATTCATTTTGCAGTGTTATAAACGAAGTTAAACCACAATTCCGAAGTAGATTGGCTAATTACAGGTTATTCTATTTATTGGGTTAATGAATCTTGGTATTATAACTTAGTTGATATTCGAGAGTTAATTGAACTAAACTGTATACCGTCCACTATGAGTATGAGTCATTACCATGATCACTGAGAAATATCTTTTTTATATTGGGAAGAACTGCTCAACATTCTCTCAACTCGTATATCGCATAATTGCACAATAATTAAGTCACAGAATCACGAGATCACCGATTGCCCGTGGACGGATATTCTTCTAATTCTGTACACTGTTTAATGGAGTTTCACTGTCATGGGAGGCCTTGTAACAACGAAACTTTATTTGAACTGGTAGCAGCAGGTGAAACCTCAACCAGAATCCTGGATGACATGCATAAGGAAGCAGTTGATGGAATAAAGACCAGATAGGATAAGTGAGCATTGAGTATTGTTGCTGTTATTTACCAGTACACCCGATGTAATAGGGACGGTAACTAAAATGTGCCGTGTATCGGATCATTGTATCAATTAAGTAACGTGAACGGAATCGGATCGACTCAGTAAAATGAATAGAATATCCCATCACTAGTGGGAATAACTGGCTGTTGCTACACGACGAATATTAGCGGAATTGAAAGTAAAGATTTCATTCCACCGATGATGTCATCACTGCCACAAAAGCACACGCAAGGGATGTTTTTGCCAATATAATTCAGCTATGATCTGAAATGTTGTACTAATGTTGACAAACTTGTACGATGGCCAGCGAAGGCTATTTTGAGGGACGACGGGGAGATATGTAAGTGATCACAGTGTTTTTTGGCTGCCTACACTCCTGGCACCCGTCCATGAAGTTATTTACTGTGGCAGGATCATACCATATTCGTAAATATATTACTAACATTTCATATGAATGTAACAAAGCGTTTAAAAAGGCACTGAAGGAATCTTTTAATTTCTATTAAATATCCTAGACTACAGGTTGCAAACAGTTATGTTAATATTTGGTATCTAAAGTTGAAATATCTATTATAAACTTACGAGTATTATACGCTCATAAGTGTATGACATCCAAAAGGTAATTCATAACCTTCAACGGATGACGAGTGTTCACTATACTACAGTGATTGAGATTTTTATTGATTTAATGGTCCCTACAATTAATATATCATTAACTTAAAATGGTAAATACACTGCTGTGTAAAACTTACGTGTCGTGCCATTTCGTCCAGGTGCCATTTCGTCCAAATTCCACGAAGAGAGGAAGGTGGTTAACTCTCTACCAGCCAACCAGTGCTATTTCTTCCTAAGACCTATGAATGACAGTTTGACAGGTATACAATAACTGTTTCATTTCATTGCGTTCCTTGTTAGAAATAAGTAATTTTTTATGTTTGCAATAATGGACGTTACTCGCTCCGCTCGTTTGCCACTAGCCAACTATATTTTACAATGAAATGCTTATAATGTAGACAACATAGTGATAATAAAATGAAATATTTTCACAAATCAGGTGATAATTAAAATATATCCAAATTTGCATTAGTGAAACCTCTGTTTAAATAAATGTTATCATATATCAAGCCGGAATATTTGTTTATTCATTAAAATTACATGGGCTTTTGAAGGGCTTTGGGGAGGTTACCCTAAGGAAATTTAGGGAAATCATGTCCTTTCGAAACATCTAGGGAATGTTCTCTTTAATTTGACACCTCAGTCATCAAAATCGGACATATAATAAAAAGGTAGTTCACCGGACAAAATTTCCTAACGGAATTAAATATAGGATAATATACTCACTATTAACTGCGTTTCTCGAGACTGCTATGAAGTCACGTTCAGCCAATTTTCACATTACTACAAAGGTTTGATAAAAACACAAACCAAATCTGGCAATGCAAAAGCGGCCTTTCAGCCTTGTCAAATTTTATGTCTATGTGTCTATGTTGCAAAGTTTGGGCTAGTAAGAACTGGGAGAAAGAACACGAGCTGCTCGCCTAAGTGGTATGTTCCGAGCTGTTAGCGGAAAAATGGCGTGGAAGGACATTAGTAGACGAATATGTTTGAGTGGTGTCTTTAAAAGTAGGAAAGATCACAATATGAAGATAAAGTTGGAATTCGAGAGGACAAATTGTGGCAAATATTAATTTATAGGAAGGGAAGATGTTCAATAAATTTCCAATGTCATTGAATCTTTTAAGAAAAGGCTAGGAAAATAACTGATAGGTAATCTGCCACCTGGACGACTGCCCTAAATGCAGATCAGTATTGATTGATTGATTGATTGATTGATTGATTGATTGATTGATTGATTGATTGATTGATTGATTGATTGATTGATTGATTGATATTTACAAATATATACAGTGTGTACAATATATGCAGCAGCTTATGCGTTGTCCGATGATGCAAACCGGTAACTTTTTTGTTCCTCTTAATCCATTTTAATTATGTAGAAGATGTTCCTCAAAAACTTTTAAATGTCTCGTGACTTCTTCAATTTTTCAATGGCTCTTTCTATTCTGTTGTCCATTACAATGTACTTGTTTCTCCTCTTTAGACCTTCTAAATTTAAGTCAACCCTGATGATTTTCGTGTCAGAATATTGTGATTCTTTCTTTAGTATCATAATTAGGTGTTTTATTCGAGGGTGTGGTTTGCCTACGATTGCATTCAAGCGATGGTTCCATCCTTCCATAGCGTTGTTGGTACGATGTCGCCTGCCGGTTCCATGCATCAGTTGAGAAATGAGGGTTTTATAATAACCGCTGGTCAATGAAATGGTCAAAGAACTCATTGAGTTTCTCATGTGCTACAGCAACACTGTGGATGTGTAGCCAGCCTTCCCCCACATCTTTCGTCTTTAAAAAGGCCAGAGCAGCGCACATTCTCACGGAGTCTCGTATTCCCTGGCATGTGTTATAATCTTTGGCAAACCCAAGGTTTTGTACATTCCTCCATAGACTTTGTGAAATATGAAAAACGCAACCATGAAATTCTGCAGCAGGAAATACATTGTTGATTGCCACGATAACTCCAGCTTCGAAATCTGCGTTTACTGTCTCAGGGGACCAGTCTGGAATCACCCGAAGAATGGCGTTAAACAGGCGAATGTAAATTGACTTTCTCTTATCAGGAAGTAATCCAAAAACTACGGGGGTTACGTTTGTTTCTTCCACAGTGCTTCCTAAATCTACATGGATGGTGTACAACTGAGAAAATTGTTTGCTAACACTCTTAAAGGTGCCGTCCATGAAAACATTCTTATTATCTTTTAATGCAATTTTTCCTATGGAACTGGCAAATATAAGTTTCCGCTCACCATCACAGTCGTCAGCTAGTAAGAAATTATTTCCATCTGCCTTCTTCAAACTTTCTGAATCCAACTCACCTTCATCTCGATGACTGGGTTCAGCCTGAATTCCCTGAGCATCCCTTCGCTGTCTATGCAGAGTAGACTTGCAGTTATATAACTGAGGAATTCTGGTAACTAGTTCCAATCAGGATTGTAGAAGAGGTTTGAATTCGTCGTCAAAAATCTGAAACCAAAAGGAAGTATCTATCTATATAAATAAAATAAGAGTTCTGTCTGTACATTACTTGGAATAGTGAAATTTTGGCATAATTTCATTTATTACACATCGTACAAGCCGAATCGAACTTTATATCAATTTCTGTCTGTCTGTCTGTCTGTCTGTCTGTCTGTCTGTCTGTCTGTCTGTCTGTCTGTCTGTCGAGCCTCTTCAGCCTCAGGATTTGCAAGGAGTTGAAACTCAATTTAAATTAATATATGCCCATTTAAAAGCCAGTGGGGCGGAGTCCTAGAGTCTGGGGCGTAACTATTGTCACTAATAAAAATATAAACCTACCTGTGAAATGGATTTATCAGTTTCTTCGCGGGCTGTCTTCTTTCCCTGTGCCATAGCCTTGTGGACTTCTTGTGCAGCCACATCAGAAACACACGTATTATGGATCTCTTCTTTAATAATTTCACGGTTTATAGTTAACACTCTTCCACTAGAGGAACGGTTAGCACAACGCCACACAACTTCACCGTACTTTTTCTCATTCTTAACCGTATACCGATACCCGTTAAATAATAAACTAGGTTGGCCCCTTGTGGTGGCTGAAAACTCCATATTTAACAAAGATGTTAATTCATAGAGATCATTCGACGAATAAAGTCTCTGTTCATAAAAAATGGTGGGGAGGGGAAGAATGGAATTTCAGAGCAGGGGTGGGTGGGAAATCCCACAACCAGTTGTGGATATTCCACAACCTGTGGTTGTGCACGTAAGCATAGGGGTCATTGACCTCCGACTACCTGCACTGCCTCAACCCTTGTCAACATTTCGTCTGGACGAAATGGCACGTTTTTCAAGGAAATTTGTTGCTGGACGAAAAGGCACCTGGACGAAATGGCACTAAACCAAAACTTAAGGACGTGATAGATAAAGCAACATAACATATAAATTAATATAAATAAATGAAAGTGCAGTAACATGTTGCCTATGTTACTTGACAGTGACACAACATGCGAAAGTGCCTTTCGTGCCTTAGTTTTGCACAGCAGGGAAAATGTGCTATTATTTGTTTTATTAGAACTGTAGAGAAACAAAGTGTATTTTAACCATGTGCCGTGCTTCATGGTATTGATAATTGTCTTCTCTTCTAAAAATAATAAAAACAACGAATGGGATTTAACCTAGAGCCTCACTTAGCCTTCTTGTACTTGGGGAGAGCATTCGTTCTTGCTGCCAGGGATGTATTACATGATACGTTTTGAAACAGTGGGAGAAAGGTTAACAGCAATTGCCAAAGAACAGATAGTTTTATCCACTGCCGAAGGTCGATGTCCACGGTGAGATATAAGGGTAGGACTGTCGTCGCTGAGACGACGTGGTGGTGGTCGTCCATCATATCTTGAAGGGCTGTCGCAGCACGGTCTGTAAAAGCACATCCCCAAGCGTTAAGGTCTCCACATAATATATATGTACTGTAGCCTCATTGTGATGGATAAATTATAATTCGTGATGTACGATATTATCTCTAAGAGGTAATGGTTTAACCACATCAGGGTGTGGTTTCTTCACAAAAACTTCCTTAGCTTCCTTATACGGTGATATATACTTGGCCGAAATCTCGTTGATCTCTAATCGTTCATAATACTCAAGGTACTGTTTACTTAGTGCGTTATATTGACCTTCTTGGTGTACGCACGTAGGCTGAAGCAGTGATCCGGAGCTTGGAGCATGCAACACACCACTGACGTTACACGTAGGTTGAGATCGACAGCTTTTACTAATGTGTCCGCGGGGTAAACTATTGTAGGGAATACGCACTGGCGCCACACCACACTTCACAACCTACCCCATATAATGACACACTGTCTGAAAGAGTCTGAGGGTGTAAAGTATTTGAACAGCAATTGTAATATCGACCACAGATGTGTTGCGTACCTTCATGAATTTTAAGGGACTGGTGTATCATTGGCTGGAAGTCGGACTCAGGAACATGAATGAATTAACTGCAACCAACTCCCATTGTCAGATGAATACTTGTTACAGCGTATCACATTGAAAATACGTTGTTGTAATAAAAACATCTTTTTTTTAAGAACACAGTAGTGAAATATTGACAGAGAAATTATGTTGCCAAAATAAACGTATTTACATTAGAGCGATGGCAACGATACTTTACTCTTGCCGATGTCAATATAATAAGGCGACATATTTGTCACTTCCACATATTAACATTAAATCTCCTCGAACAAGTGTCGGTCTGAGGATGCAGATAACTCTGCTATGGTGGTGGCACGTTGTGGGATCATCGCCCTGTATATACAGTACATATGACACATGTTAATGGCAGATACAGACATTTTGAGTACATAAAACATGGAATGGCACACACTTTGTTTCGTCTGTAAATTCTGTGAAAACCATTTGGATGTTTGTGAAACGCTTTAGATGTAACAGGCACAAAATATCGTCATATTCAATATTTAAGTCAGTAAAAGCATCAATCTAAACAACATTAATATAAATATTAGTTGCTCTGTTATATAGGGCGATTCATAGAAAACGTGTAGAATTGAAAACGATGCCATATATATCTGGAAACCGACAGGAAGACGCAAATACTTTTCAATTGTGAAAAAGCTGTGGGAGATTTACTTACCATCACAGAAGATGTTGGAAATGACCTCAATCTTCATGGTGACACACCCGTCGATCTATCCTTCTGCCAGCCCACTGTAATATTTCCTTGCCTATTCCATTGATATCAATCATGATGTTGGTCTTCAAATCTCCACTGTTCGTGGTCGATTTCGATACATTTTATCGTAGAAATAACACCACGGGAAATAATGTGGTGTCGTTAAGTCTGATGATCTTGGTGGCCAGAAATTATTACAGATTATTCAGTCCTTAGAGAAGCAGTAGAAAGAGACCCAGTTGACGTGTGTTAAGTCGCAATGTCTTGATGGAAATAACCTGCGTTCATTGTTTCTAGATCGTGGCCACTATCTCGCAGATATCTCATCAACTGTCCTCATGTAGACTAAGTGAACCTCAAACCAGCCCCAGTTTAAGTAAAATTTCCTGACCTCGCCAGAAATCGATCCGAATATACTTCAATCAACAAGAGTGTTATCGATATAATAATATTTTTAATGATAATAATAATAATAATAATAATAATAATAATAATAATAATATTAATAATCATTCCATCAGTGAGCGAAGTATTGAGACACTTAATCTCCACACTTTCACTTACAGAGAACTAGACAAGGCAGCTATCCGGGCCACCTGCCATATAGCAAGGAAGTCCATTGGCATAGACAATTCACCATATACAGAGGACTAACGGAAATCTTCTACTGATAATTTGGATTGTTCATTATTATTAACTTTTTTGGTTGAATTGGACTACTTCAGTCTTCATGTACACTCTTTTCTTGAAGGTTGTACTGTTTAATTCTTCGTATCTGCCGAGTACTTCTTCATCCGTTCTGATCACAGTGTTCTTAAATTAGTCTGAAATATCTACAGGCCTTCTGCGTTTCATTACAGTGAAAAATTTGTGATTCTGAAGAGGGGTGGTAACTTCATTCTTGTTCCCTGCATCTGTTGTATTTTTTTTATTTTTTTTGCTAGGGGCTTTACATCGCACCGACACAGGTAGGTCTTACAGCGACGATGGGATAGGAAGGGCCTAGGAGTTGGAAGGAAGCGGCCGTGGCCTTAATTAAGGTACAACCCCAGCATTTGCCTGGTGTGAAAATGGGAAACCACGGAAAACCATCTTCAGGGCTGCCGATAGTGGGATTCGAGCCTACTATCTCCCGGATGCAAGCTCACAGCCACTCGCCTCTACGCGCACGGCCAACTCGCCCGGTCCCTGCATCTGTAATTTCGAGTCTAACTATATTGAGATCTTCTTCAATTTCTTTGATCCAGTGCTCTCCTGTCTTCCTTCCCAGGTTTCTCATCACTAGTTTTCGTAAAATCCTGTTTTATGATTGACTATTTATGTATAGTAAATATCGTATAAATATCTGCCAAAATTATTTTTCAAATTTGCATGTATATACCATCATGTATGGAGCATATGTGCATATGTACTAAATCGTATGGAGAGAGTGGGGTGCGTTGGTCTAACCGAGTAGCAGTTAGCTTGCATTTGCAATCGGAGAACGTTGGGTTCGCATCTTACTCTCAACAGCTCTGAAGATAGTTTTCTGTAGTTTCCCATTTTCACATGAGACAAATGTTGTGGCTGTACTTTATTTAAGGCCACAGACATTTTCTTCCCAATCCTAGATATTTCCTATCCCATCACCGCCAAAATATCTGTCTCAGATTGTACGATATGTAGCCTTGAGCGATAAAACCCTGTAAGTTCTACTCGATATAAATACCAAGATTATGTCTGTTTTAGCGGATGTGGAGAAGGTGTCCACGATGGAGGAGTTGACCACCCAGGGCCAGAATGTAAGTAGAGGAGACATTCTACCACTTGTTACCTGATTTGAGTATTCCTTGTGCTATTCAGCAGTACAGTATGTGTCTGTACGGTGTTTCAATTGGACACGCCAAGCCCCGAATGTTGAACTCCTCTTGTATCTTGTTGTTACTGAAACGCGACCCTGTTGGAGGCATCCATGATACCTCCAGAACAGCCTCTGCACACTTGAACCTTGGTTCCAACAGTGGACAATCAAACTTGTGTTACTAAGTTAAGAAATGTCATGCGACACTATTGTGAACCCGACAAGGCAGGCTCGAGTGGGGGAGTTACATCGAAGAAGTCATCGGATGGTTCCGAGTGTCACTCTTGACCGAGGACAAGTAAAGAACATCAACCATCGCCCGCACAAAGATTCTACATCCTATTCCCCCTAATATTACACAGTGAAAATAGCCTTACAACAGAAAACAGGCTCTTCCTGTACACTTCACATTTGTGTGTCCGTTATCGCAGGACGCTAGCACTTAATTGTTACCTGGGTATGCTACAGGATCTACAAAACCGAGTATGTTGCCGTTGATGCTTTCACGGCCCCTCATTGTTTAGGAAGCCTTTCAGGTGGACAGTTGAGATTTCTTATGAGGACGCAGAGCACAGTTCTCTGCGAAACGTAAAGAATTTCACCTTACTTTCTTGACACGGCATAAGCCCACAAGCCTATACAGCACCTGGTATGATGCTTATTTATTAGTATTATTATTAATATTATTATTATTAATATTATTATTATTATTATTATTATTATTATCATCTATTTAAAATACTAGGCCGATTTTTACATCGATTTTATGAAAGCGTCTGACTCCATTGACATCGTAAAGTCTTATGACGTAAAATCCTGGACTGTGGAGTTGCAATGTGTCTTTAGAGCGTAAAACTTCTTGCCGTATATTTTTAAAATATTAAAGAATAATATATAATTCTTATTCTCCATAGTGCTCGCCAGTACATCAAGGCCACCTGGATTGTGGTAGCGCTGAGGAATGCGACGTGAGAGAGGAGTTGGAATTGGGCAAGCATGCATGCCCAGTCGGACATGTCTCTGATCAGCTGCTTCGGTCTGTGTTGTGTTCAAGTTGCAGAGTCTCTTAGTCGACAAGAAGCTATTTTTCGCAATGTTACTGTCTCTTTGTAGCTCTCCCCATATCTGCTTGCTTGAAATGTTGATGAAGAAATCTAAAAGACTTTTTCTCTGAGTCGTAATTTTAACACTAAATCTGTTAACTTCTCCCACTCAGGTAGTTAGCGAAGTAAGTCGACCCTCCGTTTCATACTAATGTGCTAATATGTAATTTTGATTTTGGCATCATGGTACTGATAACAAACCCAAGAACAACGTTCAATTATTAATGAAATTCCATTCCGTTAGTTAGCGAAGTGAGGCGATCCTTCGAGCCATACTAATGTCCTAATTTTCAATTTTGATTTAGTTGATGTTATATCAGTAACATAGACAATAATAGTCGATGTTTTGCTACCCAGTAGTTGAACATTGCACAATACATTCAAAATTCCTCTAAATTTAAATGAGACTTCGGTGTCCGACTTAAATAAAATTAAAAAGTAGCTGATAATATTCGATTAGCACGGCTCAATATGGCATGAAACCCCAATGGCAAAATGTCATTCTTTAACGTGCGTGAATCGTCTCCTAAAATATAATAGGTAAGGACATTTAATTCCTTCTGGTGGGGATATTATTATCCTTTGAGTTGATTTCATAAAGCTTTTGATTTTTTTGCCAAAGCTTAGCACCAATTAATTGCATATACTGTATATAAATGTATTAAATACCCACTTTGACCCTTCTTAAAAATACTTCGATTACATAAAAAATATGCTGGAAAACCAATAAAAATAAACGAAATTTCTTTTCAAGAGATCGCTAACAGGGACTACCCATCACTATTGTGATGAATTAAATGTTATTGACCTACCAGCCAGAAATTCAGCATATGATAATTTCGTAATTGAAATTTAAAGCAAAACGTTCACTTCTCCGAAAGATGTCATCATTCTCTAGAAGGTTGGAATTATTAATTAAAAAATTTGAAAATCGCTGGGCTTATAACAGGAAGTTTAAAATCATATACTTCTCTCAAAGGATTAATATTCAAGATGAAAGACAGCTACTTAAATTTCCTACATAATTCTTGAATGCATTGGAAATAATGGTTGGACTTCACACATCCTTATCCCACATGTGGAGCATAGAAAACTGAACGTTTCCCAACGGCTCCTAAAAGGAACAACATCAGGGCTTTATTGTAAGAATTATGTGCTAAAATTGTTTAAATTTGGAAATATTAAGTGAAGATAAAGCTGGGCAGGCTTTAATACACTCGAATTGATTTAACATCCGCAAAAGCATTTCCATTTTCTTTCAAGAGGCATCAGTTTCCATTCGCTTCGCCATTTTTTAAAATCAAGTTCAATAAACTTCAAGGGACGTGAAGGTCTCTTTACGTTAGCCAGTTTTCAGCCATGGCCACGTAAATTGAGAATGTCAAGAGAGCGATATGGTAAAGTTGCAAGAGTGAAAAAAGGTAACTATACAAGTAATGCACCGAATAAGTGGCTGCGTGGTTTGAGTCACGAAGCTGTCCGTTTGCTTTCGGGAGATAGAGGGTTCGAACTCCACTGTCGGCAAGCCCGAATATGTTCTTGCATGGTTTCCCATTTTCACATCAGGCAAAAGTTGGGGCTGTACATTAATTAGGGCCATGGCAGCGTCCTTCCCACTCCTGGGCCTTTCCTATTCCATCGTCGCCATAAGACCTATCTGTGTCGGTGCGACCTAGAGGAAACAGCAAGAAAAAGTGTTGTGCCAATTGTGCGGTAAAGTAATAGATTAATTAATTAAGTATTCAAGAATTGTCTAGGTTTTGCAATCAATATTAAAGTTACTTCTTTCCGCAGTTTGTGCATTTCACACTGCTGAGAAAAAATAGATGTAATAACCAATCCTGTACTGTAATATTACTCAGAAAGAGAACATTTACAGATGTTGATATAATTTCACAGGCTGCTGACATTGTGGAGAACTTCGATCAATTCATACGGCCACCTGCGGAGGAGAGTGGGAAGTACATAGGAGCCAGTGATGGTAAGTTATGTAGTTAATACTGTAAAATAACTTTAACAGCAACAGCTTAATTCTCATCTTGTCGATGAATAGATGACTTCATCATTAAGTTAGCTGTTGACCCGCATTTCAATTCTTCTTAGTTTTAATACAATACTATACATACCTATTTAACCCCATTGAAGAGCTTCCTCAGTGCGATTTATTAGATCAAACCCATAATGTATACGTAATACTGTCATTAGACACAGTGTCACTGTGTAGCTCTACAGCGGATAGGTTGCACTTTGGGATGGTTCGGTGACAGTACTTCGCTCGTCCCATTAAGAGATTGTTGCGTTCATGTAGCACAAGCAGAAAAAAAGGATCAAGTGTAAAAAAGGACAGCAAGAAGGCGATCATTCACCGTCTACGCGACTGAGTGTCGTGGAAAGAACTGTGTAGCGTTACACAATGACGACAACGACGACGACGTCGACCCTGCACTTCTCTCTGTGCTTGTTGTGAAGTGTGGATAAAAGCAGGATGTAATAATTTCGCAGTCTGAACACAATTAGCCATGTCTGCTAAGCGAAGCGTTTCAGGCGATAAAATCAAAATCGTGATTATCGTCGTTACGGGACAAAAAGCAAGCTGATGCTTGAACTGTTTGACCAACAGGAAATTGAGCTGATCGAGTTTGTTCACAAGGAGTAACTGTTAAGAAGAACGACCGTCTACAAAATTGAATTCGTCGTAGGCGTCCTAAACCGTAGTGTGGGAAGTAGTGTTGGCTTCTGTGTGTATTGCTTCGAAGCAGTGCATCGATTCATTCGCACTCCGAGTGCATCGAATCACAACAGCAGCGAGCTGACGGTACGCGATTACCGAGTGGCGCACTCTTGGATCAGTGAGCTACAACACACACACACACTGTTATAATGAGAACCCTGGGCATTGGCGAAGAGCCAATGTTCCGCTGCAAATGGGACATAGAAAGTCATGGCTAAGTGAAAGAATCGTACGCTTGTGGCTTTATTACGGACTCTAACTTTCAGCTCAGCAAATATTACACTCACTTGGATTTCCATTAACAAAGAGGTTTAAATAATATTTCATTCATTTTGCAGTGTTATAAACGAAGATAAACCATTATTCCAAAGTAATAGCCTAATTACAAGTTCTTCTATGTATTGGGTTAATGAATATTGGTATTATAACTTAGTTGACATTCGAGAGTTAATTCAACTAAACTGTTATAGCCTCCACTATGACTATGAGCCATGGCCATGATCGCTCAGAAGTATATGTTTTACGTTGGTAAGAGCTGCTCTGCACTCTCTCAGTTCGTATATCGCGTCATTGCACAATAATTAAGTCATAATCACGAGATCGCCGATTGCCCGTGGACGGATATCTTTCTTCTAATTCTGTACACTGTTTAATGGATTTATCACCGTAAGGGGAGGCCTTGTAACAATAAAACGTTATGCGAACTGGTAGCTGCAGTGAAACCTCAACCTGAAGCGTGGATGACATGCATATGGAAGCAGTTGATGGAATAAAGACCAGATAGGAGCAGTGAGCATTGAGTATTGTTGCTGTTATCTACCAGTACACCCGATGTAATAGGAACGGTGACAAAAATGTGCCGTGCATCGGAATATTGTACCAATTAAGTAACGTGAACGGAATCGGATAGATTCAATAAAATGAATCGAATATTCCATCACTAGCAGGAAGAACTGGCTATTGCTACACGACAAAGCCACAGCACTTCGCTTTGTGCTTGACCAAGAAGAATGGAATTGAAAATAAAGATTTCATTCCGCCGATGATGTCATCGCTGTCACAACAGATTCCGTAAATGATTTTTCTGCCAATATCACTCAACAATGCTCTGAAATGCTGTACTAAGTTTGCCAAACTTGTACGGTGGCCAACGGAGGCTATTTTGAGGGGCGATGGGGAGATGTGTAAGTGGACACTGTGTGCGTACACTCTGCTCACCCGACCAAGAATTTATTTACTGCGGCAGGATCATAATATTGACGTAAATGGATTACTAACAATTCACATGAATGTAAAATAACATTTATATAGGGAATTGAAAGAATCTTTCAATTTCTCGTCAATATCCTAGTCTAAATGTTTTAAACAGTTATGTTCGTATTTGATATCTTAAAAATTTGGATTATTATACGCTGATAAGTGTATGACATTTAAAAGATAATTCATAACCTTCAACGGATGACGAATGTTTACTATACTACTGTGATTGAGGTTTTTATTTGTTTTAATGGTATCCAAAATCAAGATATCAACAACTTATAATGGTAAATACACTGCTGTGTAAAACGTAAGGACGAGATAGATAAAGCAACATAACATATCAACTACACGCTGGAAATGAACGAAGGTGCTGTAGCATGTTGCCAGAGGTCTCCAAACGTGCATAGGTGCCTGGCATTTCGTGAACGCGACTCTGGGGCCAAATGGGACTGATCCCACAAAACGAAGCATTTTAAGAAATGGGACAAGACAGTGTATTGATCAGCGCTGTGTTGGTGTAATTCATTACAACATGGCCCGGAGATAACGTTTGGATGACTTCACACGGGGAAGAATCATCGGAGAAACTGGAAAGAGGACGAAGTTGGACGAGTGTAGCCCAGGAGTTGATATAGTCCACAATATTATTTCACGTGCATGGAGAGCATTCCGGACCGCAGGCACTGCTGCGGGAAGGAGAGGAGAGGATCCACCATGGTCAAATACAGCAGCTAATGACAGCTACATTGTGCAACACTCACGAAGAGACCCACGTCAAACAGCGGGTGAATTGCAACCACATTTCACAGGACTGTAAGACACGCAGTCTCACTCCAAAGTGGCATGGTGACTGCATGAGGGTGGTCTGTTTGCCCGACGAACTTTATGTTGTGTTCCGTTTACACTCGCACATCGGCGGCACCGTATGCGATGGCGACAAGGGCATCAGGTCAGGATAGAATAGCAGTTGGGTCACGTGACTTCTCATATGAGAGCAGATTCCGTCTGAGTCATAATTCCAGACGAAGCCTCATCTGGCGAGACGTGGAAACACGTAGTGCACCCAGGAACATTGTCAAACATAATCATTTTGGTGGTACAAATGTTATGGTGTGGAGAACCATGAGGTTGCATGGGCGTACCGACTTCCAAATCTTTGAACGGTGTACACTCACCAGTCAACGTTATTGAGTGCAGGGTACTCCTTCCGAATGTGCGTCTTTCCTGGGGTGGATTCGGGCCTGATTTCATTTTTATTCTTGACAATGCACGACCGCATCGAACAGCGCAAGTGTAGCAGCTGTTGGAGAGATTGGTTATTCGGCGAATGGACAGGCTTGCCCGTTCCCCGACTTAAATCCCATCGCTCACGTGTGGGACATGTTTGGCAGACATCCATACACCAACGACCATCCAGCAGTTCTCAACCGCGCTGGTGGAAGGATGGAACCCTCTAAAACAAGAACGCTTTACCAATCTTGTGGCCAGGATAACATGTTGTAGAGCATGCATCGCCGTCCGCGGTGATCACACATCATTTTAATAACCATGTCCCTTCTTTTGTGATGTCCAGGGGACCATCATGAGTCGCAGTGTCTCAGTGTAATTTATCGTCTCTGAATAAAAGTGTCATATCTGTTCGTTTCACCGCATATTCCTTTCAGTTGCCTACTGTTCCATACTGTAGCAGTACATACTATCTATGACTCAAGTTCCATGGACCTATGTTACTTGACACTGATACAACATGAGAAAGGTGCTTTCTTCCTTAAGTTTTGCACAGCAAGAAAAATTGTGCTATTGTTTACTATTTTATTACTGCAGAGTAACAAAGTGTATTTCGAACCATGTAGCGTGCTTCATGGCACTGAAAATTGTAGTTTCTTTTAAAGTAATGAAATTAACTTAGTGGATTTAACCTAGAGGCTCACTTAGGCTTCTTGTACTTGGGAAGAACATTAGTTATTGCTGCCAGGGAAGTATTATGATACGTTTTGAAACGGTGAGAGAAAGTGCAGATAGTTATATCCACGGCCGAAGATCGATGTCTAGGGCGAGATATGAGGGTAGGACGGTCATCGTTGAGAATAACGGTAAGAAGGTCGTCCACCATACCTTGAAGGGCTGTCACAGCACATCCCCAACCTATACTGTAGGCGTTAAAGTGTTCACATAATAAATATGTACTGTAGGTTCAAATTGGTGAAATAAAAACCCCCATTCTGCTGGACAAATTATAATGCGGGATGCACAATATTATCTCGAAGGGGTAATGGTTTAACCACATCAGAGTGTGGTTTCTTCATAAAAAGTTCTTTAGCTTCCTTATACGGTAAGATATACCTGGCCGAAATCTCGTTGATCTCTAATCGTTTATAATACTCAAGGTACTGTTTACATAGTGCGTTATATTGACGTTCTTGGTGTACGCACGTAGGCTGAAGCAGTGATCAGGAGCTTGGAACAAGCAACACACCACTGTTGTTGTACCTAGCTTGAGATCGACAGCTTTTACTAATGTGTCCGAGGCGGCAACTATTATAGGGAATACGCACTGTTGCCACACAGCACTTCACAACTTGACACACTGTCTCGAAGTGTCTAAAGGTATAAGGTATTCACTCTGGTCCGTATTTGAACTTCAATTGTAATATCGACCGCAGATGTGTTGCGTAGCTTCTTGAATTTTAAGAGACTGGCGTATCCTTATCTGGAAGACGGACGCCAGGACATGAATGAATTAAATTGAACCAACTCCCATTGACCGATGATTACTTCCCACAGCATAACACAATAACAATACGTTCTCTAATGAAAAGATCACTTTTGAAACAACGCAGTACTGAAATACTGACACAGATACTGCGCTGCCAAAATAAAAGTGGCATCGATACTCAACTCTTACCGAAGTCAATAAAATAAGGAGACATATTTATCACTTATAATAACATTAAAACACCACGATCAGGTGTCGTTCTTCAATCAACAATGTTATTGATATAATAATAATAATAATAATAATAATAATAATAATAATAATAATAGTAATAATAATAATTCCATCAGTGATTAGAAACCGCACAGTAGAATTGAGACACTTAATCTCCACCCTCTCACTTACAAAGAATTACATAAAGCAGCAAAATTGGCCACTTGTCCTATAGTAAGGAATTCTATTGGCATGGGCCATTCACCATATAAAGAGCACTAATGAAAATCTTCTACTAATAATTTTCATTGTTCATTATTATAACTTTATTTGCCATATTGGACCCCTTGAGTCTTCCATGTACAATCTTTCTTTGAAGGTTGTACTGTTCGATTCTTCTTATCTGCCCAGTACTTCTTCATCCGTCCTGATCACCGTGTTGTTAATTCGTCTGAAATTCTACAGGCCTTCTGTGCTTCATTAAAAATGAAAATTTATGATTCATAATAAGGGTGGTAATATTGTTCTTTTTCCCTTCATCTATAATTTCGAGTCTAACTGTTTTGAGATCCTTTTGAATTTCTTTGATCCAGTGCCCTCCTGTCTTTCTTCCCAGATTTCTCATCACTAGTTGACGGAACATCCTGTTTTATGATTGACAGTTTATGTAGCCTACAGTAAATATCGTATAAATATCTGCCAATTCGTTTTTCAAAATTGTATGTTGTATGTTATATACCATCGTACATAGAGCATATGTGCATATGTAATAAATAGTACGGAGAGAGTGGGGCGCGTTGGTCTAAGCGGTTAACTGTCAGCTTGCAATTGCATTCGGAAAACGTTGGGTACGCACCATACTCTCAGCAGCTCTGAAGATATTTTCCCGTTGTTTCCCATTTTCACATGAGGCTAATTTTGAGGCTGTACTTTATTTTAGACCACAGACTCTTCCTTCCCGGTCCTAGCCATTTCCTATCCCATCACCGCCAAAATATCTGTCTGAGATTGTACGATATGTAGCCTGCAGCGATAAAAAAACCCTGTAAGTTCTACTCGATATAAATGTCAAGCTCTTGTCTGTTCTAGCGGATGTGGAGAAGATGTCCACGATGGAGGTGTTGACCACCGAGAGCCAGAATGTAAGTAGAGGAGACTTGTACTTTATATCACTTGTTACCTCATTTGAATATTCTTTGTGCTATTCAGCAGTACAGTATGTGTCTGTACGGTGTTTCAATTGGACATGCCAAGCCCCCGAATGTTGAACTCCTCTTGCATCTTGTTGTAACTGTCTGAAACGCGACCCTGTTGGAGGCATCCGAACAGCCTCTCCACCCTTGAATCTTGGTTCCAACAGTTGACAATCAAACTGGTGTTAATAAGTTAATAAATGTCATGTGACATTATTGGGAACGAGACAAGGCAGGCTCGAGTGGGGGAGTTACATCGAAGAAGTCACCGGATGGTCCCGAGTGTCACTCTTGACCGAGGACACATATATCGCCTGCACAAGTAAAAAACATCAACCATCGATCGCACAAGATTCTACATCCTATTCCCCCTAATATTACACAGTGGAAACAGCCTTACAACAGAAATCAGGCTGTTCCTGTACACTTCACATTTGTGTGTCCGCTATCGAAGGACGCTAGCACTTAATTGTTACCTGGGTATGCTACAGGATCTACAAAACCGGGTATGTTGCCGTTGATGCTTTCACGGCCCGTCATTGTTTAGGAAGCCTTTCAGGTGGACAGTCGAGATTTCTTCCGAGGACGCAGAGCACAGTTTTCTGCGAAACGTAAATAATTTCACCTTATTTTCTTGACACGGCATAAGCCCACAAGCCTATACAGCACCGGATATGATGCTTGATTATTATTATTATTATTATTATTATTATTATCCACACATTTAAAATACTAGGCTGATTTCACATCGATTGACATCGTAAAGTATTATGACGTAAGCTCATGGACTGTGGAGTTGCAATGTGTAAAGCGCAAAACTTCTTGCCGTATATTTTTAAATTATTAAAGAATAATGTATCATTCTTATTCCCCAATGTGCTCGCCAGTACATCAAGGCCACCTGGATTGTGGTAGCGCTGAGGAATACGACGAGAGAGAGGAGTTGGAATTGGGCAAGCATGCATGCGCAGTCGGACGTGTCTCTGATCAGCCGCTCCAGTCTGTGATGTGTTCAAGTTGCAGAGTCTCCTAGTCGACAAGAAGCTATTCTTCGCAATGTTACTGTCTCTTTGTAGCTCTCCCCATATTTGCTTGCTTTAAATGTTGATGAAGAAACCTAAAAGGCTTATTCTGCGAGTCGTAATTTTAATACTGTTTACTTCTCCCACTCAGATAGTTAGCGTAGTGAGTCGACCCTCCGCGTCATACTAATGTGCTAATATTTAATTTTGATTTTGGCGTCATGGTACTGATAACAAACCAAGAACAACTTTCAATTATTAATGAAATTCCATTCCGTTAGTTAGCGAAGTGAGGCGATCCTTCAGGCCATACTGATGTGCTAATTTTCAATTTTGATTTAGCTGACAAGCTACTCATAATAAAATGGAAACAACTTTCAATTATTAATGAAATCATTGACGTGCTTCAACAAATCAACACAAATGTCAAGAAATGCATTTTTGATCGACCATCCCGGGGCACTTTAAAAATATTTTATATAAAATGCTTTAATTTAGGGTTCATGCTATATCAGTAACATGGACAGAAATAGTCGATGTTTTGCTACCCAGTAGTTGAGCATTGAACAATACATTCAAAATTCCTCTAAATTTAAATGAGAGGTCGGTGTCTGATTTAAATTAAATTAAAAAGCAGCTGATAATATTCGATTATTATTACTATTATTATTATTATTATTATTATTATCATTATTATTATTATTATTCTTTGGCCAGATTTCATAAAGCTTTTGCCTTTTTTGAAAAATGCTTAGCACCATTTAATTACACACATATATATAAATGTATTAAATATCCATTTTGACCCTTCATAAGAATACTTCGCTTACATACAAATATGCTAGAAAACCCACAAAAATAAATGAAATTCGCTGATTTATTTTCAAGGGATCGGTAACGGGGACTACCTCTCTGTAGATTGTCATGAATTAAATGTTATTGAACTAACAGGCAGAAATTCAGCACATGATAATTTCGTGATTGAAGTTTAAAAGCAAAACGTTCACATCTCCGAAAGATGTCATAATTTTATAGAAAGTTCGAATTATTAAATACTTCGAAAATCGCTGGGCTTATAACTGGAAGTTCAAAACCATACACTTCCTTCAACGGATTAATATTAAGGATGAAAGGTAGCTACTTAAATTTCCTACATAATTCTTGAATGCATTAGAAATAATGGTTTGACTTCACACATTCTTATCCCACATATGGAGCATAGAAAACTGAACGTTTCCCAACGGCTCCTAAACGGAACCACATTAAGGCTTTATTGTAAGAAGTATGTGCGAAAATTGTTTAGATTTAGAAATAGTAAGTGAAGATGAAGCTGGGCAGGCTTTAATACACTCGAATTGATTTAACATCCGCAAAAAGCACTTCCATTTTCTTTCAAGAGGCATCAATTTCCAATTCGCTCACCGTTTTTAAAATCACGTTCAATAACCCTCAAGGGACGTGAAGGTCTCTTTGAATGTCTCTTTCCGTCAGCCTGTTTTTAGCCATGGCAACGTAAATGTTGCATGTCAAGAGAGCGATATGATAAAGTTGCAAGAGTGAAAAAAATAACTATACAAGGAATGCACCGAATAAGTGGCTGCGTGGTTTGAGTCACGTAGCTATCCGTTTGCTTTCGGGAGGTAGTGGGTTCGAACTCCACTGTCGCCAACCCCGAAGATGTTTTTCCATGGTTTCCCATTTTCACATCAGGCAAATGTTGGGGCTGTACATTAATTAGGGCCATGGCAGACTCCTTCACATTCCTAGGCCTTTTGTATACCATCGTCTCCACAAGACCTATCTGAGTCGGTGCGACCTGAAGGAAATAGCAAGAAAAATGTTGTGCCAATTGTGCGGCAAATTAATAGATTAATTAATTAAGTAGTCATGAATTGCCTAGGTTTTGTAATCAATATTAAAGTTACCTCCATTCTCCAGTTTGTACATTTCACAGCACTGAGAAGAAATAGATGTTATAACCAATCCTGTACTGTAATATTACGCAGAAAGAGAACATTTACAGATGTTGATATAATTTCACAGGCTGCTGACTATGTGGAGAACTTCGATCAATCCATACGGCCACCTGCGGAGGAGAGTGGGAAGTACATAGGAGCAAGTGATGGTAAGTTATGTAGTTAATACTGTAAAACAATTTTAACAGCAACAGCTTAATTCTCATCTTGTCGATGAATAGACGACTTCATCATTAAGTTAGCTGTTGACCCGCTTTTCAATTCTTCTTAGCTTTATTACAATACTATACATACATATTTAACCCCACTTAAGAGCTTCCTCAGTGCGATTTATTAGATCAACCCCATATTGTATATGTAGTACTGCCATTAGACCCAGTGTTACTGTGGTGCTCTAGAGCGGATAGGTTGCACCTTGGGATGGTTCGGTGACAGTCCTTCGCTCGTCGCAGTAAGAGGCTGTTGCGGTCATGTAGCACAAGCATAAAAAAAAGGTTCAAGTGTAAGAAATGAGAGCAAGAAGGCGATCATTCACCGTCTGCGCGACTGAGTGTCGTGGGGAGAACTGTCTAGCGTTACACAATGACGACAACGACGACGACGTCGACCCTGCACTTCTCTCTGTGCTTGTTGTGAAGTGTGGATAGAAGCAGGATGTAATAATTTCGCAGACTGAACACAATTGAGCATGTCCGCGAAGCGAAGCGTTTCAGGTGATAAAATAAAAATCGTGCCTATCGTCGTTACGGGGCAAAAAGCAAGTGGTTGCTTGAACTGTTTGACCAACAGGAAATTGAGCTGATCGAGTTCGTTCACAAGGAGCAACTGTTAAGAAGAACGACCGTCTACAAAATTGAATTCGTCGTAGGCGTCATACGCCGTGGTGTGGGAAGTAGTGTTGGCTTCTGAGTGTATTGCTTCGAAGCAGTGCATCGATTCATTCGCAGTCGGAGTGAATCGAATCACAACAGCAGCGAGCTCACGGTACGCGAATGCCGAGTGGCGCACTCTTGGATCAGTGAGCCACAACACACACACTGTTATTAAGAGAACCCTGGACATTGGCGAGGAGCCGATGTTCCGCTGCCAACGGGACATAGAAAGTCATGGCTAACTGAAATAATCGTACGCTTGTGGCTTTATTACGGACTCTAACTCTCAGCTCAGCAAATAGTACACTCAGCTGGGTTTCCATTAAAAAGGAGGTATAAATAACATTTCATTCATTTTGCAGTGTTATAAACAAAGTTAAACCATAATTCCGAAGTAATAGGATAATTACAGGTTCTTCTATTTATTGGGTTAATGAATCTTGGTATTATAACTTGGTTGACATTCGAGAGTTAATTCAACTAAACTGTATAGCCTCCACTATGACTATGAGCCATGACAATGATCACTATGGTAAAAGCTGCTCTGCACACTCTCAGTTCAGATATCGCATCATTGCAGAATAATTAAGTCATAGAATAACGAGATCGCCGATTGCCCGTGGCGGATATCTTTCTTCTAATTCTGTGCACTGTTTAATAGATTTGTCACCGTTAGGGGAGGCCTTGTAACAACAAAACGTGATGCGAACAGGTAGCTGCAGGTGAAACCTCAAACTGAAGCCTCGATGACATGCATAAGGAAGCAGTTGACAGAATGAAGACCAGATAAGGACAGTGAGCATTGAGTGTTGTTGCTGTTATTTACCAGTACACCCGATGCAATAGAAACGGTAACTAAAATTTCCCGTGTATCGGATCATTGTATCAATTAATTAACGTGTTCGGAATCGGATATATTAAATAAAATGAACCGAATATCCCATCACTAGTGGGAAGAACTGGCTATTGCTACACGACAAAGCCCCTGCACTTCGCTTTGTGCTTGACCAAGAAGAATGGAATTGAAAATAAAGATTTCATTCCGCCGGTGATGTCATCGCTGTCACAAGAGATTCCGTAAATGATTTTTCTGCCTATATCACTCAACAATGCTCTGAAATGCTGTACTAAGTTTGACAAACTTGTACCGTGGCCAACGGAGGCTATTTTGAGGGGCGATGGGGAGATGTGTAAGTGAACACTGTGTTGTTTGGCTGCGTACACACTGCTCACTCGTCCATGAATTTATTTATTGCGGCAGGTTCATAACTTTGACGTAAATGGATTACTAACATTTCATATGAATGTAAAATAACATTTATATAGGGAATTGAAGGAATCTTTCAATTTCTCGTCAATATCCTAGTCTAAATGTTTTAATGGATAACATGTTGTAGAACATGCATCGCCGTCCGCGGTGATCACACATCATTTTAATAACCATGTCCCTCCTTTTGTGATGTCCAGGGGACCATCATGAGTCGCAGTAACTCAGTGTATCCTTATCTGGAAGACGGACGCCAGGACATGAATGAATTAAATGGAACCAACTCCCATTGACCGATGAATACTTCCCACAGCATATCACAATAACAATACGTTTTTCTAATGAAAAGATAACTTTTTAAACAACGCAGTACTGAAATACTGACACAGATACTGCGCTGCCAAAATAAACGTGGCATCGATACTCAACTCTTGCCGAAGTCAATAAAATAAGGAGACATATTTATCACTTATAATAACATTAAAACACCACGATCAGGTGTCGGTCTTCAATCAACAAAGTTATAGATATAATAATAATAATAATAATAATAATAATAATAATAATAATAATAATAATAATAATAATTCCATCATTGATTAGAAACTGCACAGAAGAATTGAGACACTTAATCTCCACCCTCTCACTTACAAAGAATTACATAAAGCAGCAAAATTGGCCACTTGTCCTATAGTAAGGAATTCCTTTGGCATGGGCCATTCACCATATAAAGAGCACTAATGGAAATCTCCTACTAATAATTTTCATTGTTCATTTTTATAACTTTATTTGCCATATTGGACCCCTTGAGTCTTCCATGTACAATCTTTCTTTGAAGGTTGTACTGTTCGATTCTTCTTATCTGCCCAGTACTTCTTCATCCGCCCTGATCACCGTGTTGTAAATTCGTCTGAAATTCTACAGGCCTTCCGTGCTTCATTAAAAATGAAAATTTATGATTCGTAATAAGGGAGGTAATTTTGTTCTTTTTGCCTTCATCTATAATTTCGAGTCTAACTGTTTTGAGATCCTTTTGAATTTCTTTGATCCAATGCCCTCCTGTCTTTCTTTCCGGATTTCGCATCACTAGTTGACTTAACATCCTGTTTTATGATTGACAGTTTATGTAGCCTATAGTATATATCGTATAAATATCTGCCAATTTCATTTTTCAAAATTGTATGTATATACTGTACCATCGTGTATAGAGCATACGTTCATATGTAATAAATAGCACGGAGAGAGAGGGGCGCGTTGGTCTAAGCGGTTAACTGTCAGCTTGAATTTGCATTTGGAAAACGTTGGGTTCGCATCTTACTCTCAGCAGCTCTGAAGATAGTTTGCTGTATTTTCCCATTTTCACATGATGCAAATGTTGAGGCTGTACATGATTTGAGACCACGGACTCTTCCTTCCCGGTCCTAGCAATTTCCTATCCCATCACCGCCAAAATATCTGTGTGAGATTGTACGATATATAGACTCGAGCGATAAAAAACTGTAAGTTCTACTCGATATAAATGCCGAGTTTTTGTCTGTTTTAGCGGATGTGGAGAAGGTGTCCACGATAGAGGTGTTTACCACCGAGAGCCAGAATGTAAGTAGAGGAGACTTGTACTTTTTATCACTTGTTACCTCATTTGAATATTCCTTGTGCTATACAGCATTACAGCCATGTGTCTGTACTGTATTTCAATTGGACACACCAAGCCCCCGAATGTTGAACTCCTCTTGCATCTTGTTGTTACTGCCTGAAACGCGTTCCTGTTGGAAACATCCATGATACCTCCAGAACAGTCTCTCCACCCTTGAACCTTGGTTCCAACAGTGGACAATCAAACTTGTGTTAATAAGTTAAGAAATGTCATGCGACATTATTGGGAACGAGACAAGGCAGGCTCGAGTGGGGGAGTTACATCGATGAAGTCACCGGATCGTCCCGAGTGTCACTCTTGACCGAGGACACATATATCGCCTGCACAAGTAAAGACCCTCAACCATCGCCCGCACAAAGATTCTACAACCTATTAACCCTAATATTACACAGTGAAAACAGCCTTACAAGAGAAATCAGGCTCTTCCTGTACACTTCACATTTGTGTGTGATATCGGAGGACGCTAGCACTTAATTGTTTTCTGGGTATGGTACAGGATCTCCAAAACCGGGTATGTTGCCGTTGATGCTTTCACGGCCCATCATTGTTTAGGAAGCCTTTCAGGTGGACAGTCGAGATTTCTTCTGAGGACGCAGAGCACAGTTCTCTGCGAAACGTAAAGAAGTTCACCTTATTTTCTTGACACAGCATAAGCCCACAAGCCTATACAGCACCGGGTATGATGCTTGTTTTCTTTATTATTATTATTATTATTATTATTATTATTATTATTATTATTATTATTATTATTATTATTATTATCTATATATTTGAAATACTAGGCTGAATTTACATCGATTTTCTGAAAACGGTTTAATCGATTGACATCGTAAAGTATTATGACGTAAGCAATGTGTCTTTAAAAGCGTAAACCTACTTGCCGTAAATTTTTAATTATTAGAGGATAATATATTATTCTTATTTTCCAATGTGCTCGCCAGTACTTCAAGGCCACCTGGATTGTTGTAGCGCTGAGGAATACGACGTGAGAGAGGAGTTGGAATTGGGCAATCATTCATGCAACAGTCGGACGTGTCTCTGATCAGCTGTTCCAGTCTGTGTTGTGTTGACGTTGCAGAGTCTCTTAGTCGACAAGAAGCTATTTTTCTCAATGTTACTGTCGCTTTGTAGCTCTCCCCATATTTTCTTGCTGGAAATGATGATGAAGAGACCTAAAAGGCTTTTTCCCCGTGTCGTAATTTTAATACAAAATCTGTTATCTTCTCCACTCAGGTAGTTAGCGAAGTGAGACGACCCTCCGTGACATACTAATGTGCTAATTTTTAATTTTAATTTTGGCGTCATGGCACTGATAGCAAACCAAGAACAACGTTCAATTATTAATGAAATTCCATTCCGTTAGTTAGTGAAGTGAGGCGATCCTCCGAGCCATACTAATGTGCTAATTTTCAATTTAGATTTAGCTGACATGCTACACATAATTAGGAACAACATTCAATTATTAATGAAATCATTGACGTGCTTCAACAAATCAACACAAGTGTCAATAATGCATTATTGATCGATCATCCTGGGGCACTAGAAACATATTTAGGACATTTTTTTTGCTACTTGCTTTACGTCGCACCGACACAGATAGGTCTTGTGGCGACGATGGGGCAGGGAAGGGCTAAGAGTGAGAAGGAAGCGGCCGTGGCCTTAATTAAAGCACAACCCTAGCATTTGCCTGGTGTGAAAATGGGAAACCACGGAAAACAATTTTCAGGGCTGCCGACAGTGGGGTTCGAACCTACTATTTCCCGAATATTGGATACTGGCCGCACTTAAGCGACTGCAGCTATCGAGCTAGGTTATTTAGGACATATATTAGAAAAATGCTTTAATTTAGGGCTTCATGCTATACCAGTAACATGGACAGAAATAATCGATGTTTTGCTACCCAGTAGTTGAGCATTGCACAATACATTCAAAATTAATCTAAATTTAAATGAGGGTTCGGTGTCTGATTTAAATTAAATTGAAAAGCAGCTGATAATATTCGATTAGCACGGCTCAATATGGCATGAAACCCCAATGGCAAATTATCATTCTTTAACGTGCGTGAATCGTCTTCTAAAATATAATAGGTAACGACATATCATTCTTTCAGTTGGGGATATTATTATTCTTTGGGTAGATTTCATAAAGCTTTTGCCTTTTTTGCAAAATGCTTAGCACCAAGTAATTATTTATATATAAATGTATTAAATACCCACTTTGAACCTTCTTAAAAATACTTCGCTTACATAATAATATGCTGGAAGCGCACAAACAAATACATGAAATTCACTGATTTATTTTCAAGACATCAGTAACAGGGACTACCCATCACTATTGTGATGAATTGAATGTTATTGAACTACCAACCAGAAATTCAGCACATGATAGTATCGTGATTGGAGTTTAAAAGCAAAACGTTCACATCTCCGAAAGATGTCATAATTTTATAGAAAGTTAGAATTATTAATTAAATAATTTGAAAATCGCTGGGCTTATAACAGGAAGTTCAAAACCATACACTTCCTTCAACGGATTAATATTAAGGATGAAAGGTAGCTACTTAAATTTCCTACATAATTCTTGAATGCATTAGAAATAATGGTTTGATTTCACACATCCTTATCCCATATATGGAACCATAGAAAACTAAACGTTTCCCAACGGCTCCTAAACGGAACCACATTAAGGCTTTATTGTAAGAAGTATGTGCGAAAATTGTTTAGATTTGGAAATAGTAAGTTAAGATAAAGCTGGGCAGGCTTTAATACACTCGAATTGATTTAACATCAGAAAAAAACATTTCCATTTTCTTTCAAGAGGCATCAGTTTCCATTCGCTTCGCCGTTTTTTAAAATCACGTTCAATAAACCTCAAGGGACGTGAAGGTCTCTTTACGTTAGCCAGTTTTCAGCCATGGCCACGTAAATTGAGAATATCAAGAGAGCGATGTGGTAAAGTTGCAAGAGTGAAAAAAGGTAACTATACAAGGAATGCACCGAATAAGTGGCTGCGTGGTTTGAGTCACGTAGCTATCCGTTTGCTTTCGGGAGATAGTGTGTTCGAACTCCACTATCGGCAACCCCGAAGATGTTCTTCCTTGGTTTCCCATTTTCACATCAGGCACATGTTGTGGCTGTACATTAATTAGTGACGTGGCTTCCTCCTTCCCACTCCTAGGCCTTTCCTATTCCATCGTCGCCATAAGACCTATCTGTGTCGGTTCGACCTGAAGGAAATAGCAAGAAAAAGTGTTGTGCCAATTGAGCGGCAAAGTAATAGATTAATTAATTAAGTAGTCAGGAATTGTCTAGGTTTTGCAATCAATATTAAAGTTACCTCCTTTCCGCAGTTTGTACATTTAACACTGCTGAGAAGAATAGATGTAATAACCAATCCTGTACTGTAATATTACGCAGAAAGAGAACATTTACAGATGTTGATATAATTTCACAGGATGCTAACTATGTGGAGAACTTCAATCAATCCATAAGGCCACTTGCGGACGAGAGTGGGAAGTACATAGGAACAAGTGATGGTAAGTTATATAGTTAATACTATAAAACCATTTTAACAGCTACATCTTAATTCTCATCTTGGCGATGAATAGATGACTTCATCATTAAGTTACCTGTTGACCCGCTTATCAATACTTTGTAGTTTTAATACATTACTATAGGAGTCTCCGTGGCTCAGACGTCAGCGCGTCGGCCTCTCACGCTGGATACCGTGGTTCAAATCCCGGTCACTCCATGTGAGATTTGTGCTGGACAAAGCGGAGGCGGGACAGGTTTTTCCACGGGTACTCCGGTTTTCCCTATCATCTTTAATTCCAGCAACATTCTACACTCTCATTTCATAGCATCTGTCAGTCGTACATAAATCACTTTGGGAGTGGCGAACCCATCGTACTAATAGCCTATATCTGCTCCATTCATTCCATCCCTGACCCGGTCAATGACTGGAAAACAGGTTGTAGGTTTTCATTTTCACAATACCACACATAAATTTTTCAGCCCACTGAAGAGCTTCCTCAGTGCGTTTTATTAGATCAACCCAATATTGTATACGTAATACTGTCATAAGACACAGTATCACTGTGTTGGTCTATAGCGGAAAGGTTGCACCTTGGGATGGTTCGGTGACAGTACTTCGCTCTTCGCAGTAAGAGACTGTTGCGTTCAGGTAGCACAAGCAGAAAAGAAGGATCAAGTGTAAAAAAAAGGACAGCAGGAAGGCGATCATTCACCGCCTACGCGACTGAGTTTCGTGGTAAGAACTGGTTAGCGTTACACAATGACGACAACGACGACGACGTCGACCCTGCACTTCTCTCTGTGCTTGTTCTGAAGTGTGGATAAATTCACGAGCAACAGGATGCAATAATTTCGCAGTCTGAACACAATTACGCATGTCCGCTAAAGGAAGCGTTTCAGGCGATAAAATCAAAATCGTGCCTATCGTCATTACAGGGCAAAAAGGAAGCTGATGCTTGAACTGTTTGACCAACAGGAAATTGAGCTGATCGAGTTCATTCACAAGGAGCAACTGTAAAGAAGAACGACCGTCTACAAAATTGAATTCGTCGTAGGCGTCCTAAACCGTGGTGTGGGAAGTAGTGTTGGCTACTGAGTGTATTGCTTCGAAGCAGTGCATCGATTCATTCGCAGTCCGAGTGAATCGAATCACAGCAGCAGCGAGCTGACTGGTACGCGATTGCCGAGTGGCGCACTCTGGGATCAGTGAGCTACAACACACACACTGTTATTATGGGAATCCTGGACATTGGCGAGGAGCCGATGTTCCGCTGCAAACGGGACATAAAAAGTCATGGCTAACTGAAATAATCGTACACTTTGGCTTTATTACGGACTCTAATTCTCAGCTCAGCAAATAGTACACTCAATTGGATTTCCATTAACAAGGAGGTTTAAATAATATTTGATTCATTTTGCAGTGTTATAAATGAAGTTAAACCATAATTCCGAAGTAGATAGGCTAATTATAGGTTCTTTTATTTATTGGGTTAATGAATATTGGTATTATAACTTAGTTGACATTCGAGGGATGATCTAGATGGTAGTGAGTGTAAACATCACAGAGCTCTTTAGCTCTGCTGAAAAAGAGATACATTTTATTCTAACAGTGTTAAATACGGATAAAAGAGCAAATAAAAACATGTGTGATAAGGTTTTATCTTCAGTGAATAGTATTAAACAGATTCTTGATGTTTATAATGAAGAACTGACAAAGGTAAACAATACTCTAACCTCACAAATTCACTCAATCAAACTAAAACATATTCTAGTGCTGTTGAACTCCCCAAACCACGGCAAGACATTAATGTACAAACTAAAAATGTCGTGATGATGTCACCAATGGAGGATAGTGATATTAAAGATTCAGAACAGACCCTGAAATTGGTACAGGCTACAACAAAACCTACCTCAATTAACATTGGAATCAACAACTTTAAGAAAACCAGAAACAGAGGTATAATCATGGAATTAAAGAATAAAGAAGGATGTGTAACACTTGTACAAACTATTGAAATATCTAGTTCTAAATTATGTGAAAAAATACCTTTAAGGAAGAACCCCAAAATTATTATCCATGGCATTGATGTAAAATTTATTGAAGAGGAACTCGTAGATGCATTATTAAACCAGAATCCTCATGTTAAGACAGTATGGAAGAGGACAAGCAAGACATAATTAAGCATGTAATTAGAAGGTCAAGAACTGGCAAGAGTAAGTGTGCAATAATTGAGGTTACTCCTAAGCTTTTTCAGGCTATAATAACTAGTGAAAAACTCTACATACCTCGTAGGTTATACCCGGTGCAGTGTTAATGAATATGTATCTGTGATTCGTTGTTAGAGATGTTCTGGTTATGGTCATTTTTCTTCCGACTGTAAAGAACAGCTAAGATGTTCTAATTGTTCTGAATCACATGACTTAAAGGTTTGTCCTAAAAAACAAACAGAATCCATCAACTGCAAGTTACACAATCAGAAACAGATTACATGACAACAACACGTTCTAATAAATACTAATCACCCTGCAACATCATTCACATGTCCAATATATATGAAAGTAGTAGATATTATTAAATCCAAAATTAATTATGCCTAAACTGAATATTTATCACCAAAATTTGCATAAATCAATCGTACCAACGCATAAACTTATATTTAATTCAAACTATAAGAGTGTTACACAGGAGGATATAAATTTGCTTTGCATTCAGGAACCCAATAACAGGAAAAACAAGATTATGGGTTTCGGACATGGCAGTTATATAAATCACTTTGTAGATAGTAATCAAGAAGAAAGAGTTCGAGCTGCCATCATCACAAGATATCAAAACAGCCTTCAGTTAATGCAGTACTGTAACCCTGACAGAGTTCTTCTCTGCATCAATTTCGACAGCAAGGAGGTATATGTATGTAATGTTTATCTTGATTCTGCAATCGACATTGGGATATCACTGGACGAGCTCCAAATTATATGCTCGGAATTAAAAGGGAAACCTCTTCTCATAACTGCTGATATAAATGCTAAACATGCAGCATGGAGCAGTCCCGTCACAGCCAAACGTGGCAAGCTATTTTACGATTTCTGTTGTAGTAATAACTTTTTCATTCTTAATAATGGAGATGAGCCTACATATGTCCGTGGTGATTATGAAAGTTACATTAATGTGAGTACTTGTAGCTCTGCATTTTTTCAGTTTAATCCGGAGTGGACTGTAAGAAGTACAACAACATTTTCTGATCATAGACTTATAGAAATAAAATTGGAATCTAATCCGTATAGGATTATGCCAACTACCTCAAAGTGTTTAACTCGATAATACAAAACCAAAAATGTCAAATGATCTCATTTTCAACGCTCAGTTAAAACAAGACTAGCAAACGTCTCTGAAAAAATAAAGAAATGCGCAACATCAGAAGAACTTGACCAAGTAGTCGATAATTTAACAGATGAGATCACAGCCATTTGTGATGCCCATCTCCCACAGATTTCTGAAGGACAACCGAAATAAATCCAAACTTAGTAGAATTGTTGTGGTTGTGGAGATGAAGAAACTGCAACTCATCTTATTTTTAATGGTCCGTTCTTCAGCAAAGCTAGATATATTTTGGAACAACACTTAAATTGTTGTACAGTAATGTTTGTTAAACCTATTTTTAGGATATTTCACAAGATTTGATGTTTGAAAGATTGTTTTAAATTTATGCAGTTTATTTTAGAAAAAAATTAAGGATAGTTATACATTTCTCCCAGTTTAATTAATTGTGTGTGTAATCACTCACTTCAAAAATTTTGTTTTATATATTTGTAATATTTAAGGTAACTAGTTATAACCTACAGCCCAAATATGCTAGACAAACTTGGGCTTTTTTCATGGATAATAAATAAATGAATAAATAGTTGACATTCGAGTGTTAATTCAACTAAACACTACAGCTCTCACTAGACTATGAGTCATTACCATGATCACTCAGAAATATCTTTTTTATATTGGGAAGAACTGCTCAGCATTCTCTCAATTCGTATATCGCATCATTGCACAATAATTAAGTCACAGAATCACGAGATCACCGATTGCCCGGGGACGGAATATTTTATTCAAATTCTGTACACTGTTTAATGGAGTTGTCACTGTCATGGGAGGCCTTGTAACAACAAAACTTTTTGCGTACAGGTAGCTGCAGGTGAAATCAACCTAAGCCTGAATGACATGCATAAGGAAGCAGTTGATGGAATAAAGACCAGATAGGAGCAGTGAGCATTGAGTGTTGTTGCTGTTATCTACCAGTACACCGGATGTAATAGGAACGGTGACTAAAATGTGCCGTGTATCGGATCATTGTACCAATTAAGTAACGTGAACGGAATCGGATAGATTCAATAAAATGAATCGAATGTCCCATCACTAGTAGGAAGAACTGCCTATTGCTACACGACAAAGCCCCTGCACTTCGCTTTGTGCTTGACCAAGAAGAACGGAATTGAAAATAAAGATTTAATTCCGCCGATGATGTCATCACTGTCACAAGAGAATCTGTAAAGTATTTTTCTTCCAATATCACTGAACAATGCTCTGAAATGCTGTACTAATGTTGACAAACTTGTACGGTGGCCAACGGAGGCTGTTTTGAGGGACGATGCGGAGATGTGTAAGTGAACACTGTGTTGTGTGGCTGCGTACACACTGCTCACTCGTCCCTGAATTTATTTACTGTGGCAGGATCATACCATAGACGTAAATAGATTACTAACATTTCATATGAACGTAAAAGAACATTTAAAATAGGGAATTGAAAGAATCTTTCAATTTCTCTTCAATATCCTAGTCTAAATGTTTTAAACAATTATGTTCATATTTTGCATCTAAAGCTGAAATGTCAATTTTAAAATTTGGATTATAATACTCTGATAAGTATATGACATTGAAAAGACAATTCATAACCTTCAAAGGATGACGAACGTTTACTATACTACTGTCATTGAGGTTTTTATTTGTTTTAATGGTACCCAAAATCAAGATAAATACACTGCTGTGTAATACGTAGGGACGAGATAGATAAACCAACATAATATATCAACTACACGGTGGAAATGCATGAAAGTGTTGTAACTTGTTGCCAGAGGTCTCCAAACGAGCATAGAAGCCTGGCGTTAGGTCAAGGCGACTATGGCGCCAAATGGGACTGTTTCCAAAAACGAAGCATTTTAAGGAATGGGACAAGACAGTGTGATTGATCAGCGAGCTGTTACGATGAACAGTGGTGGTGCTATACATTAAAACATGGCACGGAGATAACGTTTGGATGACTTCACACTGGGAAGAGTCATCGGGGAAACTGGAAGGAGGACGAAGTGGGACTAGTGTAGCTCAGGAGTTTTATTGTTCACAATATTGTTACACGTGCATGGAGGGCATTCCGGACCGCAGGCACTGCTGCGGAAAGGAGAGGAGAGGGTCGACCACGGTCAAATACAGCAGCTAATGACCGCTACGTTGTGCAACAAGCACGAAGAGCACGTCAATCAGCGAGTGCATTGCAACCATATTTACCAGGACTGCAAGACACGCAGCCGCACTTCACGGTGTCATGGTGACTGCATGAGGGTGGTCTGTTTGCCCTACGACCTTTACGTTGTGTTCCGTTGACACTCGCACATTGGTGACACCGTATGCGATGGTGCCAAGAGCATCAGGTCTGGATAGAAGTTGGGTCGCTTGCTCTTCCCAGATGAGAGCAGATTCAGACTGAATAGTGACTCCAGATGAACCCTCATCTGGCGAGAGGTGGGAACACGTAATGTACCCAGGAACATTGTCAAACATTATCATTTTGGTGGTATAAGTGTTATGGTGTGGGCGTACCGACTTCCAAACCCTTGAACGTGGTACACTCACCAGTCAACATTATTGTGTGCAGGGTACTCCTTCCCAATGTGCGTCTTTCCTGGGGTAAATTCGGCCCTGATTTCATTTTTATTCATGGAAATGCACGACCGCATCGAACAGCGCAAGTGTAGCAGCTGTTGGAGAGAGTGGATATTCGGCGAATGGACTGGCCTGCCCGTTCCCCGACTTAAATCCCATCGCTGACGTGTGGGACATGTTTGCAGACATCCATACACCAACGACCATCCAGCAGTTCTCAACCGCGTGGGTGAAAGGATGGAACGCTCTAAAACAAGAACGCTTTACCAATCTTGTGGCCGGGATAACACATTGTAGAGCATGCATCGCCGTCCGCGGTGAACAAACATCATTTTAATAACCATGTCCCTTCTTTTGTGATGTCCAGCGGACCATCATGAAATGCAGTGACTCAGTGTAATTTATTGTCTCTGAATAAAAGTGTCATATCTGTTCGTTTCATCGCATATTCCTTTCAGTTGCCTACTGCTCCATACTGTAGCTGTTCATACTATGTATGGTTCAAGTTTCTTGGACCTATGTTACTTGACACTGATACAACATGAGAAAGTTAAGTTTACCACAGCAAGTAAAATTGTGCTATTGTCAGATATTATACTGTAGAGTATCAAAGTGTATTTAGAACCATATACCGTGCTCCATGGTATTAATAATTGCCTTATCTTCTAAAAGTAATGAAATTAACGAAGGGGATTTAACCTAGAGGCTCACTTAGGCTTCTTGTACTTGGGAAGAACATTCGTTCTTGCTGCCAGGGTAGTATCATGATACGTTTTGAAACAGTGAGGGATAGGTTAACAGCAATTGCCGAAGTGCAGATAGTTACATCCACTGCCGAATTTCGATGTCTATGGCGAGATATGAGGGTAGGACTGTCGTCTTTGAGAATAATGGAATGGACCTCGTCCATCATATCTTGAAGGGCTGTCGCAGCACGGTCTGTAAAAGCACATCCCCAACCTACACTATACGCGTTACGGTCTCCGCATAATATATATGTACTGTAGGTTCAAATTGGTGAAATTAAAACCCCCATTCTGCTGGACAAATTATAATGCGGCATGTACAATATTATCTTGAAGGGGTAATAATGGTTTAACCACATCAGAGTGTGGTTTCTTCATAAAAACTTCCTTAGCTTCCTTATACGGTAAGATATACCTGGCCGAAATGTCGTTGATCTCTAATCGTTTATAATACTGAAGGTACTGTTTACTTAGTGGGTTATATTGACCTTCTTGGTGTACGCACGTAGGATGAAGCAGTGATCCGGAGCTTGGAGCATGCAACACACCACTGTTGTTGCACCTAGCTTGAGATCGACAGCTTTTACTAATGTGTCCGAGGCGTTAACTATTGTAGGGAATACGCACTGTTGCCAAACCGCACTTCACAACTTGACACACTGTCTGGAAGAGTTTGAGGGTCTAAGGTATTCACTCTGGTCCGTATTGGAACAGCAATTGTTATATCGACCGCAGATGTGTTGCGTAGCTTCATGAATTTTAAGAGACTGGTGTACCCTTGTCTGGAACAAGGACGCCAGGACACGAAAGAATTAAATGGAACCAATTCCTATTGACCGATGGATACTTCGCACAGCGTATCACAGTAAAATACGTTGTTCTAATGAAAAGATCACTTTTTAAGCAACGCAGTACTGAAATACTGACACAGAAACTACGCTGCCGAAATAAACGTGCATCGATACTCAAATCTTGCCGAAGTAAATAAAATAAGGCAACATACTTATCACTTCCACATATTAACATTAAAACACCTTGATCAGGTGTCAGTCTTCAATCAACAAGAGTGTTATCGATATAATAATAATAATAATAATAATAATAATAATAATAATAATAATAATAATAATAATAATTCCATCAGTGATTAGAAACTGCACAGAAGCATGGAGGCACTTAATCTCCACCCTCTCACTTACAAGGAATTACATAAAGCAGCAAATTTGGCCACTTGTCATATAGTAAGGAAGTCAATTGGCATGGACCATTCACCATATACAGAGGACTAATTAAAATCTTCTACTAATAACTTTCATTGTTCATTATTATATCTTTATTGGCCCTTTTGGATCCATTGAGTCTTCCATGTACAATCTTTCTTTGAAGGTTGTACTGTTTGATTCTTCTTATCTGACGAGTACTACTTCACCCGTTCTGATCACCGTGTTGTTAATTCGTCTGAAGTCTCTACAGGCCTTCCGTGCTTCATTACAATTGAATATTTGTGATTCTTAATAAGGGTGGTAATTTTTTTCTTGTCCCTTCATCTGTAATTTCGAGTCTGACTGTTTTGAGATCCTCTTGAATTTCTTTGATCCAGTGCCCTCCTGTCTTCTTTCCCAGATTTCTCATCACTAGTTGACGGAACATCCTACTTTATGATTGACCGTTTATGTAGCCTATAGTAAATATCGTATAAATATCTGCCAAATTCATTTTTCGAAATTGTATGTATATACTGTACCATCGTGTATAGAGCATATGTGCATATGTAATAAATAGTACGGAGAGAGTGGGGCGTGTTGGTCTAAGTGGTTAACTGTCAGCTTGCATTTGCATTTGGAAATCGTTGGGTTCGCATCTTACTCTCAGCAGCTCTGAAGAGAGTTTTCTGTAGTTTCCCATTTTCACATGAGGCTAATGTTGAGGCTGTACTTTATTTAAGACCACAGACTCTCCCTTCCAGGTCCTAGCCATTTCCTATCCCATCACCGCCAAAATATCTGTCTCAGATTGTACGATATATAGCCTCGAGCGATAAAACCCCTGTATATGTTTTACTTGATATAAATGTCAAGTTTTTGTCTGTTTTAGCGGATGTGGAGAAGGTGTCCACGATGGAGGTGTTTACCACCGAGAGCTACAATGTAAGTAGAGAAGAGTTGTACTGTCTATCACTTGTTACCTCATTTGAGTATTCCTTGTGCTATTCAGCAGTGCAGTATGTGTCTGCACGGTGTTTCAATTGGACACGCCAAGCCCCCGAATGTTGAACTCCTTTTGTACTTTGTCGTTACCGACCGAAACGCGACCCTGTTGGAAGCATCCGTGTTACCTCTAGAACAGCCTCTCCACACCTGAACCTTGGTTCCAACAGTGGACAATCAAACTTATGTTAATATGTTTCTAAGTGTCATGCGACACTATTGGGAACGATACAAGTCAGGCTCGGGGTGGGAGTTACGTCGAAGAAGTCATGGGATGGTCCCGAGTGTCACTCTTGTCCGTGGACTCGTGTATCGCCTGCAAAGCAAAGCAAAGTCAACTCCATGAAGGCCTTTGGAGTAGTGAAAAGTAAAGGATTCCACCATTGTTAACCTTGGCGTGATGGGGTAGAGTGGTTAGCTCTACGCCCGGCCGCCTTTGCCCCCAGTAATTAACCTGGTACTTATTTTTGGTGTAGGCTGGGTGAACCTCAGGGGCATATGCACCTCCGGAAGTGGAAATCTCGTTTCTTAAATTTCACGACTTCCTGACGCGGATTCGAACCCACGTCGTTCCGGGCGAACCAAGCACGCCCTTACCGCCTTGGCCATTCAGCCCGTCGTATATCGCCTGCACAGAAAGAAACCTTCAACCATCGCCCACATAAAGATTGTACAACCTATTCCCCGGAAAATTACACAGTGAAAGTGGGCTTGCAACAGAAATCATGCTCCTTCTGTACACTTCATTTGCATGTCCGCTATCGGAGGACACCAGCACTAAATTTTTACCTGGGTATGGTACAAGATCTCCAAAGCCAGGTATTTTGCTTTATTATTATTATTATTATTATTATTATTATTATTATTATTATTATTATTATTATTATTATTATCTATACATTTAAAACACTATGCTATTTTTGTTACATCGATTTATGAGAAAATAGCTGAATCGATTGACATCGTAAAGTATTATGACCTAAGCACATGGACTGTAGAGTTGCAATGTGTCTTTAAAAGCGTAAACAATTCTTGCCGTATATTTTTAAATTATTAGAGAAGAATATATCTTTCTTATTCTTCCAAGCGCTCGCCAGTAGTTCAAGGCCACCTGGATTGTGGCAGGGCTGAGGAATACCACTTGAGAAAAGATTTGGAAGTGGGCAAGCATGCATGCGCATTCGGACGTGTTTCTGATCAGCTGCGCCAGTCTGTGTTGTGTTGAAGTTGCAGAGTCTCTTAGTCGATAAGAAGCTATTCTTCGCAATGTTACTGTCTCTTTGTAGCTCTCATTATATTTGCTAGCTTGAAATGATGGTGAAGAACCGTAAAAACCTTTTTCTCTGTGTTATAATTTTAACACTAAGTCTGTGAACTTCTCCCACTCAGGTATGGGTAGTTAGTGATGTGAGTCGACACTCCATGTCATACTGATGTGCTAATTTTCAGTTTTGATTCGGTCGACATGGTACTGATAACAAACCAGGAACAACATTCAATTATTAATGAAAGTCCATTCCGTTAATTAGCGAAGTGAAGCGATCCTCCGAGTCATACTAATGTGCTAATTTTCAAGTTTGATTTAGATGACATGCTGCTCATAATAAACTAGGAACAACTTTCAATTAATTATTAATGAAATCATTGACGTGCTTTAACAAAACAACACAAGCAAGAGACAGGAGTAGAAGTGTGGAGTAGCGAGTGCGGACAGTCCTGGTGGGAGTGGAGCAGTACCGGCGACTATCGGGAGCGATGAGGAGGTGGAAGGCAACCACGGGGCAGACGGCAAGAAAGGAAGGAAAAGGGAAGATTGGAGAGGTGCTATTGGTGGCGGCGGTGGTAGCGGTGCTGCTGGTGATCGGGGGTGCGGGGTGGAAGTGAACCCTGCCTCAGCCGGAAACTTGAACTGGGAAGGTATGGAGAAGATTAGGGAGGTGTTAAAGGAGCAACGCCCATAGTGATGGGGTAATAGAGAAGTTGGAGGCTGCGATCAAGGGAGAAGAGGTATTCAGAGAAGGGATGAAAAATATTACGGCGAAGGTGGAGACAAAGGCAGGAGGAGCGAGAAAGAGATTCAAGGGTTAAGAGAAAAAGTCAAAAGCCTGGAAGAGGAGGTGGTGATTTTGAAGAGAGAGAGTCAGCAGTCATCAGCCAGGATAGGATGAGGAAACGTCTTTTTATATATGGGGTGCAGGAAGAAGGAACAGAGACGAAGATATATATTATATACATAGTCATTGACGTTATACAAGGAAAAATGAAAATCATCTTTAGTGAGGTGGACATTGACGCCGTGGTAAGTGTAGGGAAAGTGAAGGGGAACAGACCGATAAAATGAATGCATTTTTCATCGATGATATCGGGGCAATAGAAAAAATATTTAGGATACATATTAGAAAAGTGCTTTAATTTAGGGCTTCATGCTATATCAGTAACATAGGCAGAAATTGTCGTTGTTTTGCTACACAGTAGTTGAGCAGTGCACATTACATTCAAAATTCTTCTAAATTGAAATGAGAGTTCGGTGTCTGATTTAAATTAAATTCCAAAGCAGCTGATAATATTCGATTAGTACTGCTCACTATGGCATGAAACATCAATGGCAAATTGTCATTTTTTTAATGTGCTTGAATGGTCTTCTAAAATATAATAGGTAACGATATTTAATTCCTTCTGGTGGGTATGTTATTATTCTTGGGGTAGGTTTCATAAAGGATTCGCCTGTTTAGCAGCCTGCTTAGCTTCAAATAATTATTTATTTATAACTATTAAATACCCGCTTTGATCCTTCTTAAAAATACGCCGTTTACATACAAATATGCTGGCAAACCCATAAAAAATGAATGAAATTCGCCGATTTCTTTTTAAGAGATCAGTAACAGGGACTACCCCTCTGTAGATTGTGATTAATTAAATGTTATTGAATTACCAACCAGAAATTCAGCACATGAGAGTACCGTGATTGGAATTTAAAGCAAAACGTTCACTTTTCCGAAAGATGTCATCATTTCTAGAAAGATAGAATTCTTAATTAATTAATTAATTTAAAAACCGTTAGGCTTATACCCGGAAGGTCAAAACCATACACTTCCGTCAACGAATTAATACTAAAGATGAAAGCTAGCTTCTCAAATTTCCTACATAATTCTTGAATCCATTGGAAATAATGATTTGCCTTCATACATTATTTTTCTACATATGAAGCCATAGTAATCTGGACACTTCCCAATGGCTCCTAAACAGAACCACATTAAGGCTTTATTGTAAAAAGAATCTGCGAAAATTGTTTAGATTTGGAAATAGCAAGTGAAGATAAAGCTGGGCAGGCTTTATACACTCGAATTGACTAAACATCCGATAAAACACTTCCATTTTCTTTCAAGAGGAATCAATTCCCAATTCGCTTCGCTCTTTGTGTCATGATCAATAAACCTCAAGGGACGTGAAGGTCTCTATTTACCTCAGCCAGTTTTGAGCCAAGGCCACGTAAATGTTGCATGTCAAGAGAGTGACATTATAAAGTTGCAAGAGTTACAAGGAATGCACCGAGTAAGTGGCTTCGCTCTTTGGGTTACGTAGCTATTCGTTTTCATTCGGAAGGTAGTGTGTTCGAATTCCCCTGTCGGCAGCCCTGAATATGTTTTTCCATGGTTTACCGATTTCACACCAGGCAAATGATGGGGCTGTACCTGAATAAAGGCCATGGCAGCTTCCTCCCATTCCTAGGCATTTCCTATCCCATCGTCGCTTGACTAATAGAAAATTGAGATGATCGTGCTCATTTACAAGGAGCAACTGTAAAGGAGAACGACCGTCTACAAATTCGTTGTAGGCGTCCTAAGCCGTGGTGTGGGAAGTAGTGTTGGCTGCTGAGTGTATGCTTCGAAGCAGTGCATCGTTTCATTCAACTGTCCGAATGAATCGAATCACAGCAGCAGCGAGCTCACGGTTCGCGAGTGTCGAGCGGCGCACTCTGAGATCAGTGAGCCACAACACACACACTGTTATCATGGGAACACAGGACATTGGCGAGGAGCCTATGTTCCGCTGCAAAAGAGTCATAGAAGGTCATGGAGAACTGAAATAATCGTATGCATGTGGCTTTATTACGTCGGTGCGACGTAAAGAGAATATAAAAAAGTTTTGTGCCAACTGTCTGGCAAAATAATAGATTATAGAATTAAGTATACAGGAATTGTCTAGGTTTTGTAATCAATATTAAAGTTACCTCCTTTCCGCAGTTTGTACATTTAACACTGCTGAGGAAAAATAGATGTAATAACCAATCGTGTACTGTAATATTTCGAAGAAAGAGAACATTTACAGATGTTGATATTATTTCACAGGCAACTGAATTTGTGAAGGTCTTCGCCCATTTCCAACAGCCACTTTTGAAGGAGTGTAGGAAGTACGTAGGAGCAAGTGATGGTAAGTTATATAGTTAATACTGTAAAATAATTTTAACAGCAACATTTTAATCTTCATCTTGCCGATGAATAAATGACTTGATCATTGAGTTAGATGTTGACCCTCTTTTCAATACTCTTTAGTTTTAATACATTACAATACATACATGTTTCATCCTACTGAAGAGCGTCCTCAGTGCGATTTATTAGATCAACTCCATATTGTATACGTAGTACTGTCATTAGACACAGTGTCGCTGTGGTGATCTACAGCGGATAGGTTGCACCTTGGGATGGTTCGGTGACAGTATTTCGCTCGTCCCATTAAGAGGTTGTTGCGTTCATGTAGCACAAGCAGAAAAAAGGATCAAGTGTAAAAAAGGACAGCAAGAAGGCGACCTTTCATGGTCTACGCGACTGGGTGTGGTGGAAAGAACTGTCTAGCGTTACACAATGACGACAACGACGACGACGGCGACCCTGCACTTCGCTCTGTGCTTGTTGTGAAGTGTGGATACAATCACGAGCAGCAGGATGCAATAATTTCGCAGTCTGAACACAATTAGGCATGTCCGCTAAGCGACGCGTTTCAGGTGATAAAATCAAAATCGTGCCTATTTCACATTACAGGGCAAAAAGCAAGCTGATGCTTGAACTGTTTGACCAACAGGAAATTGAGCTGATGGTGTTCATTCACCAGGAGCAACTGTAAAGAAGAACGACCGTCTACAAATTTGAATTCGTCGTAGGCGTCCTAAGCCGTAGTGTGGGAAGTAGTGTTGGCTACTGAGTGTATGAATCGAAGCAGTGCATCGATTCATTCAACGGTCCGAGTGAATCGAATCACAGCACTAATGGGCTGACGGTACGCGAGTGCCGAGTGGCGCACTCTGGGAATAGTGAGCCACAAAACACACACACACCGTTATTATGGGAACCCTGCACATTGGCGAGGAGCCAATGTTCCGCGGCAAACGTGACATAAAAAGTCAAAGCTAACTGAAATAATCGTACGCTTTGGCTTTATTACGGACTCTAATTCTCAGCTCAGCAAATAGTACACTCAATTGGATTTCCATTAACAAGGAGGTTTAAATAATAGTTTCATTCATTTGCATTGTTATAAACTAACTTAGATAATAATTTCGAAGTAGATAGTTTAATTATATGCCTTTGCCGGCAAGATGTGGTGGTTACAGTGCACTATGTCTTTTGGTATGGGCTATATCAAATTTGTTACTTTCATTGACCTGTCTTGGTCTCATCCTTGGCTTTGACAATATGAAAGTGACTGAGGTATGAGTGATGCTAGTAATACCATTCCTTATGCAGCCAGTCCCTGTTATGAATGGTGTGAAAATATCACTCATAGGGTCGGTTGGTGCATGCATTTCAGTGGGCTTGGCAGACTGATATGTAATAGCAACGGCTGGCTCGGTGAGGAAAGCAACGGGAAACTACCTCACCCCTCATTTCCCTAGTACGCCTCTTCAGTGACGCCTAGGCTATTGATGACAGCTGTTGGCGAAGCTGCAGGGGATCAAACCAGCCTTCGGACTGAATACCCAACATACATACACAGTTTAATTATAGGTTCTTCTATTTATTGGGTTAATGAATCTTGGTATTATAATTAAGTTGACATTCGAGAGTTAATTCAACTCAACTCTATAGCCTCAACTATGACTATGAGTCAAGACCATGATGACTCAGAAATATATATTTTACATGTGTAAGAGCTGCTCTGCACTCTCTCAGTTCGTATATCTCATCATTGCACAATAATTCATATAATCACGAGATCACCGATTGCCCGTGGACGGATATCTTTCTTCTAATTCTGTACACTGTTTAATGGATTTGTCACCGTAAGGGGAGGCCTTGCAACAATAAAACGTTATGCGAACAGGTAGCTGCAGGCGAAACCTCAACCTGAGCCTGAATGACATGCATAAGGAAGCAGTTGATATAATGAAGGACAGATAGTACAAGTGAGCATTGAGTATTGTTGCTGTTATCTACCAGTACACACGATGTAATAGGAACGGTGACTAAAATGTGCCGTGCATCGGGTCATTGTACCAATTAAGTAAAGTCAACGGAATCGGATAGATTCAATAAAATGACTCGAATATCCCATCACTAGTGGGAAGAACTGGCTATTGCTACACGACAAATCCCCTGCACTTCGCTTTGTGCTTGACCAGGAGGAGCGGAATTGAAAGTAAAGATTTCATTCCGCCGATGATGTCATCACTCCCAGAAGAGCATCCGTAATGGAAGTTTCTGCCAATATCACTCAGCAATGCTCTGAAATGCTGTGCTAATGTTGACAAACTAGTACGGTGGCCAAAGGAGGCTATTTTGAGGGGTGATGGGGAGAATTATAAGTGCGCGGCTGCCTACATTCTGAAGTCCATGAAGTTATTTACTGTGGCAAGATCATACCATACATGTAAATAGATTACTAACATTTCACATGAACGTACAAAGCGTTTAAAATAGGGCACTGCAGGAATCTTTTAATTTATATTAAATATCCTAGACTACAGGTTGCAAACAGTTATGTTAATATTTGGTATCTAAAGCTGAAATGTCTATAATAAAATACGAATATTATACGCTGATAAGTGTATGACATCGAAAAGGTAATTCATAACCTTCAACGGATGACGAGTGTTTACTATACTACTGTGATTGAGGTTCTTATTCGTTTTAATGGTGCCCACAATCAAGATATCAATAACTTAAAATGGTAAATACACTGCTGTGTAAAACTTAAGGACGAGATAAATAAAGCAACATAACATATCAACTACAGGTTGGAAATGCATGAATGGGCTGTAACTTGTTGCCGGAGGTCTGCAAACTTGCATAGAAACCTGGCGTGAAGTCAGCGCGACTATGGCGCCAAATGGACTGGTCCCACAAAGAGAGGCATTTGAAGGAACGGGACAAGAGAGTGTGATTGATCAGCGAGCTGTTACTGTGCGCTGTGGTGGTGTTATTCATCAGAACATGGCACGGCGGCAATATTTGGATGACTTCATACGGAGAAGAATCATCGGGGAAACTGGAAGGAGGACGAAGTGGGACGAGTGTAGCTCAGGATTTGGTATTGTCCACAGTGTTGTTTCTCTTGCATGGGGAGCACTCCGGACCACAGGCACTGCTGCGGGAAAGAGAGGAGAGGGTCGACCACGGTCAAATACAGCAGCTAATGACCGCTACATTGTGCAACAGGTACGAAGAGACCCACGTCAAGCAGTGAGTGACTTGCAACCATATTTAACAGGACTGCGAAGCACGCAGTCGCACTCCACAGTGGCATGGTGACTGTATGAGGGTGGTCTGTTTGCTTGACGACCATTAAGTTGTGTTCCGTTGACACATCGGCGACACCGTATGCGATGGTGCCAAGAACATCAGGTCTGTATAGAAGTTGGGCCGCTTGCTCTTCCCAGATGAGAGCAGATTCAATCTGAGTAGTGATTCCAGACGAACCCTCATCTGGCGAGAGGTGGGAACATGTAATGCACCCAGGAACATTGTCAAACATTATCATTTTGGTGGTACAATTGTTATGATGTGGGGAAACATGATGTTGCATGGGCGTACCGACCTCCAAATCTTTGAACGGGGTACACTCACCTGTCAACGTTATTATGTGCAGTGTACTCCTTCCCAATGTGCGTCTTTCCTGGGGTGAATTCGGCCCTGATTTCATTTTAATTCATGACAATGCACGACCGCATCGAACAGCGCAAGTGTAGCAGCTGTTGGAGAGAGTGGATATTCGGCGAATGGACAGGCCTGCCACAAGTTCTTCTGACGAATCTTTGACCAGGATGGGGACACGTTGTTGAGCATGCATCGCCGTCCCCGATGATCATACACTATTTTAAGAATCATGCCCTTTATTTTGTGATGTCTAGGGAACCATCATGAGTCGCAGTGACTCAGCGTAATTTACTGTTTCTGAATAGAAGTGTCATATTTGTTCGTTTCATCGCATATTCCTTTCAGTTGCCTACTGTTTAATACTGTATCATTTCTTCCTATGTTTGGTTCACGTTTCATCGAGCTATATTACTTGACACTGACACAACATGCGAAAGTTGCTTTCGTCCTTAAGTTTTGCACAGCAGGTGAAATTGTTCTATTATTTGTTATTTTATTACTGTAGAGAAAAAAGTGTATTTCGAATCATGTACCGTACTTCATGGTACTGATGATGGCCTTTTCTTCCAAAGATAATGAAAATGGCGATGGGGACTTAACCTAGAGACTCACTTAGGCTTCTTTTACTTGGGAAGAACATTCGTTCTTGCTGCCAGGGAAGTATTATGATACGTTTTGAAACAGTGAGACAAAAGTTAACAGAAACTGCTGAAGAACAGAGAGTTATATCCACTGCCGAAGGTCGATACCCAAGGTGAGATATAAGGGTAGGACTGTCGTCGTTGAGAATAACGGAATGGTGGTCGTCCATCATATCTTGAATGGCTGTCGCTGCGCGGTCTGTAAAAGCACATCCCCAAGCTTCACTATACAGTACACTGTACTGTAGCTTGAAACTGGTGAAATAAAAAGCCCCATTCTGCTGGATACATTATACTGCTTGTTGTACAATATTATCTCGAAGGGGTAATAGTTTAACCATATCAGAGTGTGGTTTCTTCATAAAAACTTCCTTAGCTTTCTTATACGGTACGATATAGTTGGCCGAAATCTCGTTGATATATAGTCGTTTATAATACTCAAGGTACTGTTTACTTAGTGCGTTTTGTTTACCTTCTTGGTGTACGCACGTAGGCTGAAGCAGCGATCCGGAGCTTGGAGCATGCAACACACCACTGTTGTTGCACCTAGCTTGAGATCGACAGCTTTTACTATTGTGTCCGATTCGTAAACTATTATAGGGTATACGCCCTGGGGATACACCACACTTCACAACGTACCCCATATATTGACACACTGTCTGGAAGGGTCTGAGGGTCAAAAGTATTCACCTTGGTGGGTATTGGAATAGCAAAAATAATATCGACCTCAGATGTGTTGCGTAGTTTCATTCGTTTTAAGAGACTGATGTATCCTTGTCTGGAAAACGGACGCCAGGGCATGAATGAATTAACTGAACCAACTCCCATTGACAGATGAGTACTTTCCACAGCGTATCGCAACGTTGTACTAATGAAATCACTTTTTCAACACAGTACTAAAATACTGACACAGGAACTACGCTGCCAAAATAAACGTGGCGACGATACTCAACTCTTGCCGAAGTCAATAAAATAAGGCGACATATTTATCACCTCCACATATTAACATTAAATCACCACGATCAGGTGTCGGTCTGAGGATGCAGATAACTCTGCTATCGTTGCGGCACATGGTGCTTTCAATGAACGGCTAGCCTGGATATACAGTTCATATGGCACATGTTAATAGCAGATACAGAAATTTTGGGTGTGTAAACAAGTAATGACACACACATTGTTTCGGCTGTAATTTTCGTGAAAACCATTTAGATGTTGTGAAACGCTTCAAATGTAACAGGCAAAAAATGTCATCATATCTAATATTCCAGACAGTGAAAGTATCAATCAAAATTCATATAATTATTACTTGCTTTTTCATATAGGTCGATTCATAGAAAACGTGCAGAATTGAAAACGACGCCATTTATGTCTGGTAGCAGATAGGAAGATGCAAATACTACCCAAATATGAAACATCTGTGGGAGATTTACTTACCATCACAGAAGGTTTTTGAAATGACCTCCATCTTCATGCTGACACACCCGTCGATCCACCCTTCTGTCAGCTCGCTCTAGCATTTTCTTGCCTATTCCATTGATTTCAATCATGATGTTGGTCTTCAAAACTTCTATTTTTCGTGGTCGATTTCGATACATTTTATCCTAGAAACAACATCACGAGAAATAATTTGGTGTCGTTTAGTCTGGTGATCGTGGTGGCCAGAAATGAGTATAGATTAATTTGTCCTTAAAGAAGCAATAGCATGAGAATCAGTCGATGTGTGGCAAGTCGCACAGTGTTGACATAAATAACCTGCGTTCATTGCTCTGTAGCTGCTCGACAAATTACAGAGAAATGTCCTTGTGCCGGTGCGTGATAATGGTATCCGAGAAGAAGACAACTTCCGCCACTTCTGCTAAACCAGATGTGTGATGTTTGTCAGACTCGCTCAACGAAGACCCAGTTGTTTCCAATTTTCTAACTATAGCCAGTATAATATCTCTCTTAGAAGGATCGTACACACTATACTCTCACCTGAACGCGTTTTATGTACTGTAATTGCGATAGACTTCGTAATGCAACACTTTTTACTCTAAACACGCGCTGAGGAATGTTCAGTGCATCTTTAATGAATGCACGGCAAATCAACAAGGTAGACAGCAACTAGCAAAACTGAAGGATCAATTGACGCCTAACAACGAATTACTTGCGTAATGTTGGCAAATGTTGGTAAGAGAATCTTCCAGAATTTCTTCAATTTCAGAAAGCAATCACACCTTCCTGTCAGCTATCAGACGGGAATTGGGTCGTTTTGAAAACCACTCAGCTTGTATAAATCACCCTGTTCATTGAGCATCTGCTTTGTTAACATAGGTCGGTCTGAGTAGCTCAGACGATAGAGAGCTGGCCTGAACCTAACTTGGCGGGTTCGGTCCTGGGACAGTCCGGTGATACTTGATGGGTGCTGAAATACGTCAGCTTCCTGCCGGTGAATTTACTGGCTCCTACAGGATCACATTCGGGGAAAAATTCCGGCACCTGGTGTCTCCGAAATCTGTTAAAAGATTGTGGAACTTAAAACCAGTAACATTATTGTTAATGTTTAAAGGCATTTTCGTATGATATTGGCAACAACACTGTAACTAGATCATTTTTAAAAATTATTTGCCGTATTTTAACGGCCTTGCAATGTATTTATACAAAAAACAAATCTAACGGCCCTGGGCCTACCAAGCGACCGCTGCCCAGTCCGGCGTCATGCAAATAATGAGGTAAGGCGTGGTAAGTACCACGAATCCTCTCGTTCGTTATTCTTAGATTTCTAGACCGTGGCCACTATCTCGCAGATAGCTCATCAAATGTTCTCGTGTAGGCTGAGTGAACCTCAAACCAGCCCTCATATTTATGTAAAATATAATAATAATAATAATAATAATAATAATAATAATAATAATAATAATAATAATAATAATAATAATAATAATAATAATAATAATAATGATAATAATAATAATAATAATAATAATTATGCGTGGCTATTTCTAGCCGAGTGCAGCCCTTGTAAGGCAGACCCTCCGATGAGGGTGGGCGGCATCTGCCATGTGTAGGTAACTGCGTGTTATTGTGGTGAAGGATAGTGTTATGTGTGGTGTGTAAGTTGCAGGGGTGTTGGGGACAGCACAAACACCCAGCCCCCGGGCCATTGGAATTAACCAATGAAGGTTAAAATCCCCGACCCGGCCGGGAATTGAACCCGGGACCCTCTGAAACAAAGGCCAGTACGCTGACCATCCAGCCAACGAGTCGGACATAATAATAATAATAATAATAATAATAATAATAATAATAATAATAATAATAATAATAATAATAATAATATTCGGTCAGTGATTAGGAACTGTGCAGAAGCATGGAGGCACTTAATCTCCACCCTCTAACATACGGAGAATTACAGAAAACAGCAATCCTGTCCACTTGCCATATAGTAAGGAAGTCGATTGGCGTGGACAATTCACCACATACAGAGGATTAACGAAAATCTTCCCTTAATAATTTTGATTGTTCATTATATTAACTTTATTGGCCACATTGGACCACTTGAAATTACCATGTACACTTTTTATTTGAAGGTTGTACTGTTTGATTCTTATTATCTATCCAGTACTTCTTCATCCGTTCTGATCACAGTGTTCTTAATTCGTCTTATATTTCTGCAAATTTTCTGTGCGTCATTACAGTTGAAAATTTGTGATTTTTAAAAAGGGTGGTAATTTTATTCCTGTTTTCTGCATCTATAATTTCGAGTCTAACTGTTTTAAGGTCCTCTTGGATTTCCTTGATCCATTGCCCTTCTGTCTTCTTTTTTATGATTTACTGTTTATGTAAAGTTAATATCGTATAAATATCTGCCAAATTCATTTCTCAACATTCTAAGTATATACCAGTATGTATGGAGCATATGTACTAAATAGTACGAAGCGAGTGGGGCGCGTTGGTCTAACCGAGTAGCTGTTAGCTTGCATTTGCATTCGGAAAACGTTGGGTTCGCATCATACTCTCAGCAGCTCTGAAGATAGTTTTCTCTAGTTTCCCATTTTCACATGATGCAAATGTTGAGGCTGTACTTTATTTGAGACCACAGACACTTCCTTCCCGGTCCTAGCCATTTCCTATCTCATCACCGCCAAAATATCTGTCTCAGATTGTACGATATGTAGCCTCGAGCGATAAAACCCTGTAAGTTCTACTCGATATAAATGTCAAGCTTTTGTCTGTTTTAGCGGATGTGGAGAAGGTGGCCACGCTGCAGGTGCTGACTACCCAGACCCAGAATGTAAGTAGAGAAGAGTTGTACTTTCTACCACTTGTTACCTGATTGAGTATTCCTTGTGCTATACAGCAGTACAGAATGTGTCTGTACGGTGTTTCAATTGGACACGCCGAGCCCCTGAATGTTGAACTCCTCTTGTACTTTGTTGTTACCGACCGAAACGCGACCCTGTTGGAGGCATCCATGATACCTCTAGAACAGCCTCCCCACACTTGAACCTTGGTTCCAACAGTGGGCAATCAAATGTATGTTAATAAGTGTCATGCGGCACTATTGGGGACGTGGCACGGCAGGCTCGAGTGGGGGAGTTACATCGAAGAAGTCATCGGATGGTTCCGAGTGTCACTCTTAACCGAGGGGACATATATCGCCTGCACAAGTAAAGACCTTCAACCATCGCCCGCACAAAGATTCTACAACCTATTAACCCTAATACTACACAGTGAAAACAGCCTTGCACCATAAATCAGACCTTTCCTGTACACTTCATTTGCGTGTCCGCAATCGGAGGACGCTTGCACTTAATTGTTACCTAGGTATGGTACAAGATCTCCAATACCAGGTTTGTTACTTATTATTATTATTATTATTATTATTATTATTATTATTATTATTATTATTATTATTACTATTATTATTACCAATATATACTAAAATCCTAGGCTGATTTTTTTTATATCGATTTTGTGAAAACGGCTGAATCGATTGACATCGTAAAGTATTATGACGTAAGCAACGTGTCTTTAAAAGCGTAAACATTCTTGCCTATATTTTTAAATTATTAAATAATAATGTATCGTTCTTATTCTCCTAAGTGCTTGCCAGTACATCAAGGCCACCTGGATAGTGGTAGCGCTGGGGAATAGGACGTGAGAGAGGAGTTGCAAGTGGGCAAGCATGCATGCGCAGTCGGACGTGTCTCTGATCAGCTGCTCCGGTCTGTATTGTGTTGAAGTTGCAGAGTCTCTTAGTCGACAAGAAGCTATTCTTCGCAATGTTACTGTCTCTTTGTAGCTCTCCCCACATTTGCTTGCCATAAATGATGATGAAGAAACCTAAAAGGCTTTTTCTCTGAGTCGTAATTTTAACACTAAATCTGTTAACCTCTCCCACTCAGGTAGTTAGTGAAGGGAGGCGATCCTCCGAGCCATACTAAAGTGCTAATTTTCAATTTTGATTTAGCTGACATGCTACTCATAATAAACTGAGAACAACTTTCAATTATTAATGAAATCATTGGTGTGCTTCAACAAATCAACACAAGTGTCAAGATGCATTTTTGATCGATCATCCCGGGGAACTAGAAAAATATTTAGGACATATCGTAGAAAAATGCTTTAATTTAGGGCTTCATGCTATATCAGTAACATGGACAGGAATAGTCGATGTTTTGCTACCCAGTAGTTGAGAATTGCACAATACATTCAAAATTCCTCTAAATTTAAATGAGGGTTCGGTGTCTGATTTGAATTAAATTCCGAAGCAACAGATAATATTCGATTTTTTTTACAATTGGCTTTACGTCGCACTGACACAGACAGGTCTTTCGGTGACGATGGGATAGGAAAGGGCTAGGAGTTGGAAGGAAGCGGCCGTGGCCTTAATTAGGGTACAACCCTAGCATTTGCCTGGTCTGAAAATGGGAAACCACGGAAAACCATCTTCAGGGCTGCCGACAGTGGGATTCGAACCCACTATCTCCCGCATGCAAGCTCACACCTGCGCGCTCCTAACCGCACGGCCAACTCGCCCGGTGCTGCGCGGTTTGGGTCGCGCAACTATCCGTTTGTATTCGGAGATAGTGGGTTCGAAACCCCCTGTCGGCAGCCCTGAAGATGGTTTCCCGGGCTCTTCCGTGGTTTTTCCATTTTCACACCAGGCGAATCCTGGTGCTGTACCGTAATTAAGGCCACGGCCGCTTCCTTCGCATTTCTAGCCATTTCCAATCCCATCGTCTGACTGCCAAATTATATAATGAGGGAAAACAGTAATCTACTAATTACTACATTAGAAAACTACGAGGCTAAAGTTCTCAAACGTAAGAGGACGAAGGACTAATCTCCGGCGTGTAGGAGGTTGTTCGTGCAAGTTGCGATTCTGATTGCGAATAAGTTGTGCCAAGCTGAGTAGCTCATACCGTAGGGCGCTGGCCTTTTGTCTTCAATTTGGCAGGTTCGATCCTTGCTCAGTCCGGTTGTATATGAATACGTCGGCCTTATATCGGTAGATTTACCGGCACGTGAAAGAACTCCTTGGGGAGAAAATTCCTGCACTTCGGTGACTCCGGAAACTCTATGAGTGGTTAGTTGGACGTAACACGTTAATTAAGTAATCTCTTGTTCATGTGAAGGAATTAACGTGTAGATTACAAATACACAAAGTGTATATGCCATTGTCAATTACGACCACTTGATGTTCCAGTTACAAGCGACTTGCCTAACAACATATCATAATTTCAGCCCGTTTAGACACTGTAAATATGTCAACGGGAGCTGTGTTTGCTATGGTTAACATAGGCCACTTGTCGAACAAACCAGCGTACTTTGTAGTCTCAAAACCTTTATCAAGTGCTCTTGAAATCCCGGCCTGATCGCGAAACGTATCAGGGCACAATTTCTTCGTGATGTCTTTTTCCCGCACGTACCGGCGTATTGTCTTCTCCTGGTTGACCCGTTGGGAAGATACCGTGATAGAACCTACCATAGATGTCAACCGAAGCGTAGAGGATCATCGCGCCTGGAAGCACACATTAACTTCAGTAAATGATTTTATATTTTTGGCAGGTCAAGGCTTTGCAAAAATGGATTGAGGATAACGATATTCTTAACAAAGTTCATTTCACGTCATCGACGGTTTAGCTACTAATGTGTAGAATACACAAACAATTCTCTACTCCTGTCTTCATGCATTGCGTTATATTGTTGCGAACTGTAGCTGGATATAAAGATTTCACCGTCACTCTTGAAGACTGCCTGCTGTGATAAGGGACATTGTTTCCAGGCTCCTATACTTCTCGCACAGCTGCAGATTGTAAACGTTTACCGACAGCAATCAGAAACTCATTTTTGAACTCTACGATTCAACATGAATATGCTGGACCGTACAGTATAATTGACGATTACCACATTTTGTAATCTACACGGCGATCGCGTCCACATAAATTGCAACTCAACAATCGCGAGTGATTTTCGCTCCCTACCTCGTTAGCGTCAGGTCGCACTCTGACTAGCCTCAAGTTCTCAATTTAATTCACACACTAGTGAAATGCGCGATCAGAGGATAACATTATAACATTATTCATACTCGACGCTCAAGACTGGTACCGGACGATAGGCTATAATATTCAAGGCTCTCCGGTAAGCCCTACAGTGTCTAGAACGAATTGGGGCGGTGGAAGAATGATCCGACCTAACAGACGAGCAGTACAAGTCAGATTCATCAATGGAACACTGAACGTTCGTGGTCTACAACCCTCGTGTTCACAGAAAATTCTCCATGTTCATTTTCCTCACAATTAGCCGCGAATTTCATATCCCGAGGTACCATGGTAGACCTTCATATTCAGAGAGATCCACTCATACTCAGCGAAAGACACTTTTCAATATTTGTACAATATCAGACCAATTCAGCTAGGTCTTATGGTGACTACTGGAAAGAACCGTGCTGGGATTGGGAAAGAGGTGACCGTCGGCTGAAGTAAGCTTGCCTGTTGTGAAAATGAGAAAGTACAGAAAACACCTTGAAGACTGCTGAGAGTGAAAGCAAACTCACTGCTACTTGACCCGAATCTGCTAACCAACAATTTATACACCAGTGCATAGGTACTAAACCGGACATTCTTAACTCCATAGATGAGCTTCTCCGTGAGGGCGAGCAATACTTTTACTAAATGCGTGCAGAGTAAAAACCTTAGGTTTCACATTCTGGAAGAACATAGCCTATGCGACAAAATGGAACAAAATTGAATCGTTTCGCTTACAGTTTACAGAAAATATCTCACGAAGGCGAAATAGCGTTGAACATTTACCTTGTAAACACGCCTTATATAAAATATGGTACAAAACACAAATACTAGCTGCTTTGCATGATGTCTGTCAGCTCATAGGAAAGGCTTTCGACTCAGAGTGAGAAGGCAACAATTAAATTTTAAGGAACATCTTGACAGGTTGGGGCTGTATGCAGTTGAACTGAAATGTAGTTTACCCTTCTTCAAACGCATTATGAAGGCAATACATGTGAGAGGAGAATCCTTTCATTAAGAGTTTAGTAAACTGGGAGAAGGTTCAAATATTCGAGAAGCCACCAAATGTGTTGCAGGAAAAATGTAGCTATTGTTGAACATTTTTCGCGTAAACAAATTTTAGATGGCTACTTTGACCAAGTAAAGAAGCTCTGCAACTTCCTGCTCAAAGAAGGATTTTCGAAACAATCATTCAACTAAAATACCCCACCAGGAACAGGACATAATATAGCAAAATACATGCAACCAATGGTTACCCATAGAATGGATAGTTTCAGGATATAGCTATGTAAATCGTATCGTGCTTTTAGGGAAAAACTGAGGAGAGCGAGCAACTAGTGGATGACAGATTTCCTCTATGTAATTTTGCAGATACGTTGGTTCCCCGGAGAAATTCATATGTAAATTCTGATGTAATATGGAATTGGACGTCGAAGGTCATGAAGAAAAATATAAGGTACAGAGACTAATAATCTCCTCCAACAAGACACTGCAGTATGACGGTCAACAACAATCGAGCAACAAATGCAACGCAGTCCTATAGTTTCTAGCTGTTGCCATTTACTGCACCCGTTAGGGTACTAGCAACCTATGCATTGCACCGTGACTAGCAATGTATTCATTTCTTTGGACTGGTCCATCATTGATATTAGGTTTGTCCATTAAATATTATAATAAGTTTGTAATATGTAACGGGATGTGTAGAGTTCAAATAAGTATACTTAAAAGGAAAGAAATTGAACCCCCTTCCAGCTCAGTTCAGAATTCACTTCTGCTGCGGCGTAAGTCCTTTAATGTGATCTAAATTGACGACAAATAGACTACTGTAAATAAAGTCGTGCCCAAGCACTTTCTCAACACAACTGGAGGTATGGAAAGTAAAGGTTTCTATTTACTATGGCTTGTCAGGTTGAGGGGCTCAGACGGAAGAAACGTTGCCTCCTGAGCCCTAGTTGGCGGGTTAGACCTCCGATCACAATCAGGCCGTGGCATCTAAAGATGTTCATATATGCCATTCCCGTGTCGATAGATTTACCGGCACTTAAAGGAACTACTGTGGGACAAATTACCAGCACTTTGGTGTCTCCGTAAACTGAAAATGTAGTTCGCGGATCGTAAAATTATTATTATTAATTATTATTCTATTATTATTATTATTATTATTATTATTATTATTAGTATAAACGCAGTAATAAGTGAGATAGGGTGGTTACAAAGCTGTTTTTTGCCGGGAATTGGATGTATTGGTTCTTCGTTTTTCGACTTCCTACCGTGAAATCGACCCCATTCCATTAAATTGAACCGATAATACACTGACTGACAGAGCAAATGCAACACCAAGAAGGAGTGGTCAGAACTTTATGCCAATTGCAGGGTAGACTGACGTCACTGAGGTATGCTCATGATGTGAAATGCGCCGCTGTGCTGCGCACGTAGCGAACGATAAATGGGACACGGCGTTGGCGAATGGCCCACTTCGTACCGTGATTTCTCAGCCGACAGTCATTGTAGAACGTGTTGTCGTGTGCCACAGGACACGTGTATAGCTAAGAATGCCAGGCCGCCGTCAACGGAGGCATTTCCAGCAGACAGACGACTTTACGAGGGGTATGGTGATCGGGCTGAGAAGGGCAGGTTGGTCGCTTCGTCAAATCGCAGCCGATACCCATAGGGATGTGTCCACGGTGCAGCGCCTGTGGCGAAGATGGTTGGCGCAGGGACATGTGGCACGTGCGAGGGGTCCAGGCGCAGCCCGAGTGACGTCAGCACGCGAGGATCGGCGCATCCGCCACCAAGCGGTGGCAGCCCCGCACGCCACGTCAACCGCCATTCTTCAGCATGTGCAAGACACCCTGGCTGTTCCAATATCGACCAGAACAATTTCCCGTCGATTGGTTGAAGGAGGCCTGCACTCCCGGCGTCCGCTCAGAAGACTACCATTGACTCCACAGCATAGACGTGCACGCCTGGCATGGTGCCGGGCTAGAGCGACTTGGATGAGGGAATGGCGGAACGTCGTGTTCTCCGATGAGTCACGCTTCTGTTCTGTCAGTGATAGTCACCGCAGACGAGTGTGGCGTCGGCGTGGAGAAAGGTCAAATCCGGCCGTAACTGTGGAACGCCCTACCGCTAGACAACGCGGCATCATGGTTTGGGGCGCTATTGCATATGATTCCACGTCACCTCTAGTGCGTATTCAAGGCACGTTAAATGCCCACCGCTACGTGCAGCATGTGCTGCGGCCGGTGGCACTCCCGTACCTTCAGGGGCTGCCCAATGCTCTGTTTCAGCAGGATAATGCCCGCCCACACACTGCTCGCATCTCCCAACAGGCTCTACGAGGTGTACATATGCTTCCGTTGCCAGCGTACTCTCCGGATCTCTCACCAATCGAACACGTGTGGGATCTCATTGGACGCCGTTTGCAAACTGTGCCCCAGTCTCGTACGGACGACCAACTGTGGCAAATGGTTGACAGAGAATGGAGAACCATCCCTCAGGACACCATCCGCACTCTTATTGACTCTGTACCTCGACGTGTTTCTGCGTGCATCGCCGCTCGCGGTGGTCCTACATCCTACTGAGTCGATGCCGTGCGCATTGTGTAACCTGAATATCGGTTTGAAATAAACATCAATTATTTGTCAGTGCCGTCTCTGTTTTTTCCCCAACTTTCATCCCTTTCGAACCACTCCTCCTTGGTGTTGCATTTGCTCTGTCAGTCAGTGTATTTCTTCATGCATGAGGTAGACAGTTTCCAGTAATTAATTACGACTGAATTGTCATATAAATAACATTAATAAACCTCTAATGAAACTTCATTAGCATTGTCATGATTACTTTTTGTGTTTATAAAAGAGGTACTGGGGGGGGGGGGGCGAAATTAGTCTCGTATTATGTGACTAATATACAGACGACTATCATGTTTTATGTTCTGGGCCTTGAGACAGTCTTAATGAAATGTTGTTTTACAGTGTTTGCAGTACTGCGTTTTTAGCAAAGCGGGACTTATGGATGGAACCACATTTGCTTCTGAGTACGACATTTTGAAACTTTACAACTACGTTCATAAAGATGATGAAAAGTTCCTCGCCCAGGGTCCGAAAACTATCAACGAATTTTTAGCTGAAGGTAGGTTTTGAACTCTGTATTCATTGTTTTACAGTACACGTACACTAAACCTCATAAAATTTCGTCGCTAGCTAAAATCGAAACATCCGCCCCATCGGAGTTCTACCAATCAGGGTAAACATGTACAGTACTGGCCGTGGAACGGAAGTATACATAGTATCTGGCTTGTAGACATCACTGAGATCCGATTTCGGATCAACGCATAACACGTAAACAACAAATATTGTAGGAAATCGTTTCTAGAAGGTAGAGGAGTAGCTATTTCTACTATAAATACTATACGTTAATATGTCTCATCGCTAAGTGTATAGTATGTTATGCGATCGGCTTCGAGAGAGTATCCAATAGCTTAGTTGACTGAGGTACAGTATTTGGGAAACAGGGAAGGATATTGCAGTGGTTCGAATCTGCGCAATACCCACTGATTGCGGTACGCATGGATCATTGAACCCCAAACAAAAAAAAATGTTTAAAAAAATATTTCAATTTTGCCAGACGATTATTCGAACGAAAGCAAGACCTCTGCTTTTTCTTCACATAGGGTCAGGAAGAATCGGTGTCTCCGAAAACCATAAAATGTAAGCCCCTTTAGTTGTTAAGGAAATAGCGCATTACTTAGACCTGGACCTGTTTTCACACCATAAATGCCTTTCTTATTCGCCAGACTCACTGACTGAATGATGAGTATTGAAGCATTCGGTTGCGAGGGTCTTGGGTTCAATTCCCGACCGGGTCGGTGATTTTAAACGCATATGATTATTTCTTGTGGCTCGGGGACTAGGTGTTTGTATTTGTCCCAACACATCCCTCTTCATGCTCGACAACACACCACGGTACAAACCACCACAGGAAAACGCAGTAGAGACTACAGCCCTCCATAAGGTTGCGTCAGGAAGGGCATCCTGTTGTAAAACAGGGACAAAACACATATGAGACAAAGTTCGCACCCACGAACCCACAGGTGGGTGACAAATCGGTAGGAAAAGAAGAAAGGCATTTCTCATTCAATGATACCTTCAGCGACGAATCACGACTCTTGTTTCTCTCCTGGCTGGGGAATTGTCACACTTTTAGTGCCGAAACGTACCTTTTTTTTTTTTTTTTTTTTGCTATTTGCTTTACGTCGCACCGACACAGATACGTCTTATGGCGACGATGGGATAGGAAAGGCCCAGAAATGGGAAGGAAGCGGCGGCATTTGCCTGGCGTGAAAATGGGAAACCACGGAAAACCATCTTCAGGGCTGCCGACAGTGGGGCTCGAAACGTACCTTGAACCTTTGGTGACTTCATCCGTGTCCTACAAGAAGGTCACATGCAATGAATAATTTATTTATTTATCATAAGTCTGTACAGAGTTCTCCTCCATTTTCACAGACACTATACATAGGTGTACATAAATGCATGAATGAGGTTTTTTTTTTAATGATTCCATGACCGAATAATATTGTCATGCATGCATGAATAAATGAATGAACACTTCCCTCCCAGTTACGGATAGCCACCAACTGAGGAGAGAGCATTCGGTTGGCAGGATGAATGCATGGATGGGATTATGCATGACTACTGCCCGGTCGTGTTATCCATCCCTGGTGAGAAAAAGGAGCCACCTTCCCAAGGATAACACGTCCGGCCCTTTCCCTTGAGGCCCAAACAGAAGACCCCACCTGATCTAATAGCTGTCAAACACTAATTTCTCACCATTCCCTAATTTCTGCGAGGCACACGTAAGCGGAAATCCCGCACCTCATGTGCCCCCTCCCTATTCTTCTTTCTCTGTTGCATTTAGATCACTCTACATATTCGATTGGGATAGGCCCGTCCTATCCCGTCCTACTTCGGTTATAGCCTTACATAAGTGTATGAATTAATGAATGAATGAATTAATTGGCTATGATTCCCTATCTAAAATAGTGCCCTTTGCACAGGCGGATCGCCATTCCACATGCAAGGGCCACGCCTACGATTATCTACATGAGTGTATGAATAAATGAATTAATTAATTAATTACCAATTCCCTAACTGTATTGAGAAACAATGAATAATTAGCTGACTGATTCCACGACAGGGCCCTGAATTCAGTGCTGGAATCCTACGTTTTCAGACGGTAACACGGCGCAGATGTACATCTTTAATCACTGGCGAGCTGTTTGAACCGTGTCTCACGGTTTTCTGCTCGCCGAGCCGCTGCTGGCTTGCCCATAGCGAGGGCGACGAATTTCACTTTCCTGTTGTTATGTTATACCCGTAATTCATACGTTTAGTCCGTGGGCTTGTAGTAGAAACAGGAGGACAAATCTGTGCATCTGTTCTTCTCCTAGGATATTGATTATGTCACCATTCAAGTTAGGTTTTGGCATGGAAGGTGTGACCCTTCCCTTGTAAGATTAGTTTGAAGAAAGGTGATAATCATCTTCTCCTCTTAAAATGACAATCACGAAAACATTATCTTGAATTAAGAGAAATATCTTCGGAAGTATGTCACAGAAATACAAAAACTCTTTGAGTGTTTTCATGAAAGCATTTCTCTCTTCCCTATGGCCTGTAGGATTCAATTTTACTCTTCAATTTATGAAAATATTAAATGAATTCAACGCCGTGTCCAGTATGATCTTAATATGCTCTCTGACTTTATGCATTTCAGCGTCAAAACTCAAGACGGATGATCCCTGCATATTGGCCAATTTTGGGCGTCAATTTGTCCTTGATAAGGTGAGTACGAATTCATTTTTTAGTCCTGGATAACAAACACAGATGGACAATTCAATATTTCACTTATAATTTCGAGTGTAATGATCGTAGGTCACAAGATATGCACAATTAGTGAATAAGAGGTAGCATATTGTTTGAATAACAACTATAATCAATCAATCAATCAATCAATCAATCAATCAATCAATCAATCAATCAATCAATCAATCAATCAATCAATCAATCAATCAATGATGCATGTAGGCCTGTCGCCCAGGTGGCAGATGCTCTATCAATTGTTCATCTAGCTTTTTTCTTAAATATTTTCAATGAACTTGGAAATTTATCGAACATTTTCCTTGATAATTTATACCAATCCCTTACTCCACTTCCTATAAATGAATATTTGCCCCAATCTGTCCCCTTGAATTCCAAATTTACCTTCATAAAATGATCTCTCCTACTTTTGACCGCTCCACTCAAATTTATTCTACTACTAATATCTCTCCACGCCAGTTCACCACTGTCAGCTCGAAACATACCACGTAGTCGAGTATCTCGTCTCCTTACTTCCAAATCTTCCCAGCCCAAAGTCTGCAATATTTTCGTAACACAACTCCTTTGTGGAATAATAAGTAAAATAGACCCTAATATGTTGTACCACAATTGACGTTACCTAAAAGCATTTAAAACTGGCTGAAAATTATAATTATAATATGACATCAGTAGTAGGGCAAGGCCGGTTCTAAAACAATGGGTGCTGAGTCAGCGCTGAGTCAGAATTTTCTCTCGAGGTCATTGGCCCCTGGCAAGGTCATTGACCTCTAGTCAATGACGTCACGGCAATGACCCTTACGTACGTACGTAGGTACATAATTATGATGTCAAACCTTACGTACGTGCGTAGGCCTAACCTCACGTAGTAAGGTCATGACGTTATAATGATATCTAACTTAACTTGTAACCACGTACACTAACCTAACCTCATTGGGTTGGGTTAGGGAACCTAGGTTTTATTTTGGGTGGGTGGAGAGTGTCCTCTCCTCCATCCCTACCAAAAATAGGGGGGTGGATCGGTGATGAGAGATTGCTCTCTCGCTCTCTCTCTCTCTCCCCCTAGAGATCCATCGCCTTGGTGGTCCTCTACCAAAAATATTGCCGGGCTAAGAATCCAGGCACGGCCACCTCTCTCTTGCGAGTGAGTGACAAAGTTTTCTCGCATTGTGCATCGCCTTTCATTGCATCGTTTTGCGGCTGGGGGAATGACGTGGATTGGGGAACCGCGTAGTGTAGAAAGGGAGGTGCGCACGCACCCGTCCTGCGGATAACATCGCTGTCATGCGGGAGACTTGGGAAGTAAATATCTGTCGAAATGACTATCGAATTACGATTGTCATGTTGAAAGCAAAATGACGATCAGTTTGCGCAACCGTGCGCCCCTGCGGATAACAGCGCAATCATGCGGGAGACTTGTGAAGTTATGTCGAATTGCGATAGTCATGTTGAAAGCAAAATGACGATCAGTTCACGCAACCGCGCCCCACTGCGGATAACAGCACTGTCACGCGGGAGACATAATTATGAAGTCATCGTGCATGCACCCACATGACATCTCGTAATCTGCAGGCCTTCGGGCTGATCAGCGGTGAAAAAAATATTATGATTAAACGGAATCATAATATAGTAATTAACATTAAAATCGATGTGCTATCTGATAGTATGTTATCGGGAATTGAACCTGGAGCTCCGGTCGTGGCAGCTAATCACATTAACAACTACTTGCAATAATTTTAGTAATTAACATTACATTTGATATGCTATCTGATGGTATGTTGTTGGGAATTGAACCCGGGCCTCCGGTCGTTGCAGCTAATCACATTAACCGCTACACCGCAATAATTTTAGTAATTAACATTACAGTTGATGCGCTATCTGATGGTATGTTGTTGGGAATTGAACCCAGGGCAGCTGTTAGACTCTAGAGCAATCTATTACCTGCATCATCTTTTGCATATCTTCATAACAATAATATATCCTGTTTTTTTTCATTTTAGAAACTTGGGTTTTATCACACATTTGATTTAAAAATGATATAGATGTTTACTTTGGTTTGATTAAACGGAATCTTAATTAAATAATTATCATTACAAGTTATCCTTATTTACATGTCACTTATCACCCCGTTTAGCAAACAGAATTAGGCGATGAGTACAAGAAATATTCATTAAACTTACGAAAAAAGCAGTTACCATTTTGATTTGATTTTAAACATTTTCACGACTGTTATACTTACGTTATTGTTATCTCATCAAACTGGAGGGCGCGGTGTGGAGGAGTCCTTTTGTCCTTTTACCTTCTGATAAGACGAGAGCCTTGAGTTCAGCATTTTACAATTACCTTTTTCATTTTAACCTTTTGCTAGATAAAGAAGAAGAGGGGGCACAGTGAATGAATGAGGTGGAGGGTGTGGTAAGGAGGAGGTGGATCTAATGTATTTTTTATGACCGGATGTCCTTCCTGACGTCAACCTCACCGGGGAAGATAACAAGTTCAAGACCAGTTTTTATAACCGGATGCTCTTCCTGGCGCCAGGGAAGATATCCGTTTCTGTACGGTGTTGGGTTTGCGGTGTGATGAATCTGTTAAGATGGATTATTCTATAATCGGATGCCCTTCCTGACGTTAGGGAAGTTAAAATGAATGACATGATACATGATATTTGGAAGGGAGAGTGTAAAACCGTTCTCTTGTCGTATAGCATTGAGAAGTCTGCACTAGGCTTTACGTCCCCATCCGACAGACTGTTGAGAGGCTTGGAATTTAATCAAGGCTTTTCTAGCACGCACAATCTAGTGATTAGACACTGTATACCACCACCTACCTTACCTTGTCAGGCTGAATGGCTCGGACGGTTGAGACGCTGGCGTTCCCGTCGCAAAACTGTGCAGGTCAAACCTGTCTCAGCTGTGTGTGCGAAGGGGAGAGGACCGGAAATGCATTGTGCGTGGTGGGGAACGGACAGCATGTATCCCTCTACCAAGAGCAAGAAGGTTGCACGCCTCAAAACTTTCAGTGCATACAACCTACATTTGCGTTCAGAACATACATTGACTGTTGTTATCTTACCTTCTTCATACATTTCAAATATACATGTATTTTGTAGTGAACGGAAAGATCTGAACAGACAGCATACAATCTCTTGTGTTCTGAACACAAAATGAACATCTACATGTTTATTTTTTGGTGAATGTACCTCGACCATTTTAACACTTCTAAAAAAGAGACGGTAATTGAGACACATTGAAAGGGAGTATTAACCTCACCTACATGAAACCTCATGTGTTCAACTCCTTCAAGGGGAGACAATAAATTCCTATGTGAGATTAGATTAGCGTTGGACAGTTATCAATTAATACACTTTTTAAAAACTTAATTGAATGTTAATTGAACGCGATTTATCGTATGCTAAACAATGTTGGTGTATTACATGGCAATGATCACAATTCTGGAAGTTCAGAAAATTCGACTGCGTTCCATAAGTTTCCCTTCTCACTGCGTGATACAATATTATCACATATTTTACTTCATTGTTATGCTTACTTGTAATTCGTATTTCAGAATAAAGTGTAAGGCAGATTTCTGCGTATGCGACAGTCGACTAACTGTAGATAAATTCGCTGTGGTGTATGATTGGAATAAGACAGAGCTGACTCTGCTCTTGCCTCAAGTTCGGAGAAGGTATGAGGTCGAGGAGCAAAACATAAGTACGATCTGTATGATGGACAAATTCTTTCAACAATGGTTTGTACGATTTGATCTTCGGAAAAATCAAGAACGAATACCCGCATATAAAATCTTACGTCTTGGATGAAATTGGCCAAATTCTCGGCCAACCTTTAGAGTCGGAGATAGTACTTCTGTATTAGAGATGGCATTGATCTAGCTGGAATGAAGTTAACCAAGAGAAGAGCATGGAAGTCTTCTATAGAAGATCTATCGGCTACTGCCTTCACAATTTTATCTGAAAGGAAGCCCACGGAGTATGGGTAAATAATTTGTAGAATTTGAGAATGAGACAGAGCGAACACCAAAGCGTGATCTTGAAATTCAACAAGGATTCCTCAAAAAGAAATCACCTCATTAGTAGAATTTACCAAAAATTAGGATATTCCCTTAAGCAACATGGCTAGCGGGATGAACCTGCTAAAACCAGGCTAAATAATAGGGGACGGCATTGGAGTTGGAGGGGGTTCAAAAGCTGCATTGCTAATAAAGAAAGGTGAAACTTGTTTTAGATGCACAGATACTTGTTCCGATGGGGCAGACCTTTCTTGTGTAACTGCCGATTTCCTACTCCCAGCAGGCCTAGTAGAGTCCTCTTCTGTTGTTAAGGTGACAGTTTGAACATGATCATCTTTAGCACTAGCCGTCCCGAACAACAATTGACTAACCCGATTAGACATGTTAGAAAGGTGTTCCATTATATTACTAGCTCTCTTAGTGTGATCATCCTTCAGTTTTAGAGACAATAGGTCCTTAGCCCTATTGTAAAAATGGAACAGTCTAGCTTGAACACGCTTAAGCTGATTTGTAGAAGGCTCTCTTTCCAGTTGGAGGATACCTGTGATTGGGAGTGAAGTGTTTATTCATTCATGCAAGCATATACTGTATACAATTCAGTCAGGTAATCATTCATTCATTCATTCATGCAGCCATTCATTTATTCAGCTCATGCATAGTGTCAGTTGAATGTGGAGGAGAACTCTGAACAGACTTATGACAAATAAATAAATTATATAATTTCTGATGTGTTTCAGAGCTTCAGCCTTGTGATCAGACCAGAAGTTGAATGCTCGAGGAATTAACGTGCATCCTGAGACGAAAATACGGAAGAGATCCTGGCAAAACATCTTAATTCTTATGAATATTTTTAATTAACCAAAACCAATGTATCCTGAATGTGAATAAATATGTTTATGACAATGCATGAAATGAAATGAGTCAGACATTACTAATTATTCAGACTCCTGTTTAATCAGTAAGTACGGCTACACATAGACACTATGACCCTACAAAATGTACAATAAATGTTGGGTGCACGGAAGGTGAACTACCAAATAAATATTATTAAAAAATTAAATGAATTCACAATTTACGTTAACAGATCGCATGCGAATTTCATGGTAGGCCTTACCTCACTTATACCCGAAAACCTGCTTCTAGAAATAGGGAAACTAGTTGATAAGCAAGAAGAACATCGAATATACAGAAAAATAACGACACTCATGATCATAAAAACCAGAACACCTTGAAAAACTAGAGATAGGAAGTTCATATTCACAGCACATGTGTATTAGTATGTTCTGAAGAAATAGTTAGCATTTGAATCATCCCTCAGATTCAAGGTCTACATTGATATCTCGGCGCACCACCGCCGAATGTTAAAAAATTGCCTGCGGCTCTCGTTGTCACTATAAACCGAAGGTAATGGAACAGTGTGTCTTGAGCAGATGTGCAGGATGCCCCGCAGACGTATGCGATAATCGTACCGTCAAATGTGTAGGTTCGGAAGAGGGCGCAGAGAGAACGTAATGCATCCATCCGGGAAATTGCTGCTCGTGTGGAACGAAGTGTGTCGGCAGTGCAAAGGGTGTGTACAGAATGGTTCATAGAAGGCCGTAGAACACGACGAGATGGGTCTGGTCGCACCATCAAGAGCAACCCCCCGAGAAGGTCGACACCTGATACGAATGGCATTGCAGTACAGGTCTGCGTCCTCCTCGGCTCTGGCGCAACTGTGGGACAATGTAACACATCGTACACTATCAGGAGTGACAGTCCGTCACTGTTTATTACGGTCTGGGTTAACGGCGCCTCGTCCACTTTTCCCCCTACCTTTGACTAATGTTCATTTACATGCTAGACTACTATGGTGTATGGAACGATGTCACTGCGAACAGAAATGGCAGCAGATAGTGTTTTCGGACGAATCCAGGTTCTGTTTGTTTTAAAATGATGGCCGCATTTCGGTTCGCCGCAGACATACAGCGCCAACTCAAGGCCTTATGGTGTGGGGTGCTATTGAGTACAACCACAAATCGCAGGGCACTGTGACCAGTATGACCTACGTGTATGACATCCTGCGACCCGTAGCCATGCCCTTTCTGCACGACACCCCAAACGCCATATTTCAGCAGGACATTGCGCGACCACATGTTGCTGCAAGAACACGTGCCTTCTTGTTGTCACAGGATGTCAGACTGTTGCCCTGGTCTGCCCTATCACATACTTGTCTCCAATCAAAGATGTGGAATAAGGTGAAACGACGGGAGCGGCGCTGTGACCCACTGCCAACCACCAAAGAGGAACTGTGGAAAAAGGTGAATGCAGCATGGATGGCTAAACCCCAGTACGACTTTTGCACATTATACGCGTCGATGCCATCACGCGTGGAAAATGTTCTCAGTGCCCATGGAGGATCCAGTACCTACTAGGCAACAGGACACACGCTGAACCTAGGTGACTGAAATTCTAATCGTTTCTGCTGAACATACCAATGAACATGTCATGTGAATATGAAGTTCCTATCTCTAGTCTTCCAAGGCCTTCTGTTTTTATGAACATAACTGTACATCGAATAAGCTACTTACCATGGTAAGAATTTCATAATGTTTTAGAGAAATGTATTTGTAGCTAAAATTAATTCTGTTTTCCCCTTTCTTGCTAAAATGTAGCTATAATATTAGAATTAAATAAAAACTAGAGGAAACGGGCTTTCGTCCAAATTTCCATTTTAATTTATTTTTAAATATTATTCTGTTTGTTTATGAGAATTCCTAAGCTTGATTTAGTTCTGTTTTACTTCCTTTCATAAATAAGTTTTAACAGGAACACTATTCTCGTTAATGCCGTGAAGCCTTTGGTAACGGTACGTGACAATGTTAGGCGAGTAGCAGGAGCTGATTCTCCTCAAGCTGCGCTCATTTGTCTCATTCTCCAAAAGACTGATGCAGCAGCTTACTGAGGTCTAAATGTTCACTCTACGTGCAGTGAGCTCACTTACACGACTGGGTAAATAACACATGCGCTCATGTTATATTTTATTGTTTTGACATAACATAGTCTGTAATTTCAGTACCGTACCTGGGCTGGGGTGCGTAGCAAAAACACGAAGGTACATACGAAAGGAATATCTGGACAAGGCACGCGATGATAGTTTTTCAATATCTCTTTGCAAAGAGGAAGGACCAATGTGTGACCTCGATATCGAATGATGCAGTAATTCTGCCATCTTGAGCTAATAAAGTCGCATGGCTAATATTTACAACACTGAGCGAGTCCAGCCGAGTCTCCCTTACTAGCGGGCCAGCTCAGCAAGCCAGCCAGAGCACACTTACTTAGCCAGTCATTAATCTAAAAATAATTTTTTCTCAATACTTGGTAATCTCATATACAGAATGTTAGGGGTATACGTGCAGCAACAGAGAACGATGTGACGAACCACTATATATCAAACTTTTAGTAATCCTCGCAAGTTATTTTCGTGAACAAAGCAAAGGGATAAGATGTTTTTTAGAATAGGTAGTATGCCTTGTCCTTTGGAATGAATAGCTTTCCTTTGATAACAGGCAAGTCACGCGCCATCCGTGCCAAACTGTTTATGTTTAAGAGCAAATTTACTACTGTAACAGCTGAACGCTATCCGTGCAATACCACGAGATGTTACGTAATAAAGGTACATACCAAACTGGTTTTATGTTTACGAGCAACTGAACTACGATAACAGCTGAAGGCTGCTACCAGTGTTATACCGTGTTACGTTAGACTGGTTTTGTTGTTGTTAGTATTTAGTTTCCGTCTTCGAGGCTTCATACAACCCTAGTCATCTGTTTCGGACCCTGGATATGTATCGAATTGTCAGCGTTAATACTGGTTCATTTGCTGTTACGTCCTTTAGGAGATTGGGATATCTGTGACTTGAAAACCTGTGTCGATGCGGGACCTGTACGAGCCTGTGGTATAATTATTGGTTGGGATAGGCGCGCCGGGACGTGAAATACGGTACGTTCCCCGTTGTGCATTGCGTAAAGGTAGAGGAAAGAAGGCAGTTCCTTACGCCGACGAAAGCATGCATGAGATAGAATTCACAAATTAATACCATCGGAATTGAATTATCGAAGCACATCGAACGTTTTGTTTCAAACGAATAATGGACATGATATACAAGTGAATAAATTAAATGTAGTTACATTTCGTGATTCCTGCCGGGCTGAGTGGCTCAGACGGTTGAGGTGCCGGCCTTTTGACTCCAACTTCGCAGGTTCGAACCTGGCCCACTCTAGTGGTATTTGAAGGTGCTCAAATAGGTCAGCCACGTGTCGGTAGACTTACTGGTACATAACAAGAACTCCTGCGGGACTGAATTCCGGCACCTCAGTGTCTCCGAAAACCTTAAAATTAGTTAGTGGGACGTAAAGCAATTATTATTATTATTACTATTATTATTATTAGACCATTAAGAGCTGAAAGAGGTCGAATAAAATATTAAAATATGCGTGGTTTAGGAGGAAACGAGATGAAATTTACGTCACGTGAGGCAATATCGGTCGCAGTAGTTAACTACAAATTACTATGCGTGAGACGAGAACCAGGTACAGATCTTGAGGATGAGTTAGCTGTCACCTCGTATTGTGGTTAGCACGAGAGGACGAAGTGTGACAAAACAGGTTTTCTTTACAAACATCAAACATACACATCAACAAATCTGATAAACATAAACAAGGTTACACGTGGGAGACACGTAGCTATTAACCTTAACGCCAGGTCGACGGTCGTTTTCATGAGTACAACATGAGTTATCAAATTACACACGATTCACAGATGTCGAACGTATCTAAGAAGATTCTGCCACAACTTCATCCTACATTTTACTAAGATGGTGCTAATAAAAGATCGCAGCAGATTACGCTACTGCGAGTTAAGAAGATGCCGGTGGAATACATCTGTTAAGACATAAGGCTTCAGTAAAAGAATAAGAATAAGAAGATGTAACGAGACCCACATAGTCATGGAAGATATAGCTGAACAAGGCTTACATTAATAACACAGACATAAAAGTGGCGTGGTCGTAGGAAGTACAGTCGTAATAGTAACACTCTGTTGTAGAAAAGAATGAACTAACATACAGTAGGGGCTCCGTAATTCCAGGTGGACGGTAACAAGACTATCTCGAATAGATAAACACGGATTTAGGAACGTACACGAAAACGCCTGTGTACACGAAAAATTTACCTATGTTAAACATTACAGCACAACAGTTTAGAAAACAAAAACATACAGATTGCCTTACACTAAAAGAAATTTTAAATTGTCTTTTGTAAATAGAGAAACGCTCTAGGCAACATTCTTCAGTTAAATGTTAACTTATAGTTCCTATTTCAGTAGTGATGAATATGAAACAAGCATTTTATTGAATTTTTTAAATGTGATAATAATGATAATGGTGATGATGGTGTTGACGATTGATGTTTTAATGTCATCGGCCCTTAAAAATGCAAAGTGCCTTCTGTTTTAACTCACAGTGAATAAAAAACAAAATATAAATCGCTCGAGCACACGTAATGAACTCATTCACGTGAAGGATAGGAATGAGGAACTGCTGAACTGCGTTCATGGTCAATGTCTAGCGTTTTAACAAGCACGTAATCCGTGTGTTGTGTTCAGCTTTCGTCACGTACAAGGCACTCGCGCACTGAAACTCTCGATTTATAAATTTTGTTACCGATACATCAATTTTTCTGCTCGGATTTATGAAAACATCGAACTATCGAATCTCAAAATATTTTATCGATTCTGTACAGACGTAAAGCCCCTAGCAAAAAAAAAAGATTCTGTACAGTACTCTTAAGTTAATACGCTGCAGAAATGGTATAACATCTGACATACCAAAGTGAAACTTGTAGCAATTGTTCACAGTGATCACCCTGGGCTTCTCTGAAGGCTTCAATTCTCCGAATCCAGTTGCGACGCATTCAAGCCAAGACACCAGTGTTGTTCAGAACATCCTCTGCTGCTTAAAAGATACGTTCACGGAGGTCATCCGCAGTGGTTACTTCAGTTCGATATACTTTGTATTTCATGTCCCCCAGACATAACAATCCACTGGAATAAGGTCTTGAATAAGGGCTGGGCAATTGATAGTTCCACATCGTCCTGTCTACCGTTGAGGAAATATCTGCACCATTGTGTAAAATCCACGTGGTTCGGCGTAGTCGAAGCGACACGTCCTCTGAAAGCTCCAGTAACGTACTGTAGCTATAGGAGCAAGATAACATTAATAAAAAATTATAAGTCCATATAACCGACCACCAACTACACCCATCGAGATATTAATTCAGAACCGGTGCTGGAAATTGCCTTGTCCTACTGAATGGGGATGTTCCAGAGTTCATACGTGGGATATAGTGGGTTCGAATACCTCTGTCGGCAGCTCTGAAGATGGTTTTCCGTGATTTGCCATGTTCACATCAGGCAAATGATGATGCTGTAACTTCGTCACCATAAGGAAAGCTACACCGATCAAATTTATGCAAGTAAGGTGATTGGTACCGGTCTGAGTGTCTGAGACGGTTGAGGCCCTGACCTTCCGACCTCCAACTTGGCAGGTTCAATCTTGGCTTAGTCTGATGGTATTTGATGGGTCACAAATACGTCAGAGTCGTGTCGTAGAAATACTGGCACGTAAATAAACTCCTGCGATATTAAATTTCGTCACCTCAGCGTCTCAGAAAACGGTTAAAATAGTTAGTGGGTCGTAAAGCAAAATAACGCTAATAAAAGGACGATTGGTCAAAGTAACCGAACTCCCACTGCATCCATCCAGATATTAATTGAGAGCCGGTGCTAGAAGTTGCCTTGGTATACTGAGAGGGGATATTCCACAGCCCATGAGTGAGTTACGTAAATATTAAACACTCCTTGTGTAAAAATTTCCTCATGAGTAACTAATACACTTGACAAAAATTCTGGATTGCGTACTTGATCTTTTAACCAGCGGCAGAAATCCACTCTTAAATCATCAGCGAGCTTGATAGCAGCAGTCTCTAAGGTTCGGCCGGTGTCCAGTATTCGGGACATAATGGCTTCGATCCCCTCTGTTGGCAGCCCTAAAGATGGTTTTCCGTGGTTTGTCATGTTCACACCAGGAAAATGCTGGGGCTTTACATTAATTAAGACCACGGTTGCTTCTTTCCCGATCCTAGCCCTTAGATATATCTGTCGCCATAAGACCTATCTGTGTCGGTGCGACGTAAAGCCACTAGCATTATTATAATTATAATAATAATAATTATTATTATAATAACTGTGTTAGTCTATTATAACTAATTATTATGAACATAAAAGTTAACCGTCCCACTCGTACTTCGTAGCTCCTAATCTGTCAGAAAACACTAAAGAAAGTAGTGAACTGTCAACAATTCCGAATTATTATTAATCTTATAAATGCGGACATGTCTCCGAAATTACCGATAATTATTTTACGTCGCACCGACACAAATAGGCCCTACGGCGACGAAGGGACGGAAAAGGGATATAAGTGGGAAGAAAGCGTTCGAGGCCTTAATAAAGGTTCAGACAACATGTGCCTGGTGTGAAAATGGGAAACCATGGAAAACCATCTTCTCGGCTGCCGACAATGGAGTTCGAACCCACTATCTCTAAAATGCAAGCTCACAGCTCCGCTCCCCTAACCGCACGATCAACTTACTCTAAGCTCTAATGCCGGTCTGAGTGGCTGGGACGATAGTGCGCTGGTCTTCTGATCCCATCTTGGCAGGTTCGATGGCGGCTCAGTTCGGATACGCCAGTCTCGTGTCTGTAGATTTACTTCCATTAAGAACATACTGCGGTAAATAATTCTGGCACCTCAGCGTCTCCGAAAACCGTGAAAATTAGTTAATGGAACGTAAATACGTTATTATTATTATTATTATTATTATTATTATTATTATTATTATTATTATTATTATTATTGTTACCGTGTTTTAGCGGTAGGTAGAGGTGAAAGAAGGTGCGGGTGTGAATGGATCTCAGGCTACGAAATTATAGTGCATGTAAACTAAATTTAAAATTTAATAAGGTTATATTTTTCTTTCAACATAAATAAGTAACAAGCATGGCAGGTACAGAGTAGCAAGTCAAATAAGGTAGTTACAATATTTATAGGATTTGGGCTTCGCGCCCCGAATTCACAATGTTTGGGCAATCAGCTCAGTTTTACCCCAAACACAAGTTTTAACAGAGGGGCAGAAAACCCCATTCATACCTAGGAGCCCTTGCTCCGAATTACACTGAAAAGCCTCCTCGAGGCATACCACACTCAAAAGAGCCACTCGCTCTCAAATTTAAGCCTCTCCCAGGCCACACCAAACTCCACCTTCAAGCTGTCCTCAACGGACATAAACACAGGGGTAAAATACCCAATCTACTGAGGTCTATTAAACGAAAAGAATGTTAATTAAATGACCTCTAAAATAACAATTTGAGAGGAGGCGAACTTGCACTCCTAATACACTTTGATTAAGACCTACTTGGCGCTAGGCCGTTAATACAAGGGCTGATCCCATACTAAAGAGGTGACTTAAGAAGAGAACGATTTGTTTTACATTAACGAAGAATAGGTTGAGAAAAGTAAGTTCACCTCAAAACAATATGAGTGGGAGCTCGAGAGGGTTAGCACTCTCTATCCCAGAATGTAGCATTACAAGAGAATAGATGAAAAGAGTAGTTACATTTTAGGAAAAGGTTACATAGTGGAACGCTTCGAACCCGCCCCGAAAGTTAAACTGCTGAGCTAGCAAAGAAAGAATTTATTAATCGGCCATTACCTTATTGCTGACCGCTGCCGAGGAAAGAGGCGCTTCCCGCCTCCTGCTATGTACTTTATACACTGAAAGATGGAACAGAAGTGGCCCGGAGACCCAAAAATCAGCAGTTTATATCCTCTCGCGGAAGGTTCTAGGTGTTAGGGGAAAGAAAACACCCTCCCACAAACTTTTTATTGGCTAGGGTACAGAAACATATTCAAGTTGGGGGAAGATACCAATGATTGGTCAGAAATTAATAACAGAAATTCGAGATTGGTCAAATGCAAAACAAGGGGAAAGAGAGGGGTATACAGCCAACTTAAACAATAACAGAAAGAAATTTAACAAAGAACAAACTTTTGAAATAAAATTTTCTCCAAAGAACAGTTATTTTTCTTCCCACTAGGGTGTACTATTGTAGTTTTTCAGTGGTGTCCTCTAGAAGAGAAAGTTCACACTTCTTACTTCAAGCAAAACAAAACCACATCAAAAATGACACAGTTCTAAAACTCCGAAATTTACAGGTAGTGACATCTTCTGAGAAAGTAGAAAATTAATACCATCAATAAAGTTCAGACTTCCTCCAGCAGAGGAGTTTCAACTGGCGAACATTTTAAATTAGCGGAGTGGAGGTGTACCGCCCGGTACAATTATTATTATTATTATTATTATTATTATTATTATTATTATTATTATTATTATTATTATTATTATTATTATTATTATTATTATTATTATTATTATTATTTGTAGAAGTAGTAGTAGTTGTAGTAGTAGTTGTAACATTATTATTACGGAAGTTCTAATTAAACGGGTCAATTACAGTCGTCATTTTACCTATCGGCACTTATTGTCCAGTAATAAGCCTTCTGTCCGCCTCTGTGGTGTAGTTGTTAGTGTGATTGGCTGCCACCCCCGGAGGTCCAGGTTCGATTCCCGGCTTTGCCGAGAAATTCGGAAAGTGGTACGAGGGCTGGAACTGGGTCCACTCAGCCTCGGGAGGTCAAATGAGTAGAGGTGGATTCGATTCCCACGTCAGACATTCTGGAAGTGGTTTTCCGTGGTTTCGCACTTCTCCTCCAGGCAAATGCCGGGGTGGTACCTAACTTAAGGCCACGGCCGCTTCATTCCTTCTTCCTTGTCCATCACTTCCAATCTTCCCATCCCCCCGCACGGCCCCTGTTCAGCATAGCAGGTGAGTCCACCGGGGAGAGGTACTGGTCATTCTCCCCAGTCGTATCCCCGACCTAGAGTCTCAAGCTCCAGGACACTTCCCTTGAGGCGGTAGAGGTGAGATCCGTCGCTGAGTCCGAGGGAAAACCAACCGCGGAGGGTAAACAGATTAAGACGAAGAAGAATAGTAGGCCTTCTATATTTTTTTGCTAGTTGCTTTACGTCGCACCGACACAGATAGGTCTTATGGCGACTATGAGACAGGGAAGGGCTAGGAGTGGGAAGGAAGCGGCCGTGGCCTTAAGTAAGGTACAGCCCCAGCATTTGCCTGGTGTGAAAATAGGAAACCACGGAAAACCTCATTCAGGGCTGCCGACAGCGGGGTTCGAACCTACTATCTCCCGAATACTGGATACTGGCCGCACTTAAGCGACTGCAGCTATCGAGCTCGGTAGGCCTTCTATTACAAATACTCGGTGGCAATTCACATTAGCTCTTTTTCTTCGAGCAATGTTCATGCATGGATGCAACTACGGTTTTTGAAATTTGTCTCATTAATAACAATTTTACTAATTACTTATAGCATTTTCTTTCAGTGTCCACCGTCCTTTCATTGACCTGAACATTTTATGAATAAGCATAGACAACTCGCATTGTCTATTGTCAGAAATTCATCGTAGACTGTCGCAATAACAGCACAGAACTGTTGCGCCCATTTTTCATGTACTCATTAACTATGTCCTTTCATTTTGTCAGCTTGGATCACTGAGTAATGCCATTGACATCTTATACACCACACACAACTACCAACAGTTGATTCGCATGTATGTGCTGGTACGGATCTTCGGCGTCACTGTAAGGATTCTGTGTACTTTTCACACAGAGTACTTACCTTAGACCGGTTTTTGAGTACAGTAAGTGGCCTGGCTCGTGAGTCAACCTCCCCTACTTGCCAACCTTTCAGGGGAAGTGCACAACAACATGTGTTGGCCTGCGGTATGAAACAGATTCAACAAGCCCTATACTCTGCTACTGTACCATCACTACACATGGACATAACGACATAACAGGCGTATACTGGTACGGCCGTTCAAAACACATTAGGACCTGAAATATTGGGCTCAGTTATGGGAAAACTAATCAGTTGTTATTTTCTTCCGAAATCATCCAATATTCCAGCATATTCCTTATATTTATTCGATAAATATGCAGTGACGATTCTTACGTTCATAACTGGGAACAAACTCTCGGTAATATCATGTTACAACTTAAGTCTCCTTCTTCAAAATTTCTTCTTGAATATACAGATTCCAGTCCTCTTTGTCTTCTTTCTGAACAATTAAATATATCCGTAGTAGATAATCCATTCTGTACTGCCTCATGTACCACTAACGCAGACGCTTTTATTATTTTTCCACCAACTCCCATTTCTGGAAATGCAATGAAAGATCGCCGAATTACCTTATATTCTTGCACCAGTTTTGGATCAAAATAATTAAATTGAAGATACAGTAAAACATTTAGTCATCCTAAACCCCACCGACAACGATTATAAAGAATAATTTATTACTATACTAAATAACCGCCGGCCCCGCGGTAGTGCGCCTGCCTCTTACCCGGAAGACCCGTGTTCGATTCCCGACCAGATCAAGAATTTTTACCTGGATCTGAAGGCTGTTTAGATGTATGCTCAGCCTACGTGATTATAATTGAGGAGCTATCTAACGGTGAGATGGCGGCCCCGGTCTAGGAAGCTAAGAATAACGGCCGAGAGGATTCGTCGTGCTGACCACAGGATACTTCATAATCTGCAGGCCTTCAGACTCAGCAACGGTCGCTTGGTAGGCCATGGCCATTCAGGACTGTTGTGCCATTGGGTTTGTTTTGTACTAAATCACCTCCATCCATCTATTACAGACTTATCGGCAGTCCACAATTTTACCGTACCCACTTGTCCTACTTCTCATCAATCAGTCTAGATTGATCTTCCTGTTACAGTAAATACTGAATCTGTTATAAATTCAACTACACGTACTGACACAAATCCAACTGAAAATTAATCCCAAACAATATCTGTACTCTAATAACATTCATCCACACAATAATATACAACAATTTCCTTCACAAAATCTACAAAAATTCTGCCCATAAAACCACTAACAGTTTCAGTTCTTACCCTCAAAATATCAAATCTATAGAAGTTTTCCCGTTTGTAATACTATAACAAAAGATAAATAATTATGCATTATTCAAATAAGCTTCCAAATTCTGAATAACGATGATTAAACTACTGTATAGAACTTTTGCCTACACAAACTCATGCCATTTCCATCCATAATTCAGTTCTCTTTATAATCAATTCAATCAATAATAATGAAGCTGGAAATCAATTGCTTCGATAATTTCAGAAATCCAACAGCTTCTCACGCCTCTCATATCTCTTTATCCAGAAAATACTACTCACCTATAATATCTCAAAGAAATTACAAAATGTTTCTTCCATGAAATTACCCTCCCTATCAGATGGTTCAATTAATTGCTTAAAATTGAACCACTCTTCTGATTCCTACACTAATTCCACACAAGATTCAACAGATGTGATAAAGATCATCATTACTGGTGAACTTAACCATTTTCGGTTCCTGGTGGATCAGTAGGCCTATTGACTATTATTAATTCACAAACCTGTGAGAAACAGGCTAATAAAGGTCCACCTGTCAATACAATTGATTATGCATTTAGTATATACTGCTTACTAATTTAATTCATAACACCCTCGTACATATTTCGAGAAATACATCTATTCTCCTCTTCACCGATAGTAAAAAATGTCAAAATCCCTAAGGAGATGTTTGATACCAGTCCGGCATTTGCCTGTAGAAGAAGTGGGAAACCACAGAAAACCACTTCGAGGATGGCTGAGGTGGGAATCGATCCTCCCTCTACTCGGTTGACGTTCTGAGGCTGCGTGGACCCCATTTCTGATTATGATGCTTGTTGTTTAAAGGGGCCTAACATCGAGGTCATTGGCCCGGACCCATTTCTGTCCCACCATTTTTCAATTTTAGTGGAACAGCCGGGAATCGAACCCGGTCCACCAGGGGTGGAAGCTAATCACGCTAACCACTACACAATAGAGGCGGACTGCTCGAATTTGCAATACACAAAACCTTAAAATAAAATATCAATCAAACAATACATTAAAATCTTAACAGTTCTATTTGTTGTTGTCTAAAATACATCTTACTTTCCTATCTTGAGGAAAATTATTCATTGTTAAAATCCTATCACATTCTGCAAACGGACTACTATTCACTGCGTACAGCATTCTAATTTTTGAGCTGTGCTGAAGTTATATGAACAGTTTTTGAGGCATTAAACATTTATCCAAAAACAAGTAAGAATTGCCTATGTTGTGTTTGACATTCGGATGTCGTATTCTTATACAAGGAGCCGGTATGGCGAAGTGAAAATGTATGTACATTAAGCCAGCCCAAATATAAAGCTTCTTATCAGTGTCAGAAACGTAATTACGCGTGACAACTGATCATCAACGGGCTGGATTGGCACTGAGGAAGTCCATTGAATGCCAGATGGTGATAACAATCGTCACATAGACATAGTCGCTATTAATCGCAACAAAATTTCAGCTGAAATAAAATATTCCACTTTTCGACTTGAAGCCTCTATTGCGCAACACTTAGAGCATCTGAAGTCTCTTCCGTATTCAAAGGCTGGTCTGGCCCACAGTGATGAAGAATGACTCCTCCATTATCATAAAAGGGTCCCAAAACTAACCTGAACCCAACCACTAAACACAAGGAATCCGGTGGTGGACCGTTTGTGTTAGCAGCGATTCCAAAATGAGAAGATTTTTATATGTTCCGGGATTTGGAATGTGTATAGAAAATGACACAGAGTACACATAAAAGTGAAATTTATTAAACTAATACCGTTTCAGAAATAGATTCACGAAACTACACAAACTTTCTTTCTTGATATTTGAATCATGTAAGTCCTTAGAAATGTCTTATACTCCCACTTTCATTTAATTAACAACAAAAATCGAAATAAAAGTAAAGTCCTCTTGACTCACATCGCTTGGAAGAGTTAATAAAATAGTAAAAGAAATAAACCTCTCATTCATTTTCTGAAAAATGAGAAACAAATAAATAGGTGGGTTACCATCGAGTTATAACTCCTGCTGAATTATCTCGTCAGAGTCCGACTCGTTGGCTGAACGGTCAGCGTACTGGCCTTCTGTTCAGAGGGTCCCGGGTTCAATTCCCGGCCGAGTCGGGGATTTTAACCTTAATTGATTGATTCCAATGGCACGGGGGCTGGGTGTATGTGTTGTATTCATCGTCATTTCATCCTCATCACGACTCACAGGTCGCCTACGGGCGTCAGATAGAAAGACCTGCACTTGGCGAGCCGAACCCCTTCTGGGATATCCCGCCACTAAAAGCCATACGACATTTCATTTCATCTCGTCAGAATCTTTACACAAATCTGATCTCTCAACTATTTTATGTACAAATTTCCGATGCTGGAGAATTTCTAACCTCGTACACGATAGTAGAGTATCAACGAAAGTCAATTAACGAACTCCAATAACTCTGAGTAATCGTGACTAGTCCTTATTTAATTTAGGCTTATTCACACAACAAGTCTTCTAAAAAGTATATTAACTCGTATTTCTGTGCTGAATGTAGCACTTCTATTGTTAATGCATTAACGCACGTGGGAATTGTCCAGTGAAAATTGGTGTGACTTTCAGCACAATCTGGCAATTCTGAGTCAAATTACTTGAAAAATTATTCAGCTTCAAAATTAAATTCATCTGAGTTTATACTTCCATAAATTAATTTCAAGTCGTTAATGACAATTTATCAATGATCTTAATCTGTCGTCAGTTAGCTCGTAATATGGTTTAGTAACTTTAATTCATTAGTTATTGGAATCAATTTTTAGAAATCCGTTACAATATCAACGCATGACTTAATTTACGTCCGCCTCTGTGGTGTAGTGGTTAGCGTGATTAGCTGCCACCCCCGGAGGCCCGGGTTCGATTCCCGGCTCTGCCACGAAATTTGGAAAGTGGTACGAGGGCTGGAACGGGGTCCACTCAGCCTCGGGAGGTCAGCTGGGTAGAGGTGGGTTCGATTCCCACCTCAGCCATCCTGGAAGTGGTTTTCCGTGGTTTCCCACTTCTCCTCCGGGCGAATGCCGGGATGGTACCTAACTTAAGGCCACGCCGCTTCCTTCCCTCTTCCTTGCCTATCCCTTCCAATCTTCCCATCCCTCCACAAGGCCCCTGTTCAGCGTAGCAGGTGAGGCCACCTGGGCGAGGTACTGGTCATACTCCCCAGTTGTATCCCCCGACCAAGAGTCTGAAGCTCCAGGACACTGCCCTTGAGGCGGTAGAGGTGGGATCCCTTCACTAAGTCCGAGGGAAAAACCGAACCTGGAGGGTAAACAGATGATGATGATGACTTAATTTACTAGTGCTACACTCTACGTGTAAAAAAGTACAAAGCTAAATATTTTAGTTATAGGTATTTAATAAATATCGATCTCCAACTCCAAAATGATGTGCACAGCTTACCTTGGGAAGACATAAAGCAACTACACGACGCAGACATGAGAGTGAAAGTTTTTAACTCTCTACTCATATGACAAGCATGCTCCAGTTAGCCATGCTAAAATCCTCGCTCGCCTGAACCTTGATTCACTAGCGATATACAAGCAACAATGGCTCGCCATGACGCTATATTCCGCCGATACAAGGAAACAATTAATAATGAGATAGATTTTGAACAGAATCTTCTTTTACGTAACAGAAGAAACCAATTAATTCGCAATAGCAAATGTAATCACATTAAAAGACTAACAAGGAACCTAAATGCACGTGACACCTGGAACCAACTTCGAGCTATGAGAATTGGAAAATGTAAGGAGCCTCGTGTGCCAACTATATCTCTTGATACACTAAACTCTCACTTCGTAACGAACCTCAGCCTCAAAATCATATCCACCTAAATAAAAGAATTAGCGATCCTACAGAAAATGAACATAATTTCTCTTTTCAGCCTGTCAGTTTAAAATATGTAAAGCGTATTTTTTGAATTCAGTTAAGTCAAAAGTAATAGGGAGTAGATAAAATCCCAATAGCCTGCTAATCATTACTCACATTGTAAACTACCATCTAACCACAGGGCAATGAAAGGATGCTCTAGTAACCCCAATAATAAAGAAAACCACAGCAAATACGCCATCTGATTAGCGGCCTATTTCGTTCCTTCCCCCTCTCTCGAAAGTTCTTGAACGAGTTGTACACGAGCAGCTAGTAAAATTCTTAACCAGTCATTCTCTCCTTGACCCATTGCAATCTGGCTTCAGAAAGAGACACAGTACTACGACTTCCCTTCTTCGGGTAACTGATCACATAAGACTAGCAATGGACAAACGGCAGGTGACGATACTGACACCTGAGCCGCACCTCAAAACCTCCACATCTTACTTCTATACTTTACAAGATATCGTTTCCTTTACGATGCCATAGATCAGTCCGTTATGGCTGTTTAGTGTTCTCTATAGTCCGGCTCGTTGGCTGAATGGTCAGCCTACTGGCCTTCGGGTCCCGGGTTCGATTCCCGGCCGGGTCGGGGATTTTAACCTCCATTGGTTAATTCCAATTGCCCGGGGGCTGGGTGTTTGTGCTGTCCCCAACATCCCTGCAACTCACACACCACATATAACACTACATTCCACCACAATAACACGCAGTTACGTACACATAACAGATGCCGCCCACCCTCATCGGAGGATCTGCCTTACAAGGGCTGCACCCGACTAGAAATAGCCACACGAAATAAATTAAGTGTTCTCTATGTCTGACTTGACGTGTAGTTCGTCCCGATTAGACAGATGGCACCTCATGTAACGGAGGATTGCTAAAGCATTTCTTTATAGCTTATCTTTGATTCGAGCTATCTCTGTTCTTCTGAATATAACGACTTTTGAAGGAAAGATTGAGACGTTGGTCTGCGAGATGTCTTTCACCTCTTACAAATGATTCTACAAAGACTTTCTAACTTTATCTTGTATGGCTCTCTTAGTTTAGAGTCAATGAATATGACTACTTACTTAGATTCGATGAATATGACTTCTGCAATTTCGAGGTATTTGTCCCACGTATCCTTTCTTGGCTTGGCATAGTTATGCTAGTTAGTTTTCTGTGAGATCCCTGTTTATTGCGTTATCCTTTTATTATTTTGCTGCAGACTAGGGATGGCAATTTTTCTAAAAATACCGATATATTGAAAACTTATTTTAGATAATCGATATTTATTGCACATAATATATCGGTATATTCAAACGATATCGATATATCGTTAATGATAACCCAGGAGTCCAAGACCAATAACAATATCATCAGACCTCAATGCATATATATCAATATTGGTATTCTGCCTGTGCACGCGACTGGTTGGTTGAGTTTATCGACTGGAATCCGAAACACAAATTTTCATTGACCCTCAGCCACAAGATATCCTTATGTCCACCGCCGTCTCGATCCTCCTATACTGCCTGCTCTATGCGAGGCTTTTTGCTGCGGCAAAATTTCTCCGCTAGATGGCAGACATAGACGCACAATGTTCTAATCTTATTCTAATGACGACAGCCTACAAAACACTATGCAGCATGGTCTTATGTTCACTAAAGCTCGTAAATTACATAAGTAATATTAAATATCGGCAATATTACCGGTATGAAGTCACAGTTGGCCTCTTCATGCACAATTAAAAGATTTTCCTGGACGAAGGGTTGGAGTGGTATCGTACTTTTTGTGTTCTTGCCAAATAACAAATATCAAATAACAGAGGTCTTACGAACTTGGTTAGGATAATATCACTAACAGTTTGCTGATATTCTTTGACCTCACGCTGTAATAAAACACATTCTAAAAGGTTTTTATTTGCTATTCGTTTTACGTTGCACCGACACGGTAGGTCTTATGGCTACGATGGGACAGGAAAGGACTAGGAGTGGCAAGGAAGCGGCCGTGGCCTTAATTAAGGTACAGCCCCAGCATTTGCCTGGTGTGAAAATGGGAAACCACGGAGAACCATCTTCAGGGCTGCCGACAGTGGGGTTCGAACCTACTATCTCCCGGATGCAAGCCCACAGCTGCGCGCTCCTAACCACACGGCCAACTCGCCCGGTGTTCTGAAAGGGAAGACGTCGCAAGTCCTCGTATTACACTCGTACTTTTGAAGAACTTCGACAATAGGGCACAGCAGCTTAAACGAACTCCTGCAGATACTTCACCAGAGCAACAAAACAAGGTTTTGGGTATCGAACTCCTCCTCTGTCCTGGTTCCATTTAGCGGTGTCGAAGCTCTAGGCAGTGAGATGTTGCTGACGCAAATGTCACACTCCATCCTCTCTAGTACCCGCAAATTAGGATTTGATTTCCTGTTTCTAGTTCGATTGGAATATTATCGTCTGGATATCTGAGTTTGTCCAAAATGTCTAAACAGGAAGACGTTTGTTTTGGAATTGTCCGTCACAATTCTTATCACAAGGAATCCACTATCCTCCACGGCTTTAATCACCTTCTGAAAAAATCCGCAGCCTGTTTCCAATCATTCGACCGGGTCAGGAATGGAATGAATGAAGCCCCCATCTGGCAGCGAGGATAGGAATTGTGCCGGCTGCCGAATCCTGTCGCACTCCTCCGGGCAATGATTAATGAATGACAGATGAAATGAAATGATATTCGAGAGTGTTGCTGGAATGAAATATGACAGGGAAAACCGGAGTATCCGGAGAAAAACCTGTCCCGCCTCCGCTTTGCCCAACACAAATCTCACATGGAGTGACCGGAACTTGAACCACAGAACCCAGCGGTGAGAGGCTGTCACGCTGCTGCCTGAGCCGCGGATGCTCCATCACCTTCTGTAATACGGTGTAAAGGCACAGGTGCGAGAGTAATCTGAGGATATCCAATTGCCTACTTCCTTTATTAGGTCCTTGCCTAGATAGAGCCGACAGACGATTTTCTCTTAATTCCCTTCTAGACGGTATTTCAAGGAGTCGTATCTTTTATGGCTGCGAACCACCTTGGCGAGATTGGCAAAATGGTACACAACAGTTGAATATTTCGGGGGAAAATCTGAAGTTTCACTTCTACGAAACATATACCGGTACCTTGCACAAACGGAAAGAAACAAGTACCGATACCTTAAAATCACTTTTGAAGTATCTGTAAGCATAACATGATTAATTCATTTCACAGTTCTATACAAAATAACTCTTGTACGAACGGAAGTGACCAGACACGCTTACTCACTGTACGAAATAACTCAGGTTTTCATATACATTCATGCACCAATAACACGGTGCTACACCCACAATCACAGCGAATATTGTGCGTCTACTGCTGCACTCTTACGGCGACCTGGAGAAATATTGGTAGTCACGCCTTCCTGTGTTATGCTAGTGGCATAGAGCAGGCAGTATAAGAGGATCGAGACGGCGGTGCTTATGTCAATAGGCGCCAGCAGTCGAGGCATAGATCCTGGATAATAAGCTTTTTAGTGCACCTGTAAAGAGAGTGAAAAAATAGTGTCAGTAATGCTTTATGAAGTCCGTACAAAACTCGTAAATTAGTAGGAATGGCCGGAAATAGTTAAGAATATGATGCAGCATCTACCGTGCAAGTATTTATGGCTTTATTATTGCATTCTGGGAATAAAGATGCCATTGGTCTTTTTTTACTGGTGAATAACATTAACTCAGACACTTAAGGTGTTAGAATTCATGGTTGAATTAGGTTTTGATGTTTTGTACTTTACTGCTGATACCATTTTACACAAAATATTTTGATCATTATATTTGATTCTCTTAATTATCTTGTTTTTCTTGGAACTGCTGTGGTCCCCGTTTTATAGAACTTCAATATAATTTCAAATCCTTGTATCTTGAAAGAAATTGATATCGAGATATATCGATATTTTGTTTTGATAGTAGGATCAGGACGAATAGAAGTACGTAGTGTGACGACTTCTGCTGTTTGGTATGTTCCTACACTACGCGGCGCTGGTGTAGGTAAAGAGGGATCAGCTGTCAATGAACATGTGATTTTAAATGAGATCTGATGTGTCATTGTTTTCCTTGGCAACCGTGAGAGGTGTTGTTTGAACTTCAGCAAATAGTTTGAAGTTTATTTACTGGTATATTTTGAAGAACTTTGTGCCTCCAGTCGCTACCTAATACTTACACATTACGATACGCTTAGTCGTGTGCTACGTGTTTTCAGTATTTGGTTGTGAGGATTCTTTTTTCTTGTTTAAGTGCTAGTGCCGTGTGTTATTATGGCTGCCTCCAGTGGAGGTGAAAGCCTTTTGTTAGGAGATAAGTTAGTTGTTGCGCAGGAGGAAGAAGTTCGGATGCAAGACGAATCTTCTGGAAACCTGGCAACTCAATCAATTTTGACAGACTCACTATTATCACAAAATTCTAATTCTAATGGTGTCAATGTACTGCCGCCTATGGAACGTGAACAGTATTCCCATTCACACCTTGGACCTTATATTGTGTACGTTGAATCTCTGGAAAACAAAAATTTAGGGCAACTCCATCCTATGGCCCTTGGGAGACATTTTTATGAACGTAATATTCCCGTCCAGTCTATCTCCCGTAAAGGTCGTAATCGCCTACAAATAATTTTTAATAATGCGGGCCAAGCCAACGATTTTCTGTGCCACCCTCTGCTCACATCTCTACATCTTAAGGCATACATCCCGTCATCTAATATTTTTCGTGTGGGGATTATTCGAGATGTGGATAAGAACCTTTCTGAAGACGACATTCGGCTTTATCTTACTTCAACCGTACCGGTTAAAGCAGTACAACGTCTCAATCGTCGCATTGTTTCCAATGATGGTGTTGGTTATGTCCCCACTGGGTCAATTAAAATTACTTTTCGAGCCCAAAAGTTGCCTACACAAGTGTCTCTTTTCCAAGTCTACTTGCATGTTGAGCCTTTCATTTTTTCCCCTGTTCTTTGCAGAAAATGCCTCCGATATGGTCATACACAGGCCCAATGTCGTGCACAGGTAGCACGCTGCGGAAAGTGCTCAATGGAGCACGCCACCGATCATTGTACATCTCAAATTGCAAAATGTGTGTATTGCAAAGGCCCACATCCAACGGGAGCAATAACTTGTCCGGAACACAAATACCAACAAGAGATAAAGAAGGTCATGAGCACGGAACATATCTCATTTCAAGATGCTAAGAACAAGACTTCCCTCCCTCATTATCATCCGTCTCAACACCCCCAGGATTTTCCCCCCCTGGTACCAGAACAAGTCTCTTCTTCCCCTGTTCAAGATTTTTCTAGAAAACGTAAATTTACACAAGTAATCCAGAAATCTGCCCCTCCGCCTTTGACTCCGGGTTATGATAGAACTGGTTATCTTGCCTTGGTACGCCCTGACCCTGGTTCTACGGGCCGGGTTCCATTTTCTTCTCCTCCGCCTGCTACAACACCATCTTCTCTTCCCACAGCATCACCTCCCTCTACTTCGGGTCCTAGTTACCCGCCCCGATCCCACGACTCTCAACTGTTAATACAAAGAAACCAAGTACATCAAGAAATCCAACAAATCTTATTCTTGCTTCTTCAGAATGTGGGAGGAGAGTCTCCCATTTCACCGGTAATTTATCAACTACGAGATCGCATCGCTCATATCCTTACCCTATATGATACGCGTTTTGCAGTGGAACGCTAGAAGTCTTTTTCATAAAAAACATGAACTTCAACTGTTAATTCAGGAAACATGTGCTAACATCATTATAATACAAGAAACGTGGTTTTATGCAAACACCCTTTTTCATCTTCCTGATTTTCGAGTCGAACGCCTTGATACTAATGGAAGTGAAGGCCTTGCCATTTTTATTCATAAGTCTATTCCATATGTCCCCTTTCCTCTGACGCATTGCATTCCAAATACTCTTGCTTTAGGTATTATCGTGCGAAATATATATTTCATCAATGTGTATTGTCCTCCTGATGTTTATATCTCTACCTCTCACTGGTCCCGCTTCCTTACCCAATTTGATTCCATAGACAATGTTTTTCTCTTTGGTGATTTTAATTGTTCCCATACTGCCTGGGGTAGTTCTAAAGATACATCTAAAGGGACAAATTTTCTTACGGCAACTCAATCCCATCACTTTACCCTTTTAAATGACGGGTCCCCAACTCGACTCACCCCTCCAGGTTCACCCCCTAGTTCTGTTGATCTTTCGCTCTGCCATGACCACATGACTCCTAATACCGTGTGGCATATACTCAGTGACACTCATCTGAGTGATCATTTCCCTATTATTATTTCTTTTGGTGTTTGTAAACCACCCTTTTCCTCATCCCCACCCTCTCAGCTCAGTAATATTCGCTCTTTCCGAAATTTTGATAAACAATCGTATTGTAGTTTCCTTCACACCCATTTCCTTCAATACACGCCCAATACCTTAGACTATCCTACCCTTCTACGCATTCTCTCCTCATATGTTGAGACTTTCCATCCATTCAAATTTATCCCCTCCCTCTGCCCCCGTCCTTATCAGAAAATACATTGGTGGGACGACGAATGTCACAAGTTAATACTGCGGCGAACAGCTTTATTTAAATTGTATCGTAAGAATATGACACTAGCTAATTATTTAACATTGAAGCGTCATAATGCATGTATCAAACGCATATTTAATGCAAAGAGACGCGAGTCTTGGAAGGCCTTCATCTCCTCTCTTAATCATCGCGTATCTGCAACATCCCTTTGGAACGCCATTCGCGCACTTACCCGTGTTACTTCCGTACACCCTGCGCATTCGATTATTCTGCCTAATGTCCTTCTTTCTTTTCTATATACTATAACACCTGACTTCACAATTCCGCCTCCCTTTTCTTCTTTCCGTCCCATATCCCCCCAATTTTCTGTTTTACTTCAACCCATCCAACTGTCCGAATTACAGTCCGTTTTACAAGTAGTTCGTAGTTCATCTCCTGGTCCTGATAGTATCACTTACACTATGCTCCGACTTTTACCCCATACCGGTCTTCTTGTCTTACTTTCTCTTTTTAATAATATCCTTCTCACCTTACAGGTACCGGCACAGTGGAACAACTTTCATTTAGTCCCAATTCTTAAACCTGGAAAAGATCCCTCTTCTCCTTTAAGTTATCATGGCATTGTTTTAAGTTCCTGTGTTAGGAAACTCTTTCAAAAAATTCTACTACGGCGTCTTCTCTGGGTTATGGAGAAACATCAGATCCTTCCTAAATATCAGTATGCCTTTTTTAAAGGACGTAGCACACAAGATCCACTCAATATTTTGTTGACTGATCTCCTACTAGCTAGACATCGTAAACATAGCACTATTACTGTTTTTCTTGATATTCAAGGCGCTTATGATTCCGTTCCTTTACATCTATTATGGTCGTGCCTTGATTCGCTTGGCTTTCCCTCTGCTTTTATTTCTCTATTAGAACGCCTATATACTTCTCGCACTCTCATTCTCAAATCCCCCTTCCCCCCGTTTCCAGGAAGACACGTTTCGCATGGAGTCCCACAGGGTGATATACTAAGCGGTATCCTCTTTGCGCTTTATATGCGAGATTTAGAACGTATAATTACAAAGAACGCACGAGTTTTAGCTTACGCAGACGACTATGTTTTATACGTATCACATGATAGTGTTGATGTGTGTAGGAGAAAAATAGAATGTGTCCTTCATGAGGTTGCTCTCTGGTTACATGAACATGGTTTCTCACTCTCGCCTTCCAAATGTGCTGCAATCCTATTTACCCATACTCGCGCACCTAACCGTTCTCCTCTCCTTCTTGATCGTCTTACTATCCCCTTTGTTAATCAGCATCCCTACCTTGGAGTCATATTGGACCACAAATTATCATGGTCTCCTTATGTGGTCTCTCTTCAACGTAAAACTGATCGTTTTATTTCTATTTTACGTACGATCACCCGTCGAAGTTGGGGCGCTGACCCCGTTACAGCTATTCTCCTTTACAGAGCAACTATTCGATCCTTGCTAGATTATTGTGCTCTTTTTATCGACACCGCTTCTGCTACTACCCTTGCACGTTTAAATACAATACAATACCGCGCACTACGTGTCTGTTTAGGAGCACTTAAAACTACACCAACCAATGCCTTATTAATAGAAGCCGGTGAACAGCCTTTAAAGATTCGGCGACAGACTATAGCCGCTAAGTATGTCCTCAAACATTTTACTGTCACCCGGTCTCAGCTTATCCCCAAGCTACGACTTTTACATTCTTATTATTCTTCCAAATCTCCCCGTGGAAACCGTGTCCCTGCTTTATATACCGCATTTCGTTCTCTTATACCATGAGAAGATGAGCTCCTCCGTTTACCCACATTGCCTTTATACTCTATCCCTTATGACAGTCAGTCCTTTTGTCCTCAAGTAATTATATCTTCTTCTGAATCATTTTCTTGTCTAACACATTCTACTCCTCTTTCCCCTCTTGCAACTAAACGTATGCGACTTTCCCTCTACATAAGGGAAGTAAGCATTTTTACTGACGGATCAAAATCAGCACACGGCGTTGGAGCAGCCTTTTATATCCCCCAACCATATACTCTCTCTGAGTTTTCCCTCCCTTCTGCCTTTTCTGTTTTTACCGCCGAATTGTTTGCTATTCGACAAGCCCTCATTACCATCAGGTCACATGCTTATGATAAGGTTACGATTTTCACGGATGCACAAAATGTTCTGCATGCCTTATGCTCGCCTCTCTCTTCCCCTAATTGGTACTTATATAGCGTTAAGTATCTCTTATATATCCTTACTCGTTCTGGTGTTTATATAACTCTAGTTTGGGTTCCCAGTCACTCTGGTATCATGGGGAATGAGACTGCTGATCAGGCAGCTAAACGAGCATCACAACAATCCCCCTCTCTTTTTCTTGCGATCCCCCCTTCTGATCTCATTCATGAAGTGCGGGATATAGCATATCAACATTGGCAGTCCGATTGGAATGAAACGTCACGAGAAAAGGGATGTTTTTATCATCAATTACAACCTGTTATTCCTCTTAAACCGTGGTTTTATTATGGTACGTACTCTCGACGCCATATCACATCTATTATACGTCTACGTTTTAATCATGCCCTTACTCCCCAATATAAAAATCGTTTTCATCTTCCTCCCCCAACTTCCTGTGCTTGTGGCTTGTCTGATACTGACAGTAATCATCTTCTGTTACAATGTCCTGCTTTTGATGTTCCCCGCCAGCGCTTCCTATCCTCTTTGCTTAACATGGGCATCCCCTTCCCCACAAGTATTTCGTGTTTATTATCCTCTCTAACTCCTACTCTTGTGAACAGCATAAATCAGTTTCTTGATGAAGCACATATTATATTATAATCCTCTGACAGTCTCTTTATGCTCTCTCTTCCATTGCAAAATGTTTATCATAATTTTGGTAGGATATAAATCTCTTTACCCTCTGTCTATATGTTATCATCGTTTCTTGTGTGACTCCTATAGAATGTTTTTTTTTTCCTTTTTTTTTTCTATCAATTACTTTTTAAAGTACAATACGAGTGATACATGTGTCAGTGTTAAGTAATTAATGTTTTCGTGACTGGACGATAACACATGAGTCCAACCACACCTTTCAAGAAGAAGAAGAAGAAGAAGATCTGATGTGACTTAATTCGGAATTTATCGTTTAAATACATTATTTAAAACCGTGTATTTATTATTGTTATGTTTCAGGAATGTGCATTCTCTTTACTCACCGTTGACTGTGTTTATGTGCGATCTGTGTTTCGTGCAAATTAGGATTATAGTGTTCCTTGTTTTGAAAGTAATATGTGACAAATTCGGAGGAAATATTTTACATTTAGTAATGATTTAATGACATTACTTCTGAAATTGGTTCGTCAGTGTCTTAACGAATATCTCAAACGGGTATGTGTGCACAGAGCTAAGTCATATTTCATGAATTCACCACGAAATCAAACTCAGTTGCAATTATTAATTATAACCTTAAAAATACACATGTTCAACTGTTAGTGTACATGCTACGTAATATAAGCATATTAAAACTCTGCAGGCACCCAAATTATGTTACGTACCGTTATGTCATGCATATGTAATTCCTACATAACTATTTAAGTTAAATTATATATTAACATGCTCAAATTAATGAATCTTATCAGCACTTCACCCCATCAGTCAGTTAACTGGACACCTTGGACATTTTCCGGGTATGTTTTGTGGTCGTACAAGCTTGCATTTCTTTCCGTTCTTCTTTTGTTCGGAAATAAAATCGGCATCGTATGTAATGAAAAATTAATTTTGGTACCAAGTCCTGAGCATGCTTAGTACAGCACCCAAGTCTATAAGAAACAGTAATTGAAGGTAAACTATCCAGGCATTCTTGAAATATTTCACCCCATATGCTTCTTATACACTAATATTTCTCACAACAACTTCCTCTACATGAGAAAACGTCAATAATAATTCACTCGATGGATAAATTAGATAGTTGGATGCGTTAAAGTATTATTTTAGACTTGTTAGGTCCTCCTCTGTATTGTTTTGCATAGAACCAATACATGTTGTACAGCCTATCACTTCGCTTGCATGTTTAACAATATACCTACAGAACTGATGAATGACATTAATTTTTGAACTGGTGAAAGGAGCTATTTGTTCATCTTCCCAACTTGATAATGGTGGACCGAGCTAGTTGGCTGTGCGGTTAGGGGCACGCGGCTGTGAGCTTGCATCTGGGAGATAGTGGCTTCGAATCCCACTGTCGGCAGCCCTGAAGATGGTTTTCCGTGGTTTCCCATTTTCACACCAGGCAAATTCTGGGGCTGTACCTTAATTAAGGCCACGGCTGCTTCCTTCCAACTCCTAGGCCTTTCCTATCCTATCGTTGCTATAAGACCTATCTGTGTCGGTGCGACGTAGAGCAACTAGCAAAAAAAAAAAAAAGATAATTGTGGCTGATCAAAGGTAAGCGTGCTGTAATTTTTTTTCCTGAGATGTACTTGTGATTTTGGCATTCTCTTTGACAACCAGCTACTATCACTTTAAGGCAGATGTTGACGTGGGATAGCCTTCGACCACTTTGAGAACAGGGTGGGATCTTTTGGGGGTGAAACAAAAATGACTCTTATCATTCGAATGTTTATTGTAACCCGAATTACAACCCGGGACATTGCAAGTTGTAGGCATATTTACATGCGGTATTAAATTGAAGCATATGTCAAAGTATACATCCTACTTCTCACTTTTCAGTTCATGAAAAGTTAATGCCAGCTATTTTGCACTTACTGGAGAATGTATAAAACTACTGAAAAAGACCACAAACTGTTTGCACACTTCCACAGTAAGCCGACGAAAAGCGCGCGTACTTGGCCCTTTTACCGACAGCAGCGCTGCAGGTGGCGGAGAACATGTACACCGTGTCTGTTAACATGTGATTCAGAGGGAGTCGTCACACTATTCATTTCTATTCGTCCTGGTAGGATAATACCGGTATGTCGATATCAAAGGACATATCGATATTTTAGTACGGTATATCGGAACGTCCCTAGGTGTTATCGTTGCCTACGAGATAAGTAAAGGCCCCTGCATGCACGGTCTCTTCAAGTACTAAATTGGCAGAGAAGCAGCAGTTCAAAGCGCCGCTGGATGCCAGGTTTTTCCTCCATTCCTCAGCACGATTCCAATTTGCATTATCAGAATAACTTGCACATAAAAGCACATTACAAATATAAACATTGCGTTTTGAGTAGGAAAGTGATATTTCTATGACGTTTAATGAAGGAATATAAATGTATCACCCAGTAATTCAAAATGAGGTATTACGAATCAGGTAGTATAATTGCAACCGGAAAGTTCACGTCCTAATAAAAATTAAAATACTCCATAGTATATTTTAAAACACTGCAGTATTCACATAACCTACGTCGATGAATGCAGAGTGCGTCTCGGTCCACAAGTGGCCACTAAGGCGAATGCCGGAACAATTCCTAGTATAGGCCACGGCCACCAACCCCCTCACATTCTCCGAGCATCTCCTTCAACGTGACAAATCTCCCGGCCTGAGAGACGGCGTCACCGTCTAAGAGGCCCACCTCCTCCTTCAAGTGAGGAATGAGAACAGTTTAGTAGTAGTACATAGCCTAGTCTTGCCATACAAATACGATGGATGCCCTGAAAAAAGTGTTAGCATTGATTGCGGCTAGTTTTAGTAGAAATGTTAAAGCATGTGCTTTCAAAATATTCACTACATACTACAGACTTCGAGGAAGGTTGCCACATGCTATTCTTCTCGTCACCCCGACATGATATAACTTTGACCCATTTTTCTCGTAGTTCTACATTTGCTCGTGGAAAGAAATGCCACTACCTTTCTGAAGTTTACTTTGAGAGAATGGTACACAGCAATAAACCATTGTTTATCACGCGCAATAAACATCATGCGAATATAATGTTGACAATAAACTCTCTCTCGGCTCTTGTATATTTATCAATAAGTATAAAATATTCTCTTAATTTAAATCCTCAGCTTGTTTAGTCATTTGACCGGGTCAGGATTGGAACGAATGAGGCTCCAACTAGCGGTGAGGATGGGAACTGTGTCGGCTGCCGAAGCCTGTCGCACTTCTCTGGGGCAATGATTAATGACTGACAGATGAAATGAAAGGATAGTGGAGAGTGTTGCTGGAATGAAAGATGACAGGGAAACCGGAGTATCCGGAGAGAAACCTGTCCTGCCTCTGCTTTGTCCAGCACAAATCTCACATGGAGTGATCGGGACTTGAACCACGAAACCCAGCGGTGTGAGGCTGGCGCGCTGCTACCTGAGTCACGGAGGCTTCTATTTTCTTAATCTTACGTTTAAATATAAACCATATACTTACCCCAAGCTGAATACACAAATCAACGCCTCTTATAATTAATTTTACGGCTTATCTCACCTAAAAACTCACTAACTTACCTTTTTGCTCCACACTTTCCTTATACGTCTGTGTTGTTAAACAATGGAGGGCTAACACGAAGTCTAGCGGCGACTCTGGAACTAGAACGTATTTCGCGCTGTGTAAACTGCCATGAGTAGGCCTAACCACGTAGGCAACGGTGTTACATATTCCATCGTTTTTATTCGAATTATAGTCCAGCCTATCAGAGGCTCAGAGCAAGGTATTGATTAAATTGGATATTTCCAGGTTGCAATTCCACCTTCACTAGCACCATCTCTTGAAGAATTATCGGCGTTCTCTAGTGCGGATGTATTTATGAAAATAATAATTCGAAGAAAAACGATACATTTATGGAAAAACCGACATACTATGCGATAAATTGAATCAAAATATCGGTATCGATATACCGATAAATCGAAAGGAAAATATCGGTATTTCGTAAAAACCGATATATCGTTGCCATCCCTACTGCAGACTTATCTCACTGTCCTTCCTTTCTCTTCATGTCTGCTTGTTATGTAATCGTTCCTACATAGAGCGAAAGGTAGCGCCGATCCGACTATACGTGTGTGTGATGAGTTTGTTTCTAGTTTTTGATTGGAGACCGTCTATTTCTCTACGTCTTCGACGTTTGGCTCGAGCTTATGTTCTGCATTATGGTTTAACGCTGATACTGTACGAATCATGTTCGCTGTGATGTGTGCGATATGAATGCGTGACACGCGGCGTGTTAAGTTATTTGTTATGTGTTTTGACTGGGTGAGCCAGGCCTCTTTGCGGCGACCCAGGTATCTGATCTGTGCTCTCGGATCGAGCTCATGAGCCGTTGACTGATTGATGTCATGCTATTACGATTCTTGTCGAAACGTGTCTTGGTATTATATTTTTTTATCCATCCTCCTTCGCATGTTTGATCTCTGAGTGTGAATGGTTGTGGAGTGGTTATCGGACCTGTGTTACTTTTCATTATTTCATGGTATTTGCTTTGTCATTATTCTTTTCGTATCTCGTTATTGTTTCCGGCCTCCTCAGCCGATTAATATGTTTATTTCGGGATTTTGCTCTCCTTTTACTTACTTTATTGACTCATGTTTATTTGTTTCCGTAACTATGGCAACTCCTTTCTTACCTCCTTGCGTTCCATATTTGTTTTCTTTCCTGCCAGCCTTGGTTCACTGGCGTCTTTGATTTCTGGGGATGCAATCTCATTGGAGATTATTGGGAGCCATGTTTCCTTTTTTGACAAAAAAAAAAAAACCTTGACCTCGTTTGGGGAGCTGAGTTAATTTTATTGTGTGAAAGCTGTCACTTTCACCTCATGATTCCAAATGATCGTTAGGAAAGGAATACTTTGGATCGCGTTTTAATTGCCACTGTCCGGTAATAAATAAAAGTAATTGTATCACAGTATATGATACCTCAGCTGCGACGGTGTAATATTCTATAAGTTTCAGGTTAATAAGTCAAGCGGTTTGATTGTGATTGGAGTATCTTTACAAAACATGTATGTGAGGATTTGACTTCCTCTATTCCCCATTCATTTGTTTTATGCCTATATTAAAACCTTTTCTCTCCAAGTTTATGTTAATAAACCTAATTAATTTAAATTGATTTCAGCTCTACGTTATTGTCTCTCTGCTTTGGGGGCATGTTTTTACACTTTGTTCTCTAGTCTAAGAGGCCCGGATTCAGCCCCTGGCAGTTTGTAGCCAGTTTTGACCGATCCAGAATAGGTAGCTGGAATACACTTCTTGACTGTAGTAGTGCGTTTGACACGGCAAATTATCCAAGCTCCGCTCTCTGCATATCGGCCCGATAGCTCTAATTTTTTTTAAGTCGTACCTTGAAATCGTCGCCAGTGCGTAGTGGTAAAAAATCAATGATTCCAATAGGCTGCAAAATCATCCGGTGTCCTTCAAGGGTCTGTTATAGGGCCCCTATTGTTCGTCTTGCATATTAATCACATATCCTCCACACTTCAGTATTGTAACTACCACTTATATGCTGAAGATCTGCAGATATACAAACACACCACCACAAATAATTTACATGAAATAGTTCAGCATATTAATTCAGATATTGAAAGGCTTACCTCGTATTCTAAAAAAACCACTTAATCCTAAATCCTCGTTAAACGCAAACTGTTATCATAGGGAACTCTAAATTATTACATGTAATAAGCAGTATCAAACCTCCTCCAATCATCATCAATGGCATTGCTCTACCGGCTTAAAAATGTAACTAATCTTGGAATCTGCATCAATGAGAATCTGACCTGGAATGAACACGTAACTAATCTATGGTCTGCCCTCTGTGGTGTAGTGGTTAGTATGATTAGCTGCCATCCCCGGAGGCCCGGGTTCGAAAACCGGCTCTGCCACGAAATTTGAAAATTGGTACGAGGACTGGAACGGGGTCCAATCAGCCTCGAGAGGTCAACTGAGTAGGGGTTGGTTCTATTCCCACCTCAGCCATCCTGGAAGTGGTTTTCCGTGGTTTCCCACTTCTCCTCCAGGCAAATGCCGGGATGGTACCTAAGTTAAGGCCACGGCCGCTTCCTTCCCACTTCCTTGTCTATCCCTTCCAGTCTTCCCATCCCCCACAAGGCCCCTGTTCAGCATAGCAGGTGAGGCAGCCTGGACGAGGTTCTGGTCATCCTCCTCAGTTGTATCCCCCGACCCAATAATTCAAGTCTCAAGCTTCAGGACACTGTCCTTGAGGCGGTAGAGGTGGGATCCCTCGCTAAGTCCGAGGGAAAAACCGACCCTGGGGGTTAAACAGATAAAGAGGAAGAAGTACGCACATTAGAAGAAGAGTGTTTAGGAGTGTTTTGGAGGAACTAGATCGGTGCATAGAGGGCAAGGAAGTGGTAATGATGGGAGACATGAATACTTTTTAAAAACTGATTGGCTTTCATTGAACAATAATAAAATTGTTGTGAGAATGAGATGAGGAGGGTGCACCGTCATATAGTGTGCATGCTGTGAAGAAGTGTGAATATGATCAGAACTTTGGTTCTAGATCTACATCAATATCAGATACACATCTTAAGTTTTAAAGACCAGTGAACTGTAATTTCATTTAAGACATCTTACTTGCGCGAAACTGGATATTCGCAGTCGCAGTGTTAAGGAGTATCAAGTGAATTAGTGAATAGTTGTTTTGAGAAAAGAAGCTTCCGTGGCTCAGGTGGTAGCGCCCGGGCCTCTCACCGCAGGCTTCCGTGGTTCAATTCCCGGTTACTCCCTGTGAGATTTGTGCTCCATTTTCTTATATACTTCCATCCTCAGTCTTCCTTGCAATGTACTGTCGAATAACTTGATTAAATATGAAGTGTGTATTTATCTGTAGTTGTTACATTCCTTGTTATTACCTGTCTCGTATAATGAGATTATTAGACACCTTCGATCATTTGGGAGATTCTTTTTCTTCCATATCCCTTTTAATAGTCCTTACAACCAAGGCAGTCCTAATGGACCCATCTCTGTATTGTGACCTTTCATGAATTTCTGATTTAGGGTTCAAGTTATCATACTATGCCACGGTTGGTGTCATGCGGAGATGCAAGAAACTCTACTCAAGGGACGTGCAAGTTCGACATTTTCACACCGTTAAACTTTGATATGTTATTGACGTACGAGACCGCATATCCTACAACTACTTAAGTCTATGCCATACTATTATACTGAACTTAGCCTATAAATAAGAATTCCGAGAATTATTTTTACTCTGGAAGGATATTCCGTTTTAATGAATGTCATTTTTAACGAAACTTTATTGAAAAACAATAGAAATAGCAACATGACTGGACAGCTAGTTAAAATTGAACATGATCATTGACTGTAAATAGCCAAATTAATGTGTTTGGTTACGATGAATCATAATAAAAAGCTTTCAAAATACAATCAAAATATGTTGGCAATATTATTAACATTAAATTCAAAGATCCAACGATTCCATCAAAAGATAAGGAAACCAACATAAAAATTGCTGAAAGCTTAAATTTAATGTTACAGATTCCATTATTTATATCATTTACTTGCTGGTTAACAAATAATATTTGAAGTATTTATTCTTTGGCCCTTTTATTCGTTGACCCCCAAAAATTCATGCCTTTCAATATTACGTCATTTCTTGAAATCATCACATGATTCAGTAAAATCTAATAAAACAACTTGAGTGCTCCAATGACATGCTTACAACGTTGTCTCTTATACCAACCGTACGATCAAAGAAACATAAATAAACTGTGGTCGATCTTTAAATATTAAGATTACGTAGTGATATTAGTAACCAGCATCATCTGGAAGTCTGTAAGAGCTGCATCTAGCCAATACACTTTCTAAAATGATGTCATCAAGAATAATAAATTGTCAAGAATTCCAATGACTCCGCAACCTCTAGTGTCCCCTATGAGAATCGTTAAAAATCTACGTCTAATGCTAACTACCAATTCTGTGGGCTACTATAAGAATATCATTAGCAGGAAATCAAGCTACGCATTGCGTTAAATAAGATTTACCCATTTCAACTGCGACATGGTTCACTTCTGCATGGTGTCATTCAGTATCGAAGATTCTATTCCACCCCTTCACATCTGCGTATAACTCGCTAACATTAAGTCCTAGGTTATCGTATTTGACGACTATCACATTGTTAATCTCAGTATTTTTCGAAAACATCATCAAGAAGATCACCTAACAATGCCTAAGTTATTGTTCTATCATCACCGCCATTAAATCCGCATGCATGACGAGCATCAATACTATTACCTCAATAATATATCATCGGGACTTTTTCGAAGATTGCATCATATCATTCAATGTACAACTCCCAATGAATTATTCTCCAATGATATCGCACATCAATCATTCACTTTATTTCGTCGACCCTCCTTCAAATCTCTCTCATTCCACATGCGCGTCATGCTCGAGTTAAATTTAACTCATCTATATATATAAAATAACTTGTCCTGACTGACTGACTGACTGACTGACTGACTGATTCATCATCGCCGAGCCAAAACTACTGGACAAAATGAAATGAAATTTTGGGGATACATTCATATTAAGATGTAGGTGCTCGCTAAGAGAGGATTTTTGGATATTCCATCGCTAAGGGGGTGAAAAGGGGGGTGAAATTTTAAAATGATTGAATCTATATCTCAAAACTTTAATAGTTTACAGACGTAAACATTAGTATTTAAAACCGTCTTTAAAAATAAGGAAACACGTATTTTTTTGTTTTCAGAAAATCCCAATAGGAGGGGTGAAAAAAGGTGATAAAAGGGTTGAATGCCTTTAATCAGGATACCGGTACTTACAAGTATATCTCAGAAACTGAACATATTACAGACCTGAAAATTTGTACTTTTGATCTCTTCTAAAAATAAAGAAACACGTATTTTTTTATTTTTGGAAAATCCGATTAATGGGAGGGTGAAAAGGGGGTTAATTTTTAAAATGAGTGTATCTATATCTCAAAACTTTGAAAGTTTACAGATGTAAAAATTGGTATTTAGAATCTTCATTAAAAATAAAGAAACGCGTATTTTTTTGTTTTCAGAAAATCCCATTAGGAGGGGTGAAAACGGGGGAAAAACGGGTTGAATGCCTTTCAAGAGGATACTTATATCTCAGAAACTTAAGATATTATAGACCTGAAAATTGGTGTTTGGGATCTCCTTTAAAAATAAAGAAACACGTATTTTTTGTTTTCGGAAAATCCAATTAATGGGGGGGGGGGGGGTGAAAAGGGGGTGAATTTTTAAAATGAGTGTATCTATATCTCAAAACCTTTAAAGCTTATAGGTGTAAAAATTGGTATTTAGAATCTCCCTCAGAAATAAAGATAAACGTACCTTTTTGTTTTCGGAAAATCCTTATACTGTAACAAGGGTGGAAAAGGGTGAAAAATGTGTTGAATGCCTTTAATGAGGCTACTTTTATTTCAGAACCTGAAGATATTACAGCCCTGAAAGTTGGTATTTGGGATCTGCTTTAAAAATAAACAAGATTTTTTTTTTCTTTTTTGGAAAATCCAAATATGGGGGGTGTGAAAAGGGGGGTGATTTTTAAAATGAGTGTATCTACATCTTAAAACTTGAAAAGTTTACAGATGTAAAATTTGGTATTTAAAACCTCCTTTAAAAATAAAGAAACATGTATTTTTTGTTTTCGGAAAATCCCAATAGGAGGGGTATAAAAGGGTGAATAATAGGTTGAATGCCATTATTTTAATTAAGCTACTGATATCTCAAAAATGAAGATGTTACAGACGTGAAATTTGATATTTGGATTCTGCTTTAAAGTAAAGAAACACGTATTCTCGAAAAATCCAATGAAGCCGGGGGGGGGGGTGAAAGAATTGAATAATTAATTGACTTAATTGTATGAGAATACTTACGTTTAATAAAAACTAAAGTTGTTACAGACGTGAAAATTGGTATTTGGATCTCCTTAAGAAACAAAGAAAAACGTTTTTTAGGCGGGGGGGAATCATCTTGGGGGGCGGGATTGAAAAGGAGTTGAATTCCTTTCATGAGGTCACACAAATCAAGAACAGAGGAAGTTAAATTCGTGATAATTGGTATTTAGAAGATCCTTAACTATTAAAGAAAAGGTTTTTGCTGGAATATTCAATTGGGGGGGGAGGAGTGTGAAAGGAAGTGAAAAAGTGAATTATTATTATGGGGATACTTATATCTCAAAACTGAAGGTAATAGACGTGAACATTGGTGTTTGGAATCTCCTTTAAACATAAAGAAACATGCCTTTCTGTTATTTTTTGCGGGGGGGGGGGGGGAGGTAAATAAACTTAACGGCGGTGGGGTGTAAAAGGAGGTGAGAATAGTTGATTTTACTGTTCATAATGTACTTATAAGGAGCCTCCGTTGCTCAGGTGGCAGCGCGCCTTGCTCTCACAGCTCGGTTATGTGGTTCAAATCCTGGTCACTCCATGAGACATTCGTGCTGGACCAAACGGAGGCGGGACAGGGTTTTCTCCGGATACTCCGGCTTTCCCTGTCATCATTCATTCCAGCAACACTGTCCAATATCATTTCATTTCATTTGTCATTCATTATCCATTGCCCCAGAGGAGTGCGACAGGCTTCAGCAGCCGGCACAATTCCTATTGCCGCCGCCAGATGGGAGCTTTATTCATTCCATTCCTGACCCTGTCGAATGACCGGAAACAGGCTGTAGATTTCCGATGTACTTATTCTGATCATAAATCGATCATTTTTTTATCTTTCCTGGGTTCGTTTTCAAGAGCCATCTTTTTCTTCGGAGAACGTTCTTAGATTACAGTACATTCTCCTGGCATATGAATAAAAATTTAAACACCTTTCAAATAAACGATAGGAATGAGATTGACCGTCCAATTGTTCACCTCTATAATAAGGTCAACAATGCACGGAATATGTCATTCGTATCACCAGAAATCCCGCACACTTGGCTACGCGCGACAATGGTGCTGGTCACATTGTTAACAATGACAGTGGCAGCAGATGTAATTTACCGCCAAGTAGCGGTCTTGCATCTTGCTTTGGAGTGCAGAACATCTATAATAATAATAATAATAATAATAATAATAATAATAATAATAATAATAATAATAATAATAATGTTCTGGACCGTCGTCAAATTGCAGACCGCGCTGGAAACGGGTCCTGGACGGGTAATGACTAAGAATGCAGTCCAGCCACGAGTTCAGTACCGCCAAGGCACCCAAGAGGACACCACGCCGGATCTCCTCAAGAATTTGATCCATATTAAAAATTCTTATAGGAAAAGATGGCAAAGATTTAGGGACCCAACTGACCGGGTGGAATACCTGGACCTAGCCCTGGAAGTACGAAATCGATTGCTTGAAAGAAATATTGAAAAATGGGAGGAAACTTGCCGTAATCTATTAGAAAACGAGTCAGATCGCGAATTTCGGCTGATTCTCTCAGATAACCAGTCAGATCGCGGATTTTGGCGGATTATATATAAAACAATAAGCATTCAATTATAAATTTCAGTATAATACCGTAGCGAAGCACGGGTATCTTGCTAGTCTTCCATATATTCAAGCACATTATTATCGAAGACTACCTCATTCTTACATACGTATAAAACAATAATCAATGCGATACTACCATTATTCCTCTCACGAAAACTACGCATATGATGTGAAATTAGAATCTTAGATGACTCCAATTTAAACACATGTTAACTATCTTATGGTTACCTCAAATATATATGCCTATGCAATAAATAATACTTTGATGTCCAATTTCGATGACAGTATTCTACTAAATGTAACGACCACGTTTTAGAAAATTGCCTGCGTAATATCTACTGTTAGATGCTCGAATTCAAAAATACCACACGAAAATTATGATTTCTCCTGGATTATTCATGATGAAATTCACAGCACTCTATATCTGTTACGAAATAATGAGTGACGATCACACGGTATCACTAAACATGTCACATTCTGACACCATAAAATGATCTACTCTACTTTAAGCAACTACATAGCAGAGAAAACGAAAGACACTTATTTTTGGTACTTATCATACCGATGGCTTCGGGAGAATGGCATCTCTGATCTCTCAGGTGTTAATTTCATCACCTGGCCTTCATCTTAACATTCTCCAGATCTCTCAGGACCACATCCCGAGTCAAGACCGACTCCAATTCTCAGACCGTAATATTAAAAAAACATGGCGGCCGATGTAGCCGGATTGCTGGTATTGGCTAACACCAAAATATCACGTACATATTATGTAAACGGCGGTAATCTATATATATAAAATAGCTTGTCCTGACTGACTGACTGACTGACTGACTGACTGATTCATCATCGCCGAGCCAAAACTACTTGACATAATGAAATGAAATTTTGGGGATACATTCATATTAAGATGTAGGTGCTCGCTAAGAGAGAATTTTTGGATATTCCGTTGCTAAGGGGGTGAAAATGGGGGGTGAAGTTTTAAAATGAGTGCACCTATATCTCAAAACTTTAAAAGTTTACAAATGTAAAAATTGGTATTTAGAATCTTCTTTGAAAATAAGGAAACACGTATTTTTTTGTTTTCAGAAAATCCCAATAGGAGGGGTGAAAAAGGGTGAAAATGGGGGAAAATGTGTTGAATGCCTTTAATCAGGATACCGGTACTTATATCTCAGAAACTGAAGATATTACAGACCTGAAACTTGGTACTTTTGATCTCTTTTAAAAATAAAGAAACACGTATTTTTGTGTTTTTGGAAAATCTAATTAATGGGAGGGTGAAAAGGGGGTGAATTTTTAAAATTAGTGAATCTATATCTCTAAACTTTTAAAGTTTGCAGATGTAAAAATTGGTATTTAGAATCTTCATTAAAAATAAAGAAACACGTATTTTTTGTTTTCGGAAAATCGCAATAGGAGGTGTGAAAAGGGGTGAAAAAGGGGTTGAATGCCTTTAATGAGGTTACTTATATCTCAGAAACTGAAGATATTATAGACCTGAAAATTGGTGTTTGGGATCTCCTTTAAAAATAAAGAAACACGTATTTTTTTGTTTCTGGAAAACCCAATTAAGGGGGTAAAAAGGGATAATATTTTAAAATGAGTGTATCTATATCTCAAAACTTTTAAAGGTTATAGGTGTAAAAATAGGTATTTAGAATCTCCATTAAAGATAAAGAAACACGTATATTTTGTTTTCGGAAAATCCTAATAGGAAGGGTGGAAAAGGTTGAAAAAAGGGTCGAATGCATTTCATGAGTCTACTTATATTTCAGAACCTGAAGATATTACAGACCTGAAAATTGGTGTTTGGGATCTCCTTTAAAAATAAATAAACACGTATTTTTTGTTTGTGGAAAATAAAATTAATGGGGGGGTGAAAAGGGGGTGATTTTTTAAAATGAGTGTATCTATATCTCAAAACTTTTTAAGTTTATAAATGTAAAAATTGGTATTTAGAATCTCCTTTAAAAATAAAGAAACACGTATTCTTTTGTTTTTGGAAAATCCCAATAGGAAGGGTGTAAAAGGGTGAATAACGGGTTGAATGCCTTTCATGAGGATACTTATATTTCAGAACCTGAAGATATTACAGACCTGAAAATTGGTATTTTGGATCTACTTTAAAAGTAAAGAAACAGGTAATTTTTCGTTTTTGGAAAATCCAAATATTGGGGGATGAAAACGGGGGTGAATTTTTTTAAATGAGTGTGTCTACATCTAAAAACTTTAAAATTTACAGATGTAAAAATTGGTGGTTAGAATCTCCTCTAAAAATAAAGGAACACGTATTTTTTTGTTTCCAGTAAGTCCTAATAGGAGGGGTGTAAAAGGGTGAAAAATGGGTTGAATGCCTTTAATGAGGATACATATATCTCAGAAACGAAATATATTACAGAACTGATAATTCGCATATGGGATCTCCTTTAAAAATAAAGAAACACGTATTTTTTAGTTTTTGGAAAAGCCAATTAATGGCGGTTAAACAGGAGTGACAAATTGGGGTGAATTTTTTGAAAGACTATATCTACAGAATATCTTGGAATCGTAAAATGTTACAGACGTAAAAAGTGGGTGTAAATCTCCTGTAAATGTAAAGAAATATAGGTTATTTGTTTTTGGAAACTCTACTTAAGGGGAACCCAAAAGGGGTGAAATTTTAAAATGAGAATTTTTACGGATATCTAAAAAACTTAACATGTTACAGAAGTGAAAAATGGTATTTTTTATCTCTATTAAACATAAAGAAAAATGTATTTTTAGTTTTTGGAAATACCACTTGGATGGAGGGCGGGGGGGGGCAAAAGTGACTGAAAATGGTGATGAATTCTTTTAATTAGGCTACTGATATCTCAAAAATGAAGATGTTACAGAAGTGAAATTTGATATTTGCAATCTGCTTTAAAAGTAAAGAAACACGTATTCTCGGAAAATCCAATGAAGGGGGGGGGGGGTGAAGGAATTGAAACATTAGTTGACTTAATTGTATGAGAATACATACATCTAATACTAAAGTTGTTACAGACGTGAAAATTCGTATTTGGATCTCCTTTAAAAACAAAGAAAAAGGCGTTTTGGTGGGGAAACCATCTTGGAGGGCGGGAGTGTAAAGGAGTTGAATTCCTTTCATGAGGACACATAAATCAAAAACTGAAGAAGTTAGAGTCGTGATAATTGGTATTTAGAAGATCCTTTACTATTAAAGAAACAAGTATTTTTTTGCGGGAAAATTCATTTAGGGGGAGGAGAGATTATTGTGAAATGAAGTGAAAAAAAGTAAATTATTTTTATGTGGATACTTATATCTCAAAACTGAAGGTAATAGACGTGAACATTGGTGTTTGGAATCTCCCTTAAACATAAAGAAACAAGCATCCTTTTAATTCTTTTTCGGGGGGGCTGTTAATAAACTTAACGGCGGTGGGGTGTAGAAGGAGCTGAGACCAATTGATTTTACTGTTATTAATGTACTTATAAGGATCCTCCGTTGCTCAGCGCGCCGGCCTCTCCCAGCTGGGTTCCGTGGTTCAAATCCCGGTCACTCCATGTGGCATTCGTGCTGGACAAAACGGAGGCGGGACAGGTTTTTCTCCGGATACTTCGGTTTTCCCTGTCATCAGCCATTCCAGCAACACATAATAATAATAATAATCCGGACCGTCGTCAAATTGCGGACCGCGATGGAAACGGCTCCTGGACGGGTAATGACTAAGAATGCAGTCCGGTCGCGGGTTCAGTGCCGCCAAGGCACCCAGTATGACAGCACGCCGGATCTCCTGAAGGATTATATCCGTATTAAAAATATTATAGGAAAAGATGGCAAAGATTTACGGACCCAACTGACCTGGAGGAATACCTGAGCCTAACCCGGGAAGTACGAAATCGATTGCTGGAAAGGAAGATTTAAAAATGGGAGGAAACGTGCCGTAAAATATTAGATCGGGAATTTTGGTGGATTCTCGCAGAGAACGAGTCAGATCGCGAATTTCGGCGGATTATATATCTAAAACAATAAGCATTCAATTATAAATTTCAGTATAATACCGTAGCGAAGCACGGGTATCTTGCTAGTTTAATATGATAAATGTAACATCGTAGGGAAAATTACTTTTACACGTATGAAAACACTTCGCCAACAAGTACGCACCACATATAATCCACTAGAATCACATACAGTATATTCTATTAGTAAAGAGACCAACAAGCTGATTATTTAGACATTTCAATTCGTTAAATAAATTTTCTCTTAGATTTCACTCCGCTGGATAGATGAAAATACATGATTAAACTGTTAAAATGATAATTCTAACATCATTCTGAATTTTTCAAAATAAATTAAGGTGCGAAATTCCTCGATTTATTCACTCTCATGAGAACTGTGAAAGATCAACTTGTCGCCTTAGTTTTGAAGTGATGGACAATTTCTTAAATTCACCACCCAATGAATGGGAAGTACACCCGAAATAATAATGTTATTGGCTATATGTCCCACTAACTACACTTTTTACGGGTTTCGGAAACGTCGAAATGCCGAAATTTAGTCCTGCAGTGGTTCCTTTTCCGTGCCAGTAAATTTACCGACATGAGGCTGACGTATCTATGCACCTTCCAATACCACTGGACTGAGCCGGGATCGAATCTACAAACTTGGGATCAGAAGGCCAGCGCCTTAACCGTCTGAGTACACACGAAATGATTATGTTAACCCAATGAACGGCCCTGGTAATGTTAAAGTAATATTGACATATGGCATAACAGCACTTCACACAATGATAGTAACCTTAGTAATGAAACGTTCAAACACTAAAGATATAATAGGATTTTACCCATTAAAGAACATGAGTGCTCCATCTGTCGCACTTACAAGTTTTGTTATATACGTACTCCAAGATCCAGCCAAACATCTCCGCAGGCAAAGCACAGATTATTGTAAAATACACTTGCATCTATATCACTAGACACTTTGAAGCAAGTAGACACTGACGGAATAACACAATATCAATTGCATTCTATCTAAATATATTCGAGGAATACGAATGGTTTGGAAGTAGAGAACTGGCTTCCCTAACCTCAGACTTATTCTCAAAATGGTGCATGCACGCTACGGTTTTGCCATGGACTTCAAAATAATCACGATGTATATTCCTAATCGATTTCTATTCTTAGTTCTATTCCGTAGGAAACTTAAGAATAGTTGTATGAGAAGCATTGCCATAGTTAGGCTAAAAACTGGTCCACCTAGTGCACTCATGTTGTTTAATGGGTAAAAACACGATCAAAACAAGCACATTCTCACATTACTGCATATAATTACAGATCCTATGTATCCACTGACTCATATAAATACACTCGCACATTTATATTCTACAAAGAAACTAACATTTATCGTCAACTATAAAATTACACCGACTAGGCCTACATACGATAACAACAAACCAAAACAAACCCATAATTCCAACAATTGCGGCTACTCGATTCGTCATCTTTGAAAGATCGAGAGTAGCATTAAGGTCTGAGGATTGGAGTCGGTCTTGCCCGAGTTTAGGCCCGCATTGTTTGGTTATTAGTTATCACATAACAATCTTTCATCATGTATGGCGACATCATAGCACCTGAAACACGTAATATGGAATTAGCACAATATTTTTTACATAAATACTATTTTACACTGTTTCGAATTAACACTCGCCTTATTATTTGAGAAAACAAGATATACCTTATCTCTTTACCAATCAATTCGTGCTATCTGTACAATAGTAATTCAATTTTAACAAATTTTAGATGCAATTTCTTTCTATCTGTGTGCAACGATTCTGATATATTTTAGTCTCTTTCCATTATCCGCATTGTTCTTACAAAAACAAAGTCCTTTTCTAAAATACAATAATAAAAATCGGCTTGCATTTAATAAATCCTCAGATTTTAGTAGCCTGTAATCTCCCTTCCAGATGATTTTGTCGTTTTAAGCATAACCTCTTTGATACACAACGCTCTTGTAATCACTGTTTTTGGTAAAGGAACATGTTTAACAATCCGTCGCCTTCTTAGCTTTACGTACCAATCGATTATTTTATAGTTGGTCTCTCGACTCTCGAATTATATTGTAATAAATAGACAATGCATGACCATCATAATGTGAATTAAACTTGGCCTGTATGATTTAATCCATTCCACGGCTTAAATTAGTACTTTTCCGATTTTATAGGTTTGTACGCTTTTTAAAATAATGTGGAGAACGAACTACACTCCACCTCTGTGGTGTAGTTGTTAGTGTGATTAACTGCCACCCTCGGAGGCCCGGGTTCGATTCCCGGCTTTGCCACGAAATTTGAAAAGTGCTACGGGGTCCACTCAGCCTCGCTAGGTCAAACGAGTAGAGGTGGTTTTGATACCTACCTCAGCCATCCTGGAAGTGGTTTTCCGTGGTTTCCCACATCTCCTCCAGGCAAATGCCAGGACGGTACCTAACTTAAGACCACGGCCGCTTCCTTCCCTCTTCCTTCTCTATCCCTTCCAATCTTCCTATCCCCCCACAAGGCCTCATGTTCAGCATAGCAGGTGAGGTCGCCTGGCGACGTGCTGGTCATTCTCCCAGTTGTATCCTCCGACCCAATAACTCACGCTCCAGGACACTGCCTTTGAGGCGGTAGAGGTGGGATCCCTCACTGTGACCGAGGGAAAACCAACCCTGGAGGGTAAACAGATTAAGGAGGAGGAGAAGAAGAAGAAGAAGAAGATGAACTATATAGTATAAGATGGTACGTTCTGAATGAAGTTAGGTTTTATTACTCGTGCCAAATCTCAGAATACAATTGACACATTATTTGCCATATGAACCATACTAATTTCAAAGTGAAACTAATACATGTTCAAAGGTTTTCAGCTCTAAATTTGGTACTTTCAATAGGCTGTGGTTTAGTATAAATCAAGTCGTCCCATGATGCAACGAGGTAGGCACTTGGAACAGTAAATATGGAATACAGACACTTCTAAGACGTGCACCCCCATACACACACACGCTCGCGAATGCGCGCCGTTGTGCAGGAATTTTGTCCTGCAGTATTAGTTTTACGCGCCAGTAAATCTACCGACACGACGATGACGTATTTGAACACCCCTTCAAATACCACCGGACGGAGCCACGATCGAACCTGCCAAATTGCATTCAGAAAGCCAGCACCTCTAACGTTTGAAACACTCAGCCCGGCGAGAGAGAGAGAGAGAGAGAGGGGGGGGGGGAATGAGCGACGGGGGGGCTCATACGACATTGACTCGAAAGATATGTCTAAGGTCTCAAGAGTTAAAAAGGCAATTTACGATGTGGCCGCCAGAGATAATAACACTGATATAACCAAGGGCAATGCTTGTATCGATAGAAGCCCGCCTGGTGGCCATGATCGTTAAGGCGCTGAAGTCTAAAAACGGTCTAACACCGAGGTTAGCCGGTTCGAGTCCCGTTGGTCGAAAAAATTTTCACCATCAGAATGTTGGCCGGCAGGGTAGGGGAGGTGGTGGTATACAATTTCTAATCACTAGATTGCGTGCCAAAAGCCTGGATTAAATTCCAAACCTCTCCGCAGTGCTCATATGGAGTGAGGGCATATGACGCTGTTGATGGTGATTCGTCCGTCGGATGGGGACGTTAAGCCTTGAGCAGACCCCTTGGTGCTATTCGACAGGAGTAGGCTATGTGCCGGCAACGGGTTTCACCCTCTCCCTACTATCATATATCACGTCATTCATTTCATCTCTCATTAACTCCTCTGATGAGGTTGACGTCAGGAAGGGCATCCGGTCATAAAAAACCGCCACGACAAATTCATCTCACCTCATACCCGACCCCGTAGGGAAACGGGACAAGGGTTGGACAAACAATGCTTGTATCGATAGAATACAAAACAATGGACCAGATAGTGAACATGTACTGTACTTTAGAATTCTAAAAGGGTAGATAGGCAGGCTACCAAGAAACAATGATACATGGCATATAGGATAGTGATAATGAGTGGTTGCGATAGTGACTGTTGTTGGAAGTTCAAAAACAATACCGTATTCCGACTCTCTTAACGTTAATCATAAGAAGGAAGTCAGAAACTTTGACGAATGAATGTGGCAGCTAAAGAAAAGGTAAGGATATGAAAGGTGTGGTATGATGACTCCAGAGGGCCGGATATTAAGGATATGAAAGACAGGAGCACGGGTCAAGTAAGCAATGCCTGACTCAGCTAGGGCTCTGCAATTCACAAGATTCTACGATTCAACGAATTCAACGAAAAAGATGACGTATACGAAGAGACTTCGTACAACAGTACAGTAAACATCTGAAGTAATACGTTAAAACATGGAAGTAGAACGTGACGTAAATATATCAAGTTAACAGAGCAGCAACGTGTGGTGTAGTTGTTAGTGTGATTAGTTGCCACCCCCGGAGGCCCGGGTTCGATTCTCGGCTCTGCCACGAAATTTGAAAAGTGGTACAGGTGCTGGAACGAGGTCCACTCAGCCTCGGGAGGTCCACTGAGTAGAGGTGGGTTCGATTCCCACCTCAACCGTACTGGTAGTGGTTTTGCGTGGTTTCGCACTTCTCCTCCAGGCAAATTCCGGGATGGTACTACACCCTACCATCCAATATCATCTCACTAATCTGCTTCAAGAATGGGGGTTAATTGCATAAGTCACATAAGGTGGTAGTAGGCATATTTTCCCGCCAGCTTCTCAGGGTAAAAATATGAACTTCGTCCATAAAAACTGTTAATATAATCGCAGGTTCCGTTGAAGAGTGAAAATAGTATCATATCAATCATTCAACACCCTCCCCCAATATTCAAAAAAGTAATCACGATATTGATCATATAATTTCATAGATTACTACTATTATCATCTATACTACCTTATAGCTACATATCATTACCTATTTTCAGAAAGAAAACGCAGAAATAATCCTAACACTGGTTTATTAGCATGCTAATATTGTAACGTTTTAGATGACTACCAATAAATAAAATCATGAATAAAAATATATAAATAACATTACTCAAAAACGTAATAAAATTAATAAACATAATTAATCGAAATGTACGTAGTATGGGCGCCAGAGTTCACCAGAATGGATCCCTTGAATTTAGATAGAGCATATTAATTCTTAATATCCCAGGGCGTGTACATAATGCTGCGTACTGGTACAACTGCTTCAGGCCTTACCTAACCTTCTGAAAACGACTAAATAGGTGGGAACTGCACCTAGGTTCATCAATAACTCCACTGATTCTAAAATATCTAACTATATTCTCAATCAAATCCGTGCATGAGCACCTCATCAACACACCAAAATACTCTTATAATACACAAACAAAAGATTGCTGGAAGACTCCATATTTACAACAACAATAAAGAAAACAGTAGGAAAACGAAAGCGAGAACTATGTCACCATTTGCAAATAGTCCTTTGAACAATGCGCATATATGTAGATAAATACCCTTCACTGTCTCTGTATCAACACGACTTACCGATTCTCATAATCGGCACTTATAAAATCACACACATACTGTACCTCGTGATACTGTGTTCACAGACTTTAACACTTGTTGTAAAGATATATACATTTGAGCAACACACGCTTGTCGATCCTGAACATAAATTATGGAAAGTCTGAGATAGCTTTCACTAAACATATAATGCCAGGCCGCCACAAGTGCTACAATACCTAATGCTTAAGCACTCCACAATTTGTCGATCATCCACTTTCCACGAACATAACAAGACTACGTTCCACGAACGTTTGAAGTTCAGTCCCTTGTAGCCGTGTCACTCGAATCCCGTATATCCGGCACTACTTCCTTCTCGTGCAGTGTGTCAGGTTCCCGCCTTTTGATGAACCTTTATAGACATCAGCATTCCCCTTCCTCTCACATGATACGTCTGGATTGATCCTCGCCAGCCAATCATGGTAGATCCTCTTGTCAAGACCATGCCCTGAACTACTTCTTGGTCCCAAGACATAAACAAACTCTCTGGGATGTTTCACATGAGTCACAGAATTTCCTAGTACAATATCAACAAACTCATGTGATTCTGGGCTATTCACATGATTCATCGAACTTACCGACAACAACAAGTACATTTCATATGACACTGGCATGGCCGCATGAGTCATAAAAATTACCGGAGTCCAATATAGCAATGTTTTCCCACTCGTTGTTCAAAACAAACCACTCATACTACATATATGGAGGTCTCCCAGCTTATAAATATAAATGACATAATATACAAATAAAATACTACTACTACTACTACTAATAATAATAATCGAATACTGACAAGAACATCTCTCACTTCTACATATAGTGCGAGGGTGTGATATATGTACTATCACATAACGCCTCCATGGTGAATCGATGATCTATATATATAAAAGCAAGTCGGGCTGGAGCGATGTATATATAAATATTTAAAAATGAAAAAAGACGTGAATTAATGAGGCACTTCCAGAAATCTCAGAAATTTGAAACTTGGTACGAGGGAAACTGATGACCCCAAGATCGCTAGAAAAATCCGAAATTCTCAAAATTCCCTGAAGGGGGCACGCTGGGGGGGCTCAAATTTTGGGCTCAGCATAAGAACACAGTCGTATAGTATATCCAAAACGATAACCTATAGGTTTCGTGGGCTTAAAAATTTTCGGGAATTTCCTCATTTTTATCCCCTATCCCCCCAAATCAAGATGGCGGCACAACCTGCCAGACGAGGTAGACAATTGAAATTTGGTGAATATATAGCTTTTGGTCCCTAACCGACGGGAAAATTCCAAGATGTTCAAATTTTTCACTTTTTACCCCCAAAGATATCGAAATATGGAGGCAATTTTAATGACTGTGCAGACATTCCTTTTGAGCTATTTTTTGGCTAAACGGTAAGTCGTATCACAAAACGGATGGCACAATGTCCCTTCAATTCGGAGTGATCTACAACTTTGGTCCTGTGACATTTTGTCGTATCTCTCTCCCTTATACGTTAAATTTGGCCGTATTTCTGGATTGTTCGTAAATTTGGAGATTTTTACAAGTAAATTTCAATGTTTGACACACTTATAAGAATGATAGGATGATCGCGCTAGGTGTGCACATTGGCACCATTAAGAGACATATGTGTACGAAATTTCATGATTCTAGCTTATACATAAGTAGGCAAATTGTAATGTAAAATGTTAAAAATGCACCCAAATTTCACCATATCCAATATTTGAACTCAATTTACCCCCTTAATATGGGAGATACGAGGATATGGTTTAAAAAGAAAGATTTAGAGCGATAAATGAGGCGTCTGATGGCGCAAACCGTTTCTTAATATCATAAACCGTTTAGGAGATATGAATCTCGAAGTGGAAGTCTGCACTTTTCAACGTGCTCATGCTTATCCGTCATCTATATATATAAAGTAGCTTGTCCTGACTGACTGACTGACTGACTGACTGATTCATCATCGCCGAGCCAAAACTACTGGACATAAAGAAATGAAATTTTGGGGATATATTCATATTATAATGTAGGTGCTCGCTAAGAGAGGATTTTTGGATATTCCGTCGCTAAGGGGGTGAAAAGGGGGGTGAAATTTTAAAATGAGTGTGTCTATATCTCAAAACTTTAAAAGTTTGCAGATGTGAAAATTGGTATTTAGAATCTTCTTTAAAAATAAGGAAACACGTATTTTTTTGTTTTCAGACAATCCCAATAGGAGGGGTGAAAAAGGGTGAAAAATGGGTTGAATGCCTTTAATCAGGATACCGCTACTTATATCTCAGAAACTGAAGATATTACAGACCTCAAAATTGGTACTTTCGATCGCTGTCAAAAATAAAGAAACACGTATATTTTTGTTTTTGGAAAATCCAATTAATGCGAGGGTGAAAGGGGGGTGAATTTTTAAAATGAGTGCATCTATATCTCAAAAGTTTTAAAGTTTAGAGATGTAAAAATTGGTATTTAGAATCTTCATTAAAAATAAAGGAACACGTACTTTTTTGTTTTCGGAAAATCCCAATAGGAGGGGTAAAAAGGGGTGAAAAATGGGTTGAATGCCTTTAAAGAGAATACTTATATCTCAGAAACTGAAGATATTACAGACCTCAAAATTGGTACTTTTGATCGCTTTCAAAAATAAAGTAACACATATTTTTTTGATTTTGGAAAATCCAATTATTGCGAGGGTGAAAAGGGGGGTGAATTTTTAGAATGAGTGCATCTATATCTCAAAAGATTTAAAGTTTAGAGATGTAAAAATTGGTATTTTGAATCTTCATTATAAATCAAGGAACACGTAGTTTTTTGTTTTCGGAAAATCCCAATAGGAGGGGTGAAAAGAGGGTGAAATTGGGTTGAATGCCTTTAAAGAGAATACTTATATCTTAGAAACTTAATATATTACAGGCCTGAAAATTGGTATTTGGGATCTACTTTAAAAATAAAGAAACAGGTATTTTGTCGTTTTGGGAAAATCCAAATAATGGGGGGGGTGAAATGGGGGATGAAATTTTTAAAATGAGTGTATCTATATCTCAAAACTTTTAAAGTTTATATATGTAAAATTTGGTATTTAGAATCTCCTTTAAAAATAAAGAAACATGTATTTCTTTGTTTTCTCTAAATCCCAATAGGAGGGGTGTAAAAGGGTGAATAATGGGTTGAATGCCTTTAATGAGGATACATATATCTCAGAAACTGAAGATATTACAGAACTGAAAATTTGTAAACGGGATCTCCTTTAAAAATAAAGAAACACGTATATTTTTGATTTTGGAAAATTCAATTCATGGCGGTTAAACAGGAGTGGTAAATTGGGGTGAATTTTTTGAAAGACTATATCTACAGAATATCTGGGAAGCGTAAAATGTTACAGACGTAAAAAGTGGGTATTTGGAATCTCCTCTAAGTGTAAAGAAACATAGGTGATTTGTCTTTGGAAACTCCACTTAAGGGGAACTAAAAAGGGGTGAAATTTTAAAATGAGAATTTATACAGTATATCTCAAAAAACTTAACATGTTACAGAAGTGAAAAATGGTAATTTTTTAATTCTATTAAAAATAAAGAAACGTGTATTTTTAGTTTTCGGAAATACCACTTGGGAAGTGGGGGGGGTAAAAGTGACTGAAAATGGTGTTGAATTCTTTTAATTAGGCTACTGATATCTCAAAAATGAAGATGTTACACACGTGAAATTTGATTTTTGCAATCTGCTTTAAACGTAAACAAACACGTATTCTCGGAAAAGGGGGTTTGGGGGTTAAAGGATTGAAAAAATTAATTGACTTAATTGTATGAGAATACATACATCTAATAAAAACTAAAGTTGTTACAGACGTGAAAATTGGTATTTTGATCTCTTTTAAAAACAAAGAAAAGCGCGTTTTGGGGGGGAAACAATCTTGGGGGGGGGGCGGGAGTGAAAAGGAGCTGAATTCCTTTCATGAGGACACATAAATCAAAAACTAAAGAGGTTAGAGTGGTGATAATTGGTATTTAGAAGATCCTTTACTATTAAAGGAACAAGTATTTTTTGCCTTAATATCACTTTGTGAGGGGGGGGGGGGTAAGTGTGAAAGGAAGTTAAAAAAAGTGAATTATTTTTAAGGGGATACTTATATCTCAAAACTGAAGGTAATAAACGTGAACATTGGTATTTGGAATCTCCTTTAAACATAAAGAAACACACCTTCTTTTAATTTTTTGGGGGGTGGGGGTAAATAAACTTAACGGCGGTGGGGTGTAAAAGGCGGTGTGACCAATTGATTTTACTGTTCATAACGTACTTATAAGGAGCCTCCGTTGCTCAGGCGGCAGAGCGCCGGCCTCTCACAGCTGGGTTCCGTGTTTCAAATCCCGGTCACTCCATGTGACATTCGTGCTGGACAAAATGGCGGCGGGACAGGTTTTTCTCCGGATACTCCGGCTTTCCCTGTCATCATTCATTCCAGCAACACTGTCCAATATTTCATTTCATTTGTCACTCATCGATCATTGCCCCAGAGGGGAGCTTTGGCAGCCAGCACAATTCATATTGTCACCGCTAGATGGGGCTTTATTCATTCCATCCCTGATCCTGTCGAATGATAGGAAACAGGCTGTTGACTTTCGATGTACTTATTCTGATCATAAACCGATCATTTTTAATCTTTCCTGGGTTCTTTTTCAACAGCCATCTTTTCCTTCGGAGAACGTTCTTAGATTAGAGTAGATTCTCCTGGCATATAAATAAAAATTTAAATACATTTGAAATAAACGATAGGAATGATATTGACCGTCAAATTGTTCACCTCTATAATAAGGTCACTAATACACGGAGGTATGTCATTCGTATCGATAGAAATCCCGCACACTTGCCTACGCGCGACAATGGTGCTGGTCACATTGTCAACAATGACAATGGCAGCAGATGTAATTTACCGCCAAGTAGCGGTCTTGCATATTGCTGTGGGGTCCAGAACATATAATAATAATAATGATAATAATAATAATAACAACAATAATAATAATAATAATAATAATAATAATAATAATAATAATAATAATAATAATAATAATAATAATAATAATAATAATGTTCTGGACCGTCGTCACATGTGCGGACCACGCTGGAAACGGGTCCTGGACGGCTAATGACTAAGAATGCAGTTCGGCCGCGGGTTCAGTAGGCTACCGCCAAGGCACCCAAGACGACACCACGACAGATCCCCTGAAGGATTTGATCCATATTAAAAATGCTTATAGGAAAAGATGGCAAAGATTTAGGGACCCAACTAACTGGGTGGAATACCTGGACCTAGCCCGGGAAGTACGAAATCGTTTGCTGGAAAGAAAGATTGAAAAATGGGAGGAAACTTGCCGTAATCTATTAGAAAACGAGTCAGATCGCGAATTTTGGCGGATTCTCGCAGAAAACGGGTCAGATCGCGAATTTGGGCGGATTATATATCTAAAACAATAAGCATTCAATTATAAATTTCAGTATAATACCGTAGCGAAGCACGGGTATCTTGCTAGTCTATATATATAAAAGCAAGTCGGGCTGGAGCGATGTATATATAAATATTTAAAAATGAAAAAAGACGTGAATTAATGAGGTACTTCCAGAAATCTCAGAAATTTGAAACTTGGTACGAGGGAAACTGATGACCCCAAGATCCCTAGAAAAATCCGAAATTCTCAAAATTCCCTGAAGGGGGCACGCTGGGGGGGCTCAAATTTTGGGCTCAGCATAAGAACACAGTCGTATAGTATATCCAAAACGATAACCTATAGGTTTCGTGGGCTTAAAAATTTTCGGGAATTTCCTCATTTTTATCCCCTATCCCCCCAAATCAAGATGGCGGCACAACCTGCCAGACGAGGTAGACAATTGAAATTTGGTGAATATATAGCTTTTGGTCCCTAACCGACGGGAAAATTCCAAGATGTTCAAATTTTTCACTTTTTACCCCCAAAGATATCGAAATATGGAGGCAATTTTAATGACTGTGCAGACATTCCTTTTGAGCTATTTTTTGGCTAAACGGTAAGTCGTATCACAAAACGGATGGCACAATGTCCCTTCAATTCGGAGTGATCCACAACTTTGGTCCTGTGACATTTTGTCGTATCACTCTCCCTTATACGTTAAATTTGGCCGTATTTCTGGATTGTTCGTAAATTTGGTGATTTTTACAAGTAAATTTCAATGTTTGACACACTTATAAGAATGATAGGATGATCGCGCTAGGTGTGCACATTGGCACCATTAAGGGACATATGTGTACCAAATTTCATGATTCTAGCTTATACATAAGTAGGCAAATTGTAATGTAAAATGTTAAAAATGCACCCAAATTTCACCCTATCCAATATTTGAACTCAATTTACCCCCTTAATATGGGAGATACGAGGATATGGTTTAGAAACAAAGATTTAGAGCGATAAATGGGGCGTCTGATGGCGCAAACCGTTTCTTAATATCATAAACCGTTTAGGAGATATGAATCTCGAAGTGGAAGTCTGCACTTTTCAACGTGCCCATGCTTATCCGTCATATATATATAAATAAAATCGTAACGACCGTATGTCTGTACATTGATTATTTTGGCGAAATTTCCGTACAGTTATCCGCTTCAGGTGTAATAATGACCATCTGCATCATTTTTAGCTTTGGTGTCTGTTTGTCTGTTTGTTTGTCTGTTTGTCTGTTTGTCTGTCCTTCTATAACTTGAAAACTACTGGATATATTTCCACCAAACTTCATATTTAGAATCCACCTGTCCTTGGGTAGGTTTTAGCGCAAAAAATAAAATCGTAACGACCGTTTGTCTGTACATTGATTATTTTGGCGAAATTTCCGTACAGTTATCCGTTTCAGGTGTAATAATGACCATCTGCATCATTTTTGGCTTTGGTGTCTGTCTGTTTGTTTGTCTTTTTGTCTCTTTGTCTGTTTGTCTGTTTGTCTGTCCTTCTATAATTTGAAAACTACTAAATATATATATTTCCACCAAACTTCATATTTAGTATCCACCTGTCCTTGGGTAGGTTTTAGCGCAAATATCGTTTCTAAATCCCTGAACTGAGTGGGGATTTTTACGAAACCGAAACCGTGATTTTGCACTCCCTCAAAGTATACACAACCGAACTTAATGGAAATCAACCTGCCTTAATGAAAATTAATTTCTAAACCTTTTTTTCTCATGTGCATCATTTCGATAACAGGATTTAGTAAGGGAGATATCATTAACGGACCGTTTTTCGGTACAAATCCCAGCGGACTTAACGCAAGAGCGGGTGCGTGTAAAGCGTACTTCTTACAACTTGAAAACTAACAAGATATTTGAACCAAACTTTATATATAGCATCCATCTGTCCGAGGGTAGGTTTCCTTGGTGTCTGTTAGTTAGTTAGTTTGTTTGTTTGTTTGTTGGTCTGTTTGTCTTTCTCTAACTTGAAAACTACTGGATATATTTCCACCAAACTTCATATTTAGAATCCACCTGGCCTTTGGGGAGGTTTTAGGGCAAATATTGTTTCTAAATCCCTGAACTAATTGGGGGTTTATACGAAACCGAAACCGTGATTTTGCACTCCCTCAAAATACACACAACAAAACTTAATGGAAATCTACCTGCCTTAATGGAAATTAATTTCCAAACCTTTTCTTCACATGTGCATCATTTCAATCACTTACAGGAAAGATAGTATGATCAAACTCTACACGAACATTGGCCCGCCCAGTACCCATATATGAGCCAAATGCTATGTCACATAATTATCCGAAAAGTAATGCAATGTAAGATATTCTTACACAAATTTCAACCTATTCAACGTTTCTGATTCAATCTGACCCATGAATAGATTAGATGCGAGAAAATATCATAGGACCAGCAAATTAGATCGCTAAATACTGCTCCTTACGGTACGATCCTTTGTCGATATGACGTACCGTTTAGCAGCAGTTAATCTGTAAATGAAGGTCCGCAATATTGTAAACATTCATATACTTTCGGATGTCCATCTGTATATATTCATTGATGTCGATTTGTAGCGATCGAGAAAGGATGTGTCTGCTATTGTAATCAGTACTCCCTACAACGACTTTGACTGCTGGCAGTAGGAATGGGGTCCTTCTCCAACTCCTGTGTAACTGGCATTAGTAAGGAGGGCCTACCATTTTAATGAATAATTCACTTTTCGATTTGTCTTGCAGAAGGCAAGGGATCATGCAGTTTTGTTCGAAAGTCCCCTACTCTATTGTGTTTGGCTCTAGGTCAGGGTGCCCGCCATTATAAACAAATGTTCCAATCTAAAATTTGACTAGCATTAGGCATAGTGGCCTGCTATTTTCATGGAAACTCACTAATTCTGTGTGACTGGCAGTAAGCTGGCTAGCAGCAGTAAAAAGGGACTGTCATTATAATGATAACTGCACAACTCAATTTTGACTGGTGGTAGGGAAGTTGCCTGGTATTATAATAAAAACTCCTCAACTGTAACCTGTCTGAAAGTAGGAAATGGGTCTGCCATTGTAACTAAAACTCCCCAAAACGATTGTGACCGCGCAGTAGGCATTGGGGCCTGCAATTATAATGTAAACTTGCCAACTCGATTGTGAATGGCAGTAGGCAAGTGAGCCTGCCGCTATCATCACAACTCCGCAACCCTCACTTTACATTGGAAACAACGTATGTGGACCTCCCCATGCTATTTCTCGGATAAGGCTAAGAGACATGCAATTTTAAAACAATCTCATTTGATGAACGCACAGTATTTACGTCGATATCCGTATACAATGTAGAATACCGTAGCGAAGCACGGGTACATTTGCTAGTATCACATATAATGATTCACCATAAAACAGAACTTCATAAATAACCCTAGAATGGCATAACTGAACACTTCAACTACTGTGATAAAGATATATAGATTGCTTCTACTGCATTATATTCGCACACGCGAAATACAAGTTGTCCAAACAATAATGATAATAATATGGCTATATACAAACAACTCCGATTGTTTCATATATCGTTGAATACAATCCCTTCTTACTACTGTACACATAACTCATAATTGATAATATTTACATCAAAGGTGCGTACCGCAATACACTCTATCGCACACACAAACATTCATCCCATTCGGTAACACAAGAATCATACAAACTTTCATTCGGAACAAAGAAATCCCAATTTCTGAAATATTCGGGAATCTTACTACGTTTTCTCTTCCACCAAACCATAATTAATGCAAGCAAACAGATTACATACTTTTTCACACAACAACATCGATATCATTCAACACGCCATTCAAAACATTCACACAACTCTCACCCTTAACTAAAACATTACACACTCCCTTGAAAATACTTTCTTTCATCTCACGCACACTTTCATTCTCACTTACGCTCACTCTATTACACAAATTATTACCATAATTCACTATGAAATCACCATCATTACTACTAAATGCCTCAACAATTAATCCTTTCTCACTACCTTTCATATCAGCTCCCACTCGCACCACTTTCATACCAATAACACTGCTACTCTCGACTCTCTTATCAGAAGTTTCATTATTCTCAAAGTCACCATTTTCACACATAATCGACCTAAATTTACTCTTCTCACATACACTTAAATCAACAAAAACATCCTCATGATGTATACTCCGTAAACACTCTTTAGTTACTAGTACCATATTTTTTATTATTTTTCTCCAGACCTACAGTATACAATACCCATTTGATCTGATAAATGAGGAAAATAACAATGTCCAGCCTATAGCCAGGATTACACTACAATAATATGAGCAACAGATACTGATAACTGGCCATGCATAGCTCCTTACCGGAGATCCAATAGCCTTAGCGGACAAACAGGCAAATTAAAATAGTAAATTAAAAAGGGCATAAATACAATAGAACAATTTAAAATGGAATGAAATGAGCCACTGAGAGGTGCTAAATTAAATTAAAATGAGTGGCGAATGCTGGTAATCAGTTACGCTGTACTATCACTGTTACCACACAAGTACTACACTGTTTGGCGTTCCATACTGCAGTTAATAGCAACTCTAAGCAAATACAATAAGCGCATACCCCTACTTACCATAATCGCTCACACATATGTGCCCCAATCACCTTACATCCCTAACTTCTTCAATAACAACCACCATGTAACAGCACAAACCAATTTTATCAGTCTCAAAATCTGCCTTAAATCACGATATATTAGCCTCTATAATTTTCTCCATCCACCTCTACCTAATACCACACTTACTATTCTATTTACTCTAATACCATACTCTTATATCTGATATATCTGTTCTAATAATACACCAAACACATATCACGCACCAAATATCATCTAACATGTACATCTATCTTTACGCTAATTATTCAATCCCCCACCATCAATTGCTTTCATGATTTCGTCATCATTACACCAACTAATCGCTTTTCTCAACCTTATAATCTCATATTCATAATTTCAATGATCATACCAAACATGTATCGCCAACGAATAACATAACATTGCACCAAATATTCACTTTCCTCAGCCTTCAATCCACAATTCATACCAAACACATATTTACATAAAATTGCCATACTTCACTCCTGAATCCAGTAAACAATACACTAGTTACTTTACCAATTTTATTTGTACCTTACATTCGCCTTTTGTTCCTATATCATACCAACACAGATACACATGCAAATAACATCAACTTACTCCATTATTATCCTCTACCTATTATACCAACACATACCACCATCACCGTCAAGTTCACTACACGGACACACCAATTACAACTTCAACTCCACCTCATAAAACACCTCAAGACAATTATTCAAACAAACACCACTTCTCAATTATCATCCCTTTCCACACATAATTTCTGCTATTATATGTACCACCACTTCTCCATCTCCAGATTTCAGCAATAAATAAACACATACAGACACACCAATTACAACTTCAACTCCACCTCATAAAACACCTCAAGCAAACACCACTTCTCAGTTCTCATCCCTTTCAACACTTAAATTCTGCTATTACATGTACCACCCCTTCTCCATATCCAAATTTCAGCAATAAATAAACACCCTTCATTACCTACATATTCAACCATACTTAACCAATTTCAATACCAAGCCATATTCCACATTAAATTTGCCATCACGACCGCCAAATCAAAATTTACAAACGAACACCACATCTCAATTCTCATCCCTCTCAACACTTACAATCTACCATTACATATACCACTACTTCTCCCTCTCCACATTTCAGCAATAAATAAACACACTTCATTAATAAATACGCACACTTCACTCCCTACCAAAAAACTACCACCATCATCGTCAAATTTCCTATAGCGACACCTACCTCCAACTCCACTTCATAAACACACGTCTCGATAACCATGCCCTTAATAACTTACTTACTGTCTTTATTATAGTTTCTGCTTCTTGTTACAATACTCTCATCACTTTTCTTAACTCCCCACATATCCCTAAAGGTTCTGCTTCTTCATCTGCTCCTACTCAGATCGAGACTCTCCCAGGTTGCCTCTGACCTTACTTTTTTACCCCGCGCTTCCCTTACTTCACTGCTTTCACTTCCCTGCCTTTCCTCTTCACTGTTCATGGTCACATTTTCACTTGGCACCTCTCCCTGACTCTCTTCACACAGTACACTGTTACTTTTGGTATTAACATTACTGCCTTCCCCCCTCTTCTCCCTTATCAGTATCCTTTACTTGCCTATCTTTCCCACTGATCGCTACACTTCTCTCTGACTCTTCGTCTTGTTTTATCTTAATTTCTAGGTCCATCAGTCCATTCACAGACCAGATTCTATTCCAGTTGTTGCTTGACACCACTAGTTCCTGTCCTCTGATGAATGCTCTCAGCCCATTATGTCTAGCTCGTATCATATGTTTTCTAAGAACTTTTTGGTTCCTAACAGCTTCAGTTCCCATGTCCCTCTTGATCCATATTTTTTCATTCTGTATGTTACCCGCATTGCCGACCACAATATCAGCCATCAACGTAGAAAATAGTTGTACTTTGATAGGCCTGTTGCCTCTAATTCTTCCCACTCTCTGCACATCATCTATGTCCACTTCACTAAAATTGATTTTCATTTTCCCCTGAATTAGATCCACTACTTTATAAATTGTAAGCAGTTTATCCTCTCTCTTCTCCTCAGGCACGCCATATATAAATAGGCATTTCTTTCTACGATTTAGAGTGTTGGCTTCCACTTCTGCTTTCAGTTTCAGCGTCTCCTCTTCTAATCTTCCTTTTTTCTCTTAATGCTGCAACTTCTTCGGCATTTTTCCTTACTTGCGATGCTGTGTCTTCTGCCCTTCTTCGGAACCATTTCTTCATTTTTTCAAACTCTTTCGTTTGCTCTTGAATCATAGTTTTGAGTTGCTCAAAGGAGCAGACTTCTACAACCACCTCTTTTTCAACTTTTCTGATTGCTTCCATGTCCTCCCGGCTCATATTCCCACTGGAAGTCGGACCTGGGTTCAGTTCTACCCCACCAATCCATAACATTATCATAATCACCACCGCTGATAGCATTAATTCACCTTTCGTTTCCATTTCTATTTTACACCCTTTTGTCTTCACTTCTTCTTTCTTCCCTGCCATCTTCCTATGATCGCCCTGTATTGCTCCACACCAATCATTGTCCATCAGCTCCTCACTACTTTCTTTCACTCAGCACCTACACTCCCTTCTGCCACTCCAGGGAGCCTCCGCTCAATACGTCTGCACTCGCCAGTGGCTTGGGCTGAACTGTGTGTCTTCAGTTACTGAACAACCTTCATGAACTTCACAAAAAACTTCACTTTCAATTTCAGAAACTTCTGTAAGATTATCGATCATAACACCGCTATTACCATCACCACTAGCACAAAGTAAGTCATCCGACACATCTTTCTTACTTTCATCACGCCCCTACACACAAAATTACAAAACACATGGTCATACAATATTTCCTCTACGTCTACAATGATATAACTTACCTGTTTCATCGCGTGAATAGGAATTCCGGTATCGGACTGCTTATCTGACCCAACTAAGAACTCCGATTCCGGTTTAAATCACTTGACGTAGCTTGTTCACTGTTATCATGTCTCTGCACTTGATCTGGAGGTCTTTGATCCGTACGCCCCTATTTTCTGATTCCACTTGATTAGGTCTTCTGCCATAATATTCCTGGTGATTACTTCCCTGATTAGAGTGTCTGTTTCCCCTTCCGCAATTACCACCCTGATTTTCTTGCCTAGAATGACTGAAATTCTGATTATACCTATCTCCCCATAGCTGATTACCTTGTCTCCCATTATCCCCGTAATTCCTACCTTCACTTTGCCTAGTACTCCCTTGCCTTTCCAAAGCATCAAACCTCTCCAACAGCTGCTCTAATTCCTTAATCGTAACAATATTCTGCATACATGCAGCTAATCCGATCTTCTCAGGAAAATGCCTCAACATCTGGAGGACTGTATCTCTCTCCGATGCTAGGCCTTCAATATTGTGGCTGATCAGAACATGCGCCAAGAAATACTCCGTCATAGACATACCTTCCTGAGGTTTATACTTGCCAAATAGCACGCGATCTCTTTCCCTTCCCTGAATAGCTTCACTCCAAAATTTGGAACTAATGTCGTGACACAGGCTTTGCCACGACGAGAAATGATGAATAATCAGATTGACTTCCTCCGAGCGGTAATGAGGGGTTGTTCAATGGGCCTGGGAGATTTGCTACGTGTGAAGAGACGAAGTCCTCTGTTTCCCAAAACCTTCCTTTAATAGCAGACTGATGAGTATGTATAATTATATACAGTATTTAAAATCTCCTTCCTAACTTCAAATGACGCTGACATAGAAGACTTGGCGTGGTCGAAGTATTGAAGTGAATACTCTAAGTCCACACTTGGACCTTATTATTATTATTATCGGTGACCTGACTGACAGGGCTTCCGCCCACACTTCTAGTCGACTTGTTCCAAAAAAGCCTCGATCAGGGTGTGTACCCCTGTTTTATACCTTCACTAACTTTCGCCTCCCTTCGAGAAGGCCATCGAAGTTCTCATCCTATGGAGACTGTCCACAGACACACAAAAACGGAATTGCCTCCTTCCGTTCACTCTCTACCCACCTTTTCTGAAGATATACTACGCACCTTTAGCAGGGTGCAGCATATGATTCACCTACTTCGACCAAGTTTTACTTCTAATTACACAACTTGTTGCTTACAGCTTTTGGTGAGCCTTCAAACTCTTAAATCTTATATGATTCTTAATTTACTTATATCAGCATTATAATTATGATTCCTTGGCCTTGTTGCCATTACATAGTCATTACTATTAGCTTATAATTTCCCCTATAATATCAATGTATGTCTCAGCGACACCATTCCTCCTACGTTCCCGGTCAAGGGTTCGATCCTCGGAAGAATGAGTAATGAGCTCCAACTGGGGTTGACACGACACCTCCCCCCTTTGGGGAAAAATTAATGCAATACCTCTGCATTCATTTTTACTCTTACTCTTACATTCTGTTAGAGTCTCCATGCTCTTGTTCGTGGGTGAGCTGTGCCAAGTTATCTCTGATAATTGCTCTACCCGTAGTAGGGCGTTCATGTAACTCTAATCCCGACAGCGATCCTGAGTGGCTGAGGGCCCTTTCAGCCAGTCGCGGATGCTGAGAATGGACAGTGATGTCCTCATCAGAGACCTTAGCTCTGTGGTCGTTAGTGATCACATTTTGGAAAATACATAAGTTGGGACAGCGCTCTCTATTGTCTTCTATGCATTTACTTAAAGATCTACACCTTCTACAGCAACCACAACAGTAACAGCAACAGACTATTATAAGTACTGCAAACAAAATAATACCAGTTACAATTTGATATACACTTGTATACTGTTGGGTCATTTGCATTTTAAATTCCCTTTCTTTCTGCATTACCAGTGCTTCTACATCTTCAGTCTTATGACTGGCTAACCTTAGGTCGCTTATATGATTCAGTAAACTTCCTACTGTAACCCTATTTAATTCTGGTACATCTTCTAATTTGATCTCACTGTCTAATTGTTCACAACAATCATATATTAGCATTACTTCTGGCACTAAGTCCTTCTTTGTTGTCGTATTCACTGAACCTACACTCTGAATTTTACTAGTGGGACTGTAGATTGTACACAAGTCTGTGAATTGTATTATTCCCACACCATTTAAACTTATATCACTGGTAATATCCTGACAAACACTGGTGACCTTTGTTTCATGAGGCGATACAAAAATATACATATTATCATCAATAGGTATCCATATGAGTTCATAAATCGACATCACACTTTTCTTGCAGTCTTCTGGAATAAAACTAACACCAGTTAACAACTTGACAATACAACTACCTTTTGACATTACATTATTAATAGGAAAATTTGCCTTGCATAATCTCTGTCCATTGTCAGTCCGCTTGCATTGTTTCACTTGTTCATCACTTAATTCTACATATGTCTGTCTTTCTTGATCAACTAATACATACTGTTTTTCATTAGATATATACACAGAATGGTTTGGATTACTCTTCATAGGAGAGGGGAAAGGTACACAATGGTACAAATTGTACTTTATTTTGTTAGTAAGAGGGGTGCGTAAAATATACACCAAAGTATCTCGAGTTATATATACACTCACTGATGATATTTTCAGAATCAAGTACCCATAAGTGACTTGCAAATCATATGGCAGATCATAACCCTTAGGGAAATCTCTTTGGGCCTTCTTATATGCCCTTACTAGATCATCGGGACTTAACACTTGGACACTCACCGTGCCTGTCTGAGAACTTACAATACTATCTAATAAGATCTGATAATGTTCATGCAATTGCATCAGAAATCCTTGCAACTCAATTAAGTGTTTATTTAATGATATTTGCATTTCTGATTGTCTAAAAGCCTCATTTATACCCGTTGTTTCATTCTGAATGAAACTCTTAAGTTGCTCAAAATTTTCACTTAGTTTGAGTTCATTTGCTGTGATGTCATACAGAGTATTATTAACAGATTGCAAAGTTGACTTTACAACTAACATTTGACTTTTTGCTACCTGTATCATGGATAATTGTTCCTGTTCTAGTTCCTTAATTTTGCCTTCGTAATACATTGCATCACCGTCATCGAGCGTACCAAATAACGTCTTTGCGATGGTACCAATTGCATTTATTAACCCGCGCTTGCTTCGTTTCCCGTTGCCTTCCGGTGTTTCGATCCTAGTAATTTTCCTAATTAAGTCCTTAATCCCTTGAATCCTTTGAAATTGTTGCTCTACTAACATTATCTCATGTTCGCACTTAATATGTACTTCCTTTTCTATCTGAATACAGAGGGTTTTAGTCTTCTGTAAATTTCTACGGGCTATCACAAATAGATCTGCCAAACGTGTAAGGTTAATATAAGTAACCAGTTTCCATTCTACAGTGTATAATTGTACCTCTCCTTGATAATCAAAATAGTCTCCGGCTGTATTCTCGTACCGTTTCATCTTGAAATCCAATTGACTGGTGGGTATGGACACCCCTAGCAACATAACTGGGACGACCAGTATTCTCCAGGTCGTGCGGCCTGGCATCCCTTCCATTCACCTCGTTCGTTCACCTCCCTGTAAGGTAAACAGCGACCTTCACTTTCTCTTTCACTCTACCTTACACATTATACTGTTAGGTGTTGTGGAACCTACCCTCAACTGTTTATCTGTACCTGAATACACACTTAATGTGACTGACTGTCTTACTGTAACGTTTGTCTTCTCGTAGTTATGCTCTGTACTAGTCTACTAGTATACTCGTGAGTAATTTTAATAAAATTTACGAATTCCTTTTCGTAACAGGTATCTCTGTGAAACTTCACTCTTGGGCAGCTCTAACAAAATTTTAGAGCCATCATAAACCCGTTCAAAAATTCTCTCCTTGTTTGACGTACCTGCGTTACTCCTCCTTATCCTTACGGATAGATGAAAGACATCATTAGCGGTCATTTCTTACTTGCCAATCGAAAATACGGCATCTATGCAAATGCTAATATTTAGCCTGCTGAGGTAACCTCATTGCGTTGACCTAATCTCGGAGTTACTTCTCGTGAATGGTCCTCAACGTGGTGAGAACATTCCCTTCAGTGGATTCTGTTCCCACGAGAATCACACTGTTGTGGAAAATCACCGGCCTAATGGTGATATTTCCCAGGCAGAACCCGCCTCACCGAGTTCCATGCTTCACTCAGGGCGCTCGTATTCGTGCATAAAGGACTAAATACAAGGCCATTCCCTAAGTGGAACCTTTAGTCGCCTCCTACGACAGACAGGTTCGAATCGTGGTGTTATTCTGGCTGTGTAACTGTATGGGAAGAAGAGTACCAAAGTGTAGAGTGTTGTTTGCGTAAATCCCCGACACCACACGGGGTTATCCTCATGATAACGACCCTTATTTAGATATCATATGGATTACGTAAAACATTTTATCTGTGAAATTTTTCTGTACCATAAATGAATTTCGTTTCAGTGGAACTAGGCTTGGCATCACGCCCCTTCTGATTTTAATAATTACAAGCAGATCTCATTTATTTTTACATACAACGCTACCTAATTTACTCATTTAATTTCTAGTGACAGTAAGTGAAGGCTTTTTCAGAACGTGCATATAGCAAGTGTAGATAATTTTAATCCTCATTATAAACTAGAATTCTCTCCATACTCAGTTCAAACCCTGCGGTTCCTTTTTGACGAGTTGATATCTGGACATACAGTCTCGTCACCTGTAGTCTTTCTGACGGGTACTTAGGACGTACTCACAATGGTACTCCCGTACCAAAATTCCTAGGTTCCTCTCTTACTTAGGTTAAAATTTCTAGTACTTTCCTGATTTCGACGCGATCTGACAGAGTATTTCAACTAACTCTATCAGCGGTACACGATAATCCACAATGCCGTTGGAGTGAGGGAAGTGTAACTCACTGCGACCTAAATAGGAACCATTACCTTACATTCTTCTCTAATTAATGTACATTTTTAGTCTATTCTGGTGAACTATAATTTGATTACCACGCTTGTTTACCTGTAACGTGCAATTCACTCCCGATACTTTAGTAATCTTATAAGGACCTTGATATGGTGGAGAAAGTTTCCTTGAACGTCCCCTTCGTAGGGCATCGTTACGTAACAACACAAGATCTCCTACTTTGAATGAAACTTCATTCTTAGCCTTATCATAGTATTCCTTATCTAGTTCCTTGGTTTTAATTAACGTCTTTCTAGCTATCTCATGGCTCTCTTGCAGTTGTCTGGTTAACTGCTCCAAGACATTCTGGCATTCATTATAATTTGGTTCTGGTTTCCTTTGGAGAACACCAGGAATATTTGCCTTTCGCCCAAATATTAACTCAAATGGTGTATAACCTGTGCTAGTGTGCTTGGTCGTGTTATACACAAACATTGCCATAGGAAGATAACTATCCCAGTCATCTTGTGAACTGCATACATAATGTCTTAAATATTCTGAGAGCACCCTATGAGAACGTTCCAAACTACCGTTAGATTGCGGTCGAAATGCCGCTGTATGGACCTTCTTGATTCGTAATATTCTACATAACTTCTTAAAAACATCTGACATAAAATGTGCACCTTGATCTGTCAGTATGATATTTGGTATACCGAATATACTAATTACTCTATTAATCAGAGTTCGTGCTATGGTTTCTGCACTTTGGTCCGGCATAGCACTCGCAATTAAATACTTAGACAGCTGGTCTTGACAGGTGAGTATGTACCTGTTTCCTGCTTCCGTTACATTTAAAGGTCCTACCACATCTAGTGCTATTTTCTCAAAGACTGCTTTCGGAGTATCTGTTATCTCCATCCTTGCCCTTACTTCAGGCCCGGTAATCTTATTCTTTTGGCACGATGGGCATGAGCGTATATACCTTTCTACATCCTTTTGCATCCCTTCCCATTGATAGTGGTCTTTTATCCGGGCATACGTTCTGGATATGCCCTGATGGCCTGATACTAATGACTCATGACATTCCTTAATAATCTCTAATTTATCTTGTTCTGTTAGCTCCGGGCTAGCGTTCCTAGCCTCTTCGGTTACGTCCTCACTACCACTACCTTCTTCCCTTCCACTCTCAGGCTCTGTCACCTCTGCCGTGGCGTCCTCGGATTCAGAGCTGAGTCTCCGTGGTTGCACATTATTATCTGAGCTAACAGGTGCTCCTAAGGGGTCATTAGCTTCACGCTCCTCATTACTAGTCTCTTGGTTATTATCACTAGATTTAACTACTCGCACTTTTTGATCAGGCTCTTCGTTCCTAACTGGAATTCTACTTAAGGCATCTGCGTTGCAGTTACGTTTGCCTTCCTTGTGCACTATCTCAAAGTCGTACTCTGCTAATTTCAATCGGAATTTAATTAATCTAGAGGATGGGTCTTGGACATTAAATACCCATTTCAAAGGCTTATGATCTGTTACTACCGTAAAATGCTTGCCGAACAAATACGGCCTAAAATACTTCACACTCCAAACAATTGCTAGTAATTCTTTCTCCGTCACAGAATAATTCCTTTCGGCCTTATTTAAAGTCCTGCTAGCGTAAGCTATCGGCAAATCCTTACCTATCTGTCCTTGTGACAGCACTGCTCCTAAGGCCTCATTACTAGCGTCTGTGGTCAATATGAAGGGTTTCTCAAAGTCTGGGTACTGCAATATTGGTTTCTCTGTTCACTTTTTCTTTAAGATCTGGAATGCCTGCTCTTGGTTATCCGTCCACTCGTGCGGTACTTCCTTCTTAAGCAGCTCGTACAGTGGTTTCGCTATCTTACTATAGTTCGGAATAAACCTACGATAATAGCCTGACAAGCCTAGAAATCCTTTCAGCTGTTTCGTAGTGGTGGGCTGCGGATATTCTCTTACTGGTTGAACCTTCCGATCATCAGGTTGAACACCGTCCTTAGTAATCACGTGTCCTAAGAAAGCTACCTCTGTTCTTAGAAATTCGCACTTATCTGGACCTAATTTAAGATGCACCTCTCTTAATCTCTGAAAAACATCACGTAATCTCTGATTGTGGTCCTCTACAGAGTTAGCATACACAATTAAATCATCCATATACGCCAAACATTTAATGCCTTCTAAGCCTGCTAGTGCCGTTTTCATCAAACGCGTAAAAGTTGCTGGCGCGTCTCGAAGTTCCATAGCTAATCTCTTGTATTCATAGTCCTTTCCTAAGGCAGAAAATGCTGTCTTTTCTCTGTCCTCAGGCTTCAGCAATACCTGATGGTATCCACTGGCCAGATCCATAGTGGAAAAATACTTCGCCTTTCCTAGGGCATCTAATATTTCAGAAATTAATGGAATAGGATACGTAGTTCCTATGGTGACGTCGTTCAAAAGTCTGTAGTCCACTACGACCCTCCACTTCTGCTTACCAGAAGCATCTAATTTCTTTGGGACTAAAAGGATGGGACTAGACCATGGGGAAGTCGAAGGAGTAATAATATCATCCTGTAACATCTGATTTATCTGGCGACCTATCTCCTCTTTCTGAGCCTCAGGTAACCTATACTGCCTCACATGAATTGGAGGTTGATCTACACGTGTGGGGATAGCATGTTGAAGTATATTCGTATGCGTTAATTTATCCCCTTCTAGGTGAAAAATATCCTGATAAGCCGTACAGATAGCGTAAATTTTCTCCCTGTCTTGGGGAGCTAAGTGATCTACTCTAAGCAGCTCCCGTATTCGCTGCGTTCGGGATTTACCTTCCTGATTATGATTATTATTATCATCCTTCTGCGCGATCGGCCTCTTGACCTGACTATCGCCTTTTACAGCTATGGCTTCTTCAACCTTGTGTACCTCTGCTGTAATTTCGCCTTCTACATCCAATAACTTAACTACTGGGCTTTTTAATCGCCACTCCTTGTCAGTAGTGTTCAACATACTAACGAGTGCGACATAATCTTTGGCTTTCGTTAAACACTCAGCTAGGTATACACCTGGCTTTACTTCCTGCCGCTCTATCAAGCCTTCGGCTACCTGTTTATCTACCTCTATGGCCACGATCTTTTCCACTCTTGGTTCGAGCACCACCCACATATCCTCTTTCGCCCCTAGTGGGTATCTTTTTCCTGCTATCACAGCATAGCCTTCCTTATAATTTAAGACGCTGTCTCTTAACACGTCCTTTCCAATTATACCGTCTTGTTTCAAATTAAAGTCGTTGTCCACTACATGGACGTCTGGACATCTACCACCAACGGGAATTCGAACTTTTCCTTTGGTTTGCTTCGAACATTTCGTTATGCCTCTTAACTTCAGAATTTCCTTGCGGTTAACCCAAGCACCGTAAGGAACACTACCTTCCTTAATAAGAGAGACATCACTTCCTCTATCGATTAAAAATCTTAAGGCATCCTTACGCCCGGTTACCGTTATTAATACGGTACCTTCCTCATGCTGTCCGACCTTACTGGGACTGATGGTCTTATGGGAGGTCTCAAGCGTCCTTGACTTGTCTCCCTTATCTAGTTTAAAGCCTCTCTCTCGGTTTTAAACCAGCACTCCTTAGCTGAATGCGACCATCGCTTACAAATTCTACACCGCGCCCTTTCGCGTGATTTTTCACAGGATTTATTATTATTATTATTATTATTATTATTATTATTATTATTATTATTATTATTATTATTATTATTATTATTATTATTACTGTTACCACTCTGAATATTCCTAGTTTGTCTTCTAGGCAAGAGCTCCGTCCTATCTTTGGGCTCGCTATCGCACCTGGTGCGACACTGCCACTGTAGGTGGCCAACCCTTCCGCAAGCGTAGCAACGCCTGAATTCTGGCTTCGAATTTCTACGTGGGCACTCTGCCTTTTTGTGCCCTCTTTCATTGCACTTAAAGCATTTCGGTCCCACCTTATTCGCGCTCTGTTGGTAACCAGAGGTGCGCACTATGTTCACCTCGTTACCGGTCTTACCGGTCTCTCTATTTCTGTTTTGGTTAGCTAATTTCTTTCTACACTGCCGTGCCCAATGGCCTGGCTTTCCGCAATAATTACATTTTATCTCTCCTGTGGAGTTTCTTCGAGGAGTAAGGGATTCCTTTGCCTTTGAACTCTGATTCTTCTGCTTTCAATCTCTAGCTGTATGTCCCTCCTTATTACAATTAAAGCATATTAGTAGCACCTTGTTATAATGGGGAGATTTACTAGGTTTTTGCGCCCCTTGCGTGGCCTTGCCTTGCCACCGACCCTTCGTGTAGCTTACCGGCTGGGTGTGCGCGCCTTCTCTTTTAGAAACCGTACTATTCCTGAGGAGTGCCTCTCTCTCCTTCTGGGAATTGATGATGGCTTCTTCTTGTCTAGCAATAGCTACAGCTGCCTCAAAAGTTTGAGGGCTACGATCCTGTAGCTTACCTTGTATTCGCGCTGTATGAATCCCCTGAGTGAATGCCGCTATCGCGATTTTCACTAGCATTCTGCGCTGCCCTGTACGATATTCTATCGGTTCATTCTCTAGGATAGCGTTTCGAAACATCAACGCCATTTCTTCAATCCGATGGGCCCACTCAGCCACCGTTTCTTTCGGTCCCTGGCTTTTTTGGAACAATTGACACAAATACAAGTCAAAGGTGCCCTGTTTTCCATAATATTCCCAAAGAGCGTCCTTAGCTCTTTCCCAGTTGATTATGTCATATCTAGATAATAACTTTTCGCGAGCAGAACCCGTAATCTTTGTCAAAATATATTTAAAGAATAACGGTTGGTCCCTATCCTTGATCATACTCTGTGCGGCATCCACATTAGCAATAAACTCACGTAATTGCTCTGGTTTAGCACCACTAAATTCATGACCTATTAACCGGTATCCTTCAGTAACAGACACGTATAAATGTCCATCCTGTGCATCCCCCGCACTATCATAGTCAGAAACATTATCTGGCACATCATTGGGTACATTGGAATCTGCCATATTTACAACACTTGTGGGTACTTACCACTGCCCGAATATCTGCTGTCTTCTCTCGGTGTCTCGGCGTTGAGCTCCTCCAGGTGCCTCCTGCTGCTCTCCTGTCCTGATGTCCGCTTCCTTCTGCGTCGGCTGGAACGGTAGGTCTCTCGTCTGCTGCTCTGGACCGGCTCTGCGAATCTTCTTGCTTGAGCTAGCCTCTTCTGCGTGGCTCTTAAAAAATCTGTCTCTTCACTGAGGCGGAATCGAACCCAGTACCCCGCAGCTGCACACCAGTTTAGTTTTTCTGTCGTGACACAGGCTTTTCCACGACGAGAAATGATGAATAATCAGATTGACTTCCTCCGAGCGGTAATGAGGGGTTGTTCAATGGGCCTGGGAGATTTGCTACGTGTGAAGAGACGAAGTCCTCTGTTTCCCAAAACCTTCCTTTAATAGCAGACTGATGAGTATGTATAATTATATACAGTATTTACAATCTCCTTCCTAACTTCAAATGACGCTGACATAGAAGACTTGGCGTGGTCGAAGTATTGAAGTGAATACTCTAAGTCCACACTTGGACCTTATTATTATTATTATCGGTGACCTGACTGACAGGGCTTCCGCCCGCACTTCTAGTCGACTTGTTCCAAAAAAGCCTCGATCAGGGTGTGTACCCCTGTTTTATACCTTCACTAACTTTCGCCTCCCTTCGAGAAGGCCATCGAAGTTCTCATCCTATGGAGACTGTCCACAGACACACAAAAACGGAATTGCCTCCTTCCGTTCACTCTCTACCCACCTTTTCTGAAGATATACTACGCACCTTTAGCAGGATGCAGCATATGATTCACCTACTTCGACCAAGCTTTACTTCTAATTACACAACTTGTTGCTTACAGCTTTTGGTGCGCCTTCAAACTTTTAAATCTTATATGATTCTTAATTTACTTATATCAGCATTATAATTATGATTCCTTGGCCTTGTTGCCATTACATAGTCATTACTATTAGCTTATAATTTCCCCTATAATATCAATGTATGTCTCAGCGACACCATTCCTCCTACGTTCCCGGTCAAGGGTTCGATCCTCGGAAGAATGAGTCCTGAGCTCCAACTGGGGTTGACACGACACTAAATTCCTTCAAACTCGAAATACCCTGTCTATACACTTGAAATCAAGATCTCGTTTCTCCAACAAATGCAACATCCAACATCTCATCAACCATACTCCACTCAATCAAACCATCGTCAAGATTCTTGGAAAACCGTTTCTCCGCTGTTTTCAAGAATTCCATCGGATTAAACTGCCGACCATTAAATTTGGGTAATTCAGAGTATTTCGTACAAGATACCTACCTATTACATATACTGCTACCTACTTGGATTTGACTGATCTCCTGCCTTAATTTCACATGGCATGTCTTAATTCATTCTTCCATTACCATTCTAGCATTTCCTTCTACTGACTTGAGGTCTTCTTTTACCGATTTAAGGTATTTCTCATTCTTCTCATCTATACGCTTCGCTAAAACGTTCTGATTGGATTTAATTCTATCTATGTCTTCGACTTTATCCTCCAATATTTTAATTTTCTTATCACATTCCTTGTTGTTTTCCACACATTCCTTCCTAACTACATTAAATCAACATTCGATTTTCTCAGTCAGTTCCAAGCATTGAGCTTCTACCTTATTATTGACTTCCTGAATTTCCCTGCTTTGATGGTGAAACTTCTGGCTTAATTCATCTATTCTACCATTCACAGTACTGCTTAAACTATCAATTTTACTAGACAATTCAACACTCACTGAATTTAATTCCTTGTTCTGATTCTCAATCTTAATGGACATTTCCGTACTAACTGAATTTAATTCACTATTAATACTGTATATTTCATTACTTAAAAAACTCAATTCACTCTTCAACTCTTTACTCTGACTATCAATCTTACTGGACAATTCAATATTATTATTATCGATTTTAATGGACAGTACAACATTAGTGTTATCGATTTTACTGGAGAGTTCAACATTACTATTATCGTCGATTTTACTGGACAGTTCAACATTATTATTATCGATTTTACTGGACAGTTCACCCTTCAATTCTTCATTCTTATTATCAATCTTACTGGACAATTCAACACTATTATTATCGATTTTAGTGGACAATTCATCACTCTTACTATTAGCAACAACACTCTGATTATCGATTTTACTGTTAACAGCATTTAATTCACCCTTCAACTCATTAAATAGCGATTTAAGCATATTGAACATTGAAGCCTCGCCATGATCCCCTACATTCTGAGTTTGAGACGGGTTACTCGGTTCCTCACCTATCGTTGCCAATTGATCTTTCCTACTAACAGCCATTTCGCTACTCTCACTTAAATTCGATAGACTCAATGTGGTGGACTTCTCTTGACTTCTCTTATCCTGATTCTTAGTACCAGCAACTTTAACGACCTCTCTATTTCTTAATTTTATAACACTCGACTCGCTACAACATTCTTCATACTCCAACATACATATAAAACACTTCACTGACATAGTTTGCAGAATTCCAACTACACCTGAAAAGTGCACCTACGCTTATAAGCCTAACAGATGTACCAATCATTCAGCTCCACGCTGGGCAGCCAATTGTAACTTTTTAGATGACTACCAATAAATAAAATCATGAATAAAAATATATAAAGAATTATCATGCTCTATCTAAATTCGAGGGATCCATTCTGGTGAACTCTGGCGCCCATACTACGGACATTTCGATACATTATGTTCATTAATTTTATTACGTTTTTGAGTAATGTTATTAATTTATATATTTTTATTCATGATTTTGTGTATTGGTAGTCATCTAAAAATTTACGATGTGGTATCAAATAAGGTTAAATTGAATTGTAGGCCGTAGAGAAAAGAAAATGAAAATATGTTACACATTCATCTTAAATACATAAATTATTTCAATCGACATAGTTGAAATTGGGTTTACTACAATCTTTCATTCATAACTTGTAATTAATACTTCGTCGAAATATTTCAGTTCATCATTTTGCATTCAAATAGTACATGGGCTTAATTTTTATGAGGTCTGGTTCTTCAATTCTGGTGGATGAGGGGATTCTTCATATTTAGTTTGGATTTTTGTATTAACTTTTCGAGATACGAGATAATTAATAAGTTTGCTGAATGTGGTATCACACTGTCACCACACTTTAAAATACTATATCAATAGTAATACTAAGTAAATATTGTCATATTCATTCGTACATGCCAGTGGAAATCAAATATATTATCTATAAGTGCAACTCATAGAATAGCCAATCAGTACAAACTGTGGAAATTGGGCCATACGATTATATATACAGGGTGTTAGGTGTATACGTGCAGATATTTATTGTAGCAATAGAGAACGATGTGACGAACCACTATATATCAAACTTTTAGTAATCCTCGGAAGTTATTTTCGAGAGCAAAGGGGTACAATGTTTTTAGAATAGGTAGTATGCCTTGTTCTTGTGATTGAATAGCTTTCCTTTGATAACAGGCAAGTCACGCGCCATCCCTGCCAAACTGGTTTCTGTTCTGTTTATGTTTAAGAGAAAATGGACTACTGTGACAGCTGAGCGCTCCCTATTCAATGCCACGAGATGTTACGTAATATACTTGCCAAACTGGTTTTATGTTTACGAGCAACTGACCTACGGTAACAGCTGAAGGCTACCAGTCTACAACATGTTACGTTACATTATCGCCAGACTGGTTTGATGTTGTTAGTATTTAGTTTCCGTCTTAGGGGTTTCAGACAACACTAGTTATCGGTCTCGGACCCTGGAGATGTATTGAATTCTCAGCGTTAATACTGGTTCATTTGCTGTTACGTCCTTTAGGGGATAGGGATATCTGTGGTCGTCAGCCCTGTGGTCTAGTGAGTATGGAAATGACCTGAAAACCTGTGTCGGTGCGCGACCTGTACGAGCGTGTGATATAATTATTGGTTGGGATACGCACGCCGGGACGTGAAATGCGGTACGATCCCCGTTGTGCATTGCGTAAAGGTAGAAGAAGGAAGACAGTTCCTTGCGCCAACGAACAAATGCATGGCATAGGATATCCATATGAGTAGAATCAGAATTGAATTATCGAAGCACATCGAACGTTTTGTTTCAAACGAAAAATGGACATATTATACAACTAAGTAAATTAAACGTACCTACATTTCGTGCTTCCTGCCTGGTTGAGTGGCTAAAACGGTTGAGGTGCCAGCCTTTTGACTCCAACTTCGCATGTTCGAACCTGGCCCCGTGCAGTGGTATTTGAAGGTGCTCAAATACGTCAGCCTCGTGTCGGTACATTTACTGGTACACCGAGCTCGATAGCTGCAGTCGCTTAAGTGCTACCAGTATCCAGTATTCGGGAGATAGCGGGTTCGTACCCCACTGTCGGTAGCCCTGAATATGGTTTTCCGTGGTTTCCCATTTTCACACGAGGCAAATGCTGGGGCTGTACCTTAATTAAGGCCACGGCCGCTTCCTTCCAACTCCTAGGCCTTTCCTATCCCATCGTCGCCATAAGACCTATCTGTGTCGGTGCGACGTAAAGCCCCTAGCAAAAAAAAAGCTTCCTTCCCACTCCTAACCCTTACCTGCCCCGTCATCGCTATAATACCTATCTGTGTCGGTGCGACGTAAAGCAACTTGTCATTCGAGCCAAGACACCACTGTGGTTCATAATATCCTCTGGTGCTTAAACATACGTTCACGGAGGTCATCCGAAGTGGTTACCTCAGTTCGGTATACTTTGTTTCTCATGTCCCCCCAGGCATAACAATCCACTGGAATAAGGGCTGGCCAATTGATAGTTCCACATCGTCCTGTCTACCGTTGAGGAAATGTCTGCACCATCGTGTAAAATCCACGTGGTTCGGCGTAGTCGAAGCGACACTTCCTCTGAAAGCTCCAGTAACGTACTGTATCCACTGTACAGGAGCAAGATAACATTAATAAAAAGATGTAACCGACCTCCAACTACACCCATCCTGATATTAATTAGAACCGGTGCTGGGAACTGCCTTGTCCTATTGAATGGGGATATTCCACAGCTCATGAGTGGGATATGGGTTCCAACCCCTATGTCGGCAGCCTTAAAGGTGGTTTACCGTGGTTTTCCATGTTCACACCAGGCAAATGCTGGGGCTGTAACGTCATGAATGCCACGATCGCTTCCTTTCCGATACTAGCCCTTTCCCGTCCCATCGTCACCATAAGGAAAGCTACACCGATCAAATTTATGCAAGTAAGGTGATTGGTACCGGTCTGAGTGTCTGAGACCGTTGAGGTCCTTATCTTCCGATCTCCAACTTGGCAGGTTCAATCTTGGCTCAGTCTGATGATATTTGATGGGGCACACATACGTCAGTCTCGTGTCGTAGAAATACTGGCACGTAAATGAACTCCTGCGATATGAAATTTCGTCACCTCAGCGTCTCAGAAAACGGTATAAATAGTATGTGGGACGTAAAGCAAAATAACGCTAATAAAAAGACGATTGGTCAAAGAGACAGACTTCTCACTGCATCCATCCAGATATTAATTGAGAGCCGGTGCTAGAGGTTGCCTTGGTATACTAAATATTAAACACTCCTTCTATAAAAATTGCCTTATGTGTCACTAATACACTTGACAGAAATTCTGGATTGAGTGCTTGATCAATTAACCAGCGGCAGAAATCCACTCTTAAATCATCACCGAGCTTGATAGTAGCAGTCGCCAAAGTTCGAACAGTATCCAATATTCGGGATGTACTGGCTTCGAATCCCTCTGTCGGCAGCTTTAAAGATGATTTTCCGTGGTTTTTCATGTTCACACCAGGCAAATGCTAGGGCTGTACCTTAATTAAGACCACGGTTGCTTCCTTCCCGATCCTAGTCCTTAGTTATATCTGTCGCCATAAAACCTATCTGTGTCGGTGCGACGCACCGATACAGATAGGTCTTATAGGACGATGGGATAGCAAAGGCCTAGGAGTTGGAAGGAGGCGGCCGTGGCCTTAATTTAGGTACAGCCCTAGCATTTGCCTGGTGTGAAAATGGGAAACCACGGAAAACCATCTTCTGGGCTGCCGACAGTGGGATTCGAACCCATTATCTCCGGGATGCAAGCTCTCAGCCCAGCGTCTCTAACCGCACGGCCAACTCGCCCGGTAATAATAATAATAATAATAATAATAATAATAATAATAATAATAATAATAATAATAATAATAATAATAATAATAATAATGATAATAATATTTTTTGCTGCCGGGCAGAGTGGCTCAGACGGTTGAGGCGCTGGCCTTCTGACCCCAACTTGGCAGGCTCGATCTTGGCTCAGTCCGATGGTATTCGAAGATGCTCAAATAAGTCAGCCTCGTGTCAGTAGATTTACTGGCGCGTGAAAAGAACTCCTGCGAGACTAAATTACAGCACCTCAGCGCCTCCAGAAACAGTAAGAGTAGTTAGTGGGACGTAAAGCAAATAACATTACCAGTATTATCAGGTCATTAGGAGCTGAAAGGCAGGGAAGAAAATAGTAAAATATGCGTGGTGTAGGAGGAAACAAGATGAAATGTACTTCACCCGTGCCTACATCGCTCGCAGTAGTTTACTAGAAGATAGCATGCGTAAGACCAGAACCAGGTCTCTTTGCGATGAGTCAGGTGTATCTTCGTATTGTGGTTAGCACTAGAGGACAAAGTGTGACAAACAGGTTTTGTGTATAAAAATCAAACATGCACACCAACAGACACACATACGCAATGTACCCAAACCAGTACAGTGTAGAATGAAGAACTGCCATGCTGTGTTCAAGGTCAATATCTAGCGTTTTAACAAGCACGTCTTCCGTGTGTTGTGTTCAGCTTGCGCCACGTACAAGGCAATCGCGAACTGAAACTCTAGATTTATAATTTTTGTTACCGGTACTTCAATTTTTCTGCTCGGATTTATGAGAATATCGAACTATCGAGACTCAAAATACTACATCGATTGGGAACTGAACTCCCAACTCAATACGCTGCAGAAATGGTGTCACATCTGACATACCAATGTGAAACACGTAGCAATTGTTCAAGTGACCTCCCTGGACTACTCTGCAGACTTCACTTCTCCGTACCCGGCGAGTTGGCCATGCGGTTAGGAGCGCACAGCTGTGAGCTCGCATCCGGGAGATTGGGGCTTCGAACCCCAATGTCGGCAGCCCTGAAGATGGTTTTCCGTGGTTTCCCAAGTTCACACCAGGCATTGTGGGGTTGAACCTTAATTAAGGCCACGACCACTTTCTTACCATTCCTAGGCCTTTCTTGTCCGATTGTCGCCATAAGACCTCTCTGTGTTGGTGCGACGTAAAGCAACTAACAAAAGAAAATCACTTCTCCGAATCCAGTCTTCCGTAATATCCATTGGAGATCTGGCGGGCCAATTGATGGGTCCATGTCGTCCTATTCGCCATAGACCAAAGGACTGATCCAAATGATCACGCAGTAAGCGGCTTATATCAGGTGGTGGACCATCGTGTAAAAACCACATGTTTCGGCGTAGTCGAAACGGAGCATCCTCTGAAAGCTCTGATAACGTACCTGTGAGGAACTCCAGGTAAGATACCCCTATGAACTGTGCAGGTAAGATGATGATAATAATGTCATTGGCTTTACGTCCCACTAACTACTTTTCACGGTTTTCGGAGACGCGGATTTGCAGGAATTTAGTACGATAGGAGTTCTTCACGTACCAGTAAATCTACTGACACAAGGCTGACGTATTTGAACACCATGTCAAGACTGGACTCAGAAGGCCAGTGCCTCAACCGTCTGAGCCACTCAGCCCGGCAAGATGATTGGTGCAGCACTGCGTAAAGTGCTGGCCTTCTGAACCCAACTTGGGAGGCTTGGTCTTGGCTCAGTCCGGTGGTATTTGAAGGTGCTCAAATACGTCAGTCTCGTGTCTGTAGATTTATTTGCATTAAAAAATACTGCGATAAAAAATTCTGGCATTTCAGCGTCTCCGAAAACCGTGAAAATTAGTTAGTGGAACGTAAAGATATTATTATTATTATTATTATTATTATTATTAGTAGTAGTAGTAGTAGTAGTAATATTATTTTTACGGAAGTTCTAATTAAACGGGTCCATTACAGTCATCATTTTACCTATCGGTACTTACTGTTCAGTAATAAGCCTTCCGTCCGCCTCTGTGGTGCAGTGGTTAGTGTGATTAGCTGCCACCCCCGAAGCTCGGGTTCGATTTCCAGCTCTGACAAGAAATTTGAAAAGTGGTACGAGGGCTGGAACGGGGTCCACTTAGCCTCGGGAGGTCAAATGAGTAGAGGTGGTCTGATTCCCACCTCAGCCATCCTGAAAGTTGTTTCCCGTAGTTCCCCACTTCTCCAGGCAAATGCCGGGATGGTACCTAACTTAAGGCCACGGCCGCTTCCTTCCCTCTTCCTTGTCTATCCTTTCCAATCTTCCCATACCCCCGCAAGGCCCCTGTTCAGCATAGCAGGTGAGGCCGCCTGGGTGAAGTACAGGTCATTCTCCCCAGTTGTATCCCCGATCCAATGTCTCACGCTCCAGGACACTACCCTTGAGGCGGTAGAGGTGGGATCCCTTGCTGAGTCCCATGAAAAACCAACCCTGGAGGGTAAACAGATTAGGAAAAAGAAGAATAAGCCTTCTATTAGAAATGCCCGGCGGCAATTCCACAGCAGGTCTTTTTCCTTCGAGCAATGTTCACGATGGATGCAACTACGGTTTTTGAAATTTGTCTCATTAATAACAATTTCACTGAATACTTATAGCCTTTTCTTTCAGTGTCCACCGTCCTTTCAATGACCTAAAAGGTTTATGAATAAGCATAGACAACCCGCATTGTCTATTGTCAGAAATTCATCGTAGACTGTCGCAATAACAGCACAGAAATGTTGCGCCCATATTTCATTTACTTATTAACCATTTCCTTTCATTTTGTCAGCTTGGATCACTGAGTAATGCCATTGACGTCTTAAAAATCGCACACAAATACACAACACTTGATTCGCACGTATGTGCTTGTACGGATCTTCGACGTCACTGTAAGGATTCTGTGTACTTTTTACACAGAGTACCCTACACCGGTTTTCGAGTACAGCAAGTGACCTGGCACGTGAGTCATCCTCTTCTACTTGCCAAGCCTTTAGGGGAAGTGCACAACAACATGTGTTGGCCTGCGATAAGAAACAGGTTCAACAAGCCCTATACTCGGCTACTGTACTTCCGTTACGCGTGGACAGAATGACATCACCGGCGTATCCTGCTACGGCCGTTCAAAACACATTAGGTCCTGAAATATTTGGCTCAGTTATGGGCAAACTAATAGGACAAGGTAAAAAGTACATAGCATATATTATGAGATGTATTTTTCTTAGCCGACTAGCTTAATATCTGCACGTATACACCTAACACCCTGTGTATGTGTGTGCTACTGAAACTGAAGTAAACTCTCATATCATTTACCGCTGTGCCAATACTACGTTGTAATTCAATTCACCAATCTACATTCTCACTGGGAAACATTCGTTCTGTAAGGCGATATTCCTTGATATCCCTACATCTACTCCATTAAGTATGTGAGATTCAATTAACCTTGCATAATCTCTCATGTTATACTACCAATCGACATTTAATCACCTGGACTGTATCTCTATATTCATATGAGCATGACCTAACCTTGCAGTCTGCGTTTTATTTATCATACAATATCCATAACTAACACATAAATCCGTAACATCATCTCCCATCATTTACTCAAACAACGAAACAAACAATATACTCCGATACTCTCATGACTTCATATTTCTCATATATCTCTTCTTTAAATTCATCTGAATATATATATATTCTCAATTCATTTCTTCTAAACAACATATCTCTTACGGTTTTCTAGTCCATCGACGACATATTCTTCATATTAGCCACGAATTCCCAATATTTAATCCATTCCTTCTTATAATACAGTCATAATGGACATGTCTGCCGATTTGGTCTCTTCAGTATCCAGGTTATACTCTACAATTCATAGATTCTCTTCTTGATCTCGCCTAGTTGAAAGCTAAATAATCTTTCCGAGTAGATTGGTACATTAACATCGATATACACACTCCACATATGCTTACAATAACCTAAAATCATATTACGAGTATAACTATTACTCAAATTGGCACTCGATCACGGTTGACTTCTTAAAATCTAGTACTGATATTCACAAACTGGCACATATAATTTATTTGTAGGCAATTCTTCACTTCCACTATTTTATTTCAACAACTACAAATAACGTTGAACAAGTAATTTGGAAACTTATTACTTATCTCGTCTCGATTGGGTCAGCTGCTGGCTCCTGCTCGTATGTTATGCCGTCTCTGAGTAATCAGCTTCCATCTCCGTATACGTCACAGTTGGGCATCGGTCTCGGCAGCCTTGGTTTGAGTCATAGCATCTCAGGCAGTCCTTCTGCATCAGTTTAAGCGCGTTTCATCATATCACTGGTGTCCATGCAAGAAGAAAACATCATTAATTGGGCGGAATACATAGCTAGTTCTTCCATTATAAGCCTTCTAGCAAATATGAATGGTTGTTAGTATTTCCTAATACTTCGAAATTGTGCTCTCTCTCTCTCTCTCTAGTTTATTCTCATTAAATATATCGTCTGTTGAACGTTGAATAATGCTTCTAATTAATATTTCTGCTTTTTTGACGGTATTCAGCCACTTATTATACTGTAATTCGCCCTTTTCTCCTTAATTTTACGCTGATCCGCAGCTTCTTCAACTCCAATATTTTTAAACAGAAATGTATGCGTATTTCTCTCGTCTCGGCTTATTTTGCAGCCGTAAATAGCTAAATTCTCCGCTAGAATGTATATTATTATTTCTCGGCTTTCTTCTCGTAGGTTAATAACACTCTTCTTGGTTAGCAGTAAATGACTATATTTTCAAAATACAATCTTTTCCAAGGTAGTTAGGAATAGCTTGAATTCAATTTTTTTAAGACCATATTTGTTCTATCTAAGAAACTCCTTTCTCGCCGGTCTTTATAAGTCTCCACCTTCTAATCACGCCCAACTTGCATCTTGGATACACTTCATATAAGTTTGCGCTGTCTGAAGCTGCTCCACGCCCTTTTATCCGCTACATCTCCATGTTAATGATCACCTCAACTGTAACGTAATGGTACATTTCACCTCCCAGTTATTTTTAAATATATTGGTCATAATATATTTACATTATACACCCGTTCAGATATCTAATGGTCCTTTACGTTACACAATCTCTTTCTCTGTACTTCGTTTCTTGTTCGTTGATTTATATTACTTTAAACTTCCTTCTTTCATTTAATTTTAAGCAGCTTCATTTTCAATATCTGTTTGGTATTCTGTATCAGAGTATTCTTCTTTTCCACACATTTCCAGCACATTGCTCGGGAACTGTTCTTCATCTTCCCTATAGTAACATTTAATGTTCGGTGCATTGTGGATTCCTTTATATGTCCTGGACATATTCTCGACCTGGTATGCGTTGTTCCCGAATACCTTTTTAATAACATATGGGCCATCATATAAATGTAGAAACTTTGCTAAAATCTTTCCTGTGACACTGGAACTTGGCGACTTCTTGATCAGCACTAGGTCATTTACTTTCAACGGAGGGTGAAACGTTTTGTTTCGCAATCTTCTAAGCCTTTTCTGGGATTGCTCCTCCAATTTCTTTGTACCATGCTATCTAAGTCTTGTGCATTGGGTCTATTTCCTTTCACTTTTCCTATAACGGTATCCCATGGCCTATCTGGGAACTCATTTTTATGTAAAATATTCGGGATCTGCCCAGTGGATTCATGCACAGTGTTGTTTATACTATGTTCAATTATAGGAATAACATCGATCCACTTCCAATGATTCTTCCCACAGTAAATTCGGCAGAATTTCGAGATTTCCTTCATGCAACGCTTTACGGGGTTAGAAGATGGATATCTAACTGAACATAACACGTGTTTTATATTCAATCTTTCCATGGTCTCATGAAATTGTTCTGATGTAAACTGAGTACCACGGTCACTCAGTATTCTTTCTGGCTTTTGTGTTCGACGTAAGATCATGTAACAAAATATCCGGTTCAACCTCCCATGACTCAATTTGTGCGATTAACCAACTCATAATTTTGTTATTCAATTTATTTCCTCTACTGCGATTTTTATCAAGATCTAATCATTAATTGAGGTTTTTTCTTCTCGGAAGTGTCTAAACCTGCATTAAAATTTTGCGCATTTGGATTAAGTCGACGTTTTCCTGTCTCCATCCTTTTGTATTCCTGGAGCTCCAAACTTTCTGCACCTTCCATATCTCCGACAACCTCTTTGTCCTATATTGCTTGTTCCCATTTCTCTTTATTTCTCGTGTTTTCGTTTAGTTCCTGAATAAATTTTCTATTCCCAAATTCCCTTTCCTTGAAATTCTGTCCTCTTCTTCCTTCGTAGAAACGTTTACTTCGGAAATTATTCCGATTTCCGTTCCCCGTATACCTGTTATTTGGCCCGTAATACGGTTTATCTGATATGTTCGTCGACATTCATAACCTTTCTGACATTAATAATAATAATAATAATAATAATAATAATAATAATAATAATAATAATAATAACGTACTGTACATCTATACTAACATTATAAAGAGGAAAAATGTGTATATTTGTTTGTAATAGATAACTACTGAACCGATTTTAAAAATGACTTCACCTATAGAAAGCTACATTGCCAGTGAGTAACAAGGGCTGTATTTATTTTCAAAACAATTCGATGTGGGGGATACGGGGGGGGGGAGATATCAAAATAATAGGCTAATATAGGCAAAATATCGAATTTGTCGTACAAGGAAGAGACAAAGCTCAATTTAATCCCCTGGACGCGAAGAACAAAACTTGGTAAGCCCTGTGGGTCCAAAAACCTAGTTTTAAGGCTCTAAAACCAACCGTTACGCAGATATTGGCACCACACTACACCTGCTCTAGGAATCGGATAAAGTAATGAACCATGGCAACATCAGCTCCACGATTCTACACCAGCGAAATTATCTACAATATATCACAAAAAGCTAACATGTTGTGGACATGAAAACTGTATTTGGAATCCCCCTTAAAAATAAAAATAAAGTAAGAAATAAAAAAAATGCAAATGTTCGTTTTCAGAATATCCACTTAAGGGAAGTGAGGGAGGAGTTGAATTATATATATGAGAATACATATATCTCAGAAAATGAAGATTTTACAGACGTTAAAATTGGTATTTGGAATCTCCTTTAAAAATGAACACACTATTTTTGGAAAATCCACTTAAGGTGGTGAAAAGAATAGAAAAGCGGGTGGTGTTTTAAAATGAGTATCTTCTTCTTCTACTGATTTACCAACACCTGTGGGGTTGCGGGGGGAAACCTGTGTCGCACATGTGGATTTGACCCTGTTTTACGGCTGGATGCCCTTCCTTATGGCAACCGTATGTGTAGGGATGTATTTACTATTCCGTGTTCCTGTTGTGGTTGGTAATTTGGTGTGTTGTGTGAATATGAAGAGGAGAATGTTGGGACAAACACAAAAAACCTCCTCCGAGTCAGAACACACGTGATTAAAAACCCCAACCTAGACCAGAATCGAATACCTCAACGCTGACCACTTAGCCAAGGAGTGGGGCAGTTTTTATAATGAGTGTATCTACGTCATATCTCATAAACGTAACTTGTTACAGACGTGAAAATAAGTATTTTTAGTCTCCTTTAAAAGTAAAGAAATATGTATATTTTGTTTTCAGGAAATCAATTTAAGCTGGAGGCCGAAAACAAGTGAAGAAGGGGTTGAATTCCCTTTATGAGGATACTTATATCTCAAAAAATATTACAGACGTGAAATTTGGTCTTTGGAATCTCCTTTAGAAATTAAGAATTCTTTTTTATCGACGTAAAGGAGGACTGTTTCTCACACATAGAGTTCCATGTCCCGTGTTTCAGATTAATGTCTGCCAGTAGCCTGGTCAACTTACCCCAAAAGGAAATGCCACAAACGTGGTTTACAAAGAGGTTCTTCGGTAAATGAAATGCAATTTTTCGGTGAGTTTTTAAACTTTAGGGATTTACAGATAATGTCTTAGAGCAATACCGAGGAACAAGTATTTTTATCAAATTACGAAATTCTCGCGAGCGAAGCTATGGGTAATAGCTAGTAATAATAAAAGGAAGTGTTTGTTTGTGTTTTTTGTGTGTGTGTGTTTGCGATGCCCAGCAAAATCTGCAGCACGCAGAGATCTGAAAGTTTGATCATAGATAGATGGAAAGCGGTCCGAATGCACTTCGAAGTCGAATTTTTCATTTTCGCTTTGATTGAAATAAAATGTCGTGTGGCGTTTAGTGCCGGGATATCCCAGGACGGGTTCAGCTCTCCAGGAGCAGGTCTTTGTGATTGACTCCCGTAGGCAACCTGCGCGTCCTGATGAGGATGAAATAATGACGAAGACAACACATACACCCAGCCCCGTGCCATTGGAATTAACCAATTAAGGTTAAAATCTCCGACCTGGCCGGGAATCGGGCCCGGGTCCCTCTGAACCGAACGCCAATACGCTGACCATTCAGCCAACGAGTCGGACTCCGCTTTCATTTATGAGTTATGAACGAAAAACCATCGGAAAGAGTGTGTTGGGATATGATCATCCAACGTGCTGTCACCAATATTGAATGCATAGATTCACTGTCGCTAGGCAACGTACGTAAGATAGGTAGTACAAGTCAAGGAGCCATTTTAAGTCCACAGTGTAGGAAGTCATTTTCTGCCCCAGACACGAGGAGCATTATTCAGGCAGACAGTGATATCCGGAAGTGTTTGTATATATGTGTGCGATGCGCGGCCAAATCCACGGAACGGAGAGATCCAAAGATATGTTTTCAAGACATGGAAAATACAGGTAAAAATCTTATTTTCCGTGAATCTACCGTGGACAAAATCTGGAGAAGTTGCTTTGTTCTGAAATATGGTCTTTGAGAAACCGTAAAAAGTGAAAATGCATAAATAACGCTATGGTAAATAAATAAATAAATAAATAAATAAATAAATAAATAAATAAATAAATAAATAAATAAATAAATAAAACGATTCGCATTAAAAAAACTGTTAAGGGATTACAATAGAAGAGAAAGAACAAGATATGAGCAGTGCAAAACAGACCAAATAATGTTATTATTAATAATAATAAATATATGTAATTAAATAATACCGTTAGGATGAGCAGTTTATGACTGAGTAACCAGCGTAACGGCCTTCAGCTGTGTGTCTAGCTGATTAGCCCAAACAGTAATAGCGATATTTCAATGTGCTCAGGTACGAAGCCTCAAGGCGGTAGATTTACTGGCACCTAAAACGATTGCTGCGGGACAAAATTACGTCACCTCGGCTTCTCCGAAAACAATAAAATTATTTATTGGGGCATAAAGGCAATAATAATTGTATTATTTAGTTCATGGGGTCCGGTTTCAGATCTTCAAATTACGCACACAGCACAGCACACTGCCAACCACTGCAGAAGCACGTAATTATTCAATGCACCATTCCACACAGGGTTGGTGTCATGAAGGGCATTTGGTCGTAAAACCGGGCCAAGTCCACTCCCTAAGTCTCACAAACCTAACAACGTTGAGGTCGGATCAGAATAAGAAATGGACATATATACTGTGTTTAGGGTGGTATGAAAATTAAAATTTGGCTAGAACTCGCAAGCTAAGTACTGTCTGGATCGGAAGACTACAAGGATCGACTAAGTGAGGTGAGGTCCGATAGAATGATGAATGTGGTGAAGCTGGTAGAAGTACATGGAAACAATGTCAGACATGATTAGGGGCCCTACGGTCTCAGGTTTATAGCCTAGGGTTACCCCCTTTTAGTAGCCTCATAAAACAGGCACGGAATACCGTAGACATATCATACGCCGCAACCAACGGGCATCGGTTGTTGCACAGTTACTCTCAGAATGTAACAAAAAATATAGCCATAAGTAACGAAAAGCGTAACATCTAAGGTACTACAGCAAGAAAAACATTCACAAATTAAAAGGCTGTGGTATCCTTCTCTACACGTGTGTGAATTTCTCATTGAACTGCTCTACGTCTTACTGCCAAACCTCAAGAATGAGCCATTTGGAGACAGGCAATCAGTCAATCACTACTGATCTGCATTTAGGGCAGTCGCCCAGGTGGCAGATTACCTATTTTTCTAGCCTTTAATGAAACGATTTCAAAGACATTTGGATATTTATTGAACTTCTCCCTTGGTACGTTATTCCAATCCTTAACTCCCCTTCCTATGAGCGAATATTTGCCCCAATTCGTCTTCTTGAATTCCAACTTTATCTTCATATTGTGATCTTTCCTACTTTTAAAGACACCACTCAAACCTATTCACCTACTAATATCATTCCACGCCAACTCTCCACTGACAGCTCGGAACATACCACTTAGTCGAGCAGCTCGTCTTCTTTCTCCCAAGTCTTACCAGCCCAAACTTTGCAACATTTTGTAACGCTACTCTTCTGTCTGAAATCGCCCAGAACAAATCCAACTGCTGTTCTTTGCAATTTTCCAATTCTTGAATCAAATAATCCTGGTGTGGGTCCCATGCACTGGAACCACATTCCAGTTGAGGTCTTACCAGAGACTTACATGCCCTCTCCTTTACATCCTTACTACAACCCCTAAACATCCTCATAACCATGTGTAGAGATATATCCTTTATATACAATCACATTTATGTAATTACCCCAATGAAAATCTAACCTTATATTAACACCTAGGCACTTACAGTGATCCCCATAAGGAATTTTCACCCTATCAACGCAGTAATTAAAACTGAGAGGACTTTTCCCATTTGTAAAATTCACAACCTGACTTTTAATCCCGTTTATCATCATACCATTGTCTGCTGTCCATCTCACAACATTATTGATCTTATTTTGCAGATGCTCACAATTTGTAAGTTATTTATTACTCTGTACAGAATATATCTACAACAAGCCTTTTCTCTGGTTCTACTTCTCTCCTCATACCATTTATATATATATATATAAGAAAACATAAAGGTCCAATAACTGCCTTGGGGAATTCCCCTCTTAAATATTACAGAGGCAGATATAGCTTTCCCTACTCTAATTCTCTGAGATCTCTTTTCTAGAAATATAGCAAATATTCAGTTACTCTTTTGTCAAGTCCAATTGCACTCATTTTTACCTTTAGTCTCCCATGATCCGCCGCATCAGATGCTTTAGACAGGTCAATCGTGATACAGTCCATTTGACTTCCTGAATCCAAGATATCTGCTATATCTTGGTGGAATCCTACAAGTTGAGCTTCAGTGGAATAACCTCTCCTAAACCAGAACTGCCTTCTATCGAACCAGTTATTAATTTCGCAAACATGTCCAATACAATAGGCAAGAATACTTTCCCAAAGCTTACATGCAATGCATATCAAACTTACTGGCCGGTAATTTTCAGCTTGATGTCTACCAAATTTAGCCTTTATACACAGGGGCTAGTATAGCAATTCTCCATTCATTTGGTATAGCTCCTTCATGCAAACAATAATCAAATAAGTAGTTCAGATATGGTACTACATCCCAACCCATTGTTTTTCGTATATCCCCAGAAATCTTATTAATTCCAGCCGCTTTTCTTGTTTTCAAATTTCGTATATTATTTTGTTGGAGTTATCATATGTAAATATTAATACTTCTTTAGTCCTTGTCACCTCCTTTATCTGGACATTATCCTTGTAACCAACAATCTTTACATACTGCTGACTGAATACTTCTGTCTTTTGAAGATCCTTACATACACACTCCCCTTGTTCATTAACGATTCCGGGAATGTCCTTCTTGGAACCTGTTTCTGCCTTAATGTACCTATACATACCATTCCTGTTTTCACTAAAATTTGTATGACTATCAATTATTATCCTTGCCATCATGTTATCCTTAGCTGAATTCTTTGCTAGATAGAGTTTCCTAGTAAGTTCCTTCAATTTCTCCTTACTTCTACAGCCATTTCTAAATCTATTTCTTTCCAGTCTGCCCCTTCTTCTTCGTCTCCTTATTTCTCTATTATAATAAGGTTGGTCCTTACCATTTTTTGCCACCTTTAAGGGTACAAACCTGTTTTCACATTCCTCAACAATTGCTTTAAACCCATCCCAGAGATGTTTTGTCCCCTTCAGATTTGGCATATAGGGAATATTTGTAATATCATTTCATTAGCACGGGCGGAAATTTTTCCCAACTCCGTGTTACAGAGAGAGGAGCTCGCTCGAAACCGGATTTTCCAAGCGAGGGGTGAGCTGTGGATTTTTTGTGTGTCAGGCTGCCAGCTGCTATCACGTGATCTACTGGGAGAAACCAAGGCCATTGGATCGATAGAGCAAGGTCGCTCTACACCTGACAGTATTTTAATGAAATGTAACAGCCATTTAGGTGCAAGTTATTGACCAATCACAGACGATTTCGGCGACACACCCTCATCTTAAGATAATTATATATCGGTGTTTCCAGAAGGAACTGCCTCTTTTGATTTGAGTCTCTTTTTGATTTGAGTCTCTCTTAGATTGGAGTCTTCTTGGATGACTGTCTTGGAAATTCTGCGCTGACATTCACGTCGCAGACACTCTTGGGTTCGATCACTCGGCAGAACAGACTCATTATACATCATAGATCTACGAGTTTAGCAGATTTACGGAAGAAGTTACGTATTATTCAGAAATATCATTCATCGTGTGTGTGTACTGGGCACATCTTAAAACTTATTTGTCAGTTTCAGCTTCTACTACTTGGGAAGAGAGAAGAGGAATTCTACGTGCAGATCGAGACAATTCAAGATGCCACTACATCAGGAAGAGGAAGCCTACTACTGTTCCATGTTCATCATCGCAGCTACAATTGTGTTTTAAAATGTAAGGCAATATCCGACATGGAGGAGATGACGACCGGCGGTGGGTGACCTACATCATATCCAGGGTCATCGCTCGAAATCCAGTTTTATCAATCATTTAAGTACAATGTTATAATACCTATCTATTCATCTTTGTAAACACAATGTAGACATAACGCTTCCTTATTCATATGGCATAATTTTCTTCTAGTCTTGCAGTAGTTTGACATTTCATTTCTTCTCTCCATGGTGTAAGGCAGTTAGTTATTGAGTGTGAATGATTATTGGTTCCTATTAGATAGTTAGTGATGTGTGAGTGTCTTCGATATTTATTCTGACTGTCCCATTCAATAGTATAGGAGTGATTTAAAAATAATTGACCTCTCCGATAACAATAATTTAATTTTGAAATAATTTATAATTATTTTTTGAAGTCATGTGGGACAGATTATCGGTACCGTATGTTTTATTACGTCGAATTTTCTCTAGACGTTATTACGGTTTTTATGTGGATTTCAAGTGTGTTAGTGTCATCTGGTAACTTTATCGAACCTTAACCTGCGCGGATTTGTGATCTCGCAGTTTTAATAATAATAATAATAATAATAATAATAATAATAATAATAATAATAATAATAATAATAATAATAATAATAATAATAAAACTTCATCACGGGTTAAATAAAGAAATAAGGGTCATGAGTGTAAATATTGTTATTTTTGTGTGAAATATTAATGTGTGCTCTCGTAGGATAAATATGAGTCTGGAAGACGGCCGAATCTTGACGGATTATTTATAGTATTTATGGACTTGGGAATGGATTAGTTATTGTGTGTTTGACTTGTGAATCCATTTATTGAGTCTCATGTGAATAGAATATGTTGTTGAACATAATTTCTTCGAGTGGAGCACGTGTTAGATGATAGCCATGATATTTAAATAATAATAATGTCGTGACTCATGAACCATAAACATGTACGTTTATATTTGACTTGCGTTATGTGCGTTTCTGTAACGATAATCTTCCGATGATATCTATCACTGATATTCTCACGAACATCGTTGTTGAACCTAGTTTCTTTATTTAAGTGATAATCCTGACATCATCACATTCCTAGTTGTTGTAATGGTATTTCTTTACGCGATACTGTCATAAGAAAATTTCTATGACTTAGATTAAAATTAAAAAATAATAAACAAGAACCAGAAATCGCCGTAAATATTATAAACTGTTTACCGTTTACCCGGTACCCTAGTGTGAATGTGTGGATGGGAAATTTTGAGATAATAATTATGGAGAATTTTTCATTTATAAATATAAATCTGAGGAAGACATGTTGAGTGGAATTTCAACAATAAAACTTTATTTAAAATTTTTTCATTTCAATCTAGTGGAAGTGACGTTAATTTAAAACATTAAGCAGGAAGGGATAATTTAATCGCTGACAATCAATGAATCAGAAAATTATTTATTAACATTTTAATTTGTAAATAATACTGTTAACATTAGAGAAAGGTCTTCTCATAAAAATACGTTTATTTTTTTAATATCAGATATAGGCTAATACTCGTCTGAGTATTTCCAGAAATAATATCACCAGAATTATGGAAAGAATATTTATGTTGTACCGAAAATACCGGCAGAGAAGATAAATTAAATTCCTAGATTTTGTTCAATTAAAATTGGTTGCTAAGAGTGCTTAGTTATAATAAATGTAAAAACCCATTATTTAGTGTTGATTTTATTGTCGCTAGTCCTTTTTTCTATTCCTGCCCTTAAAATTTTTGCTAAGCCAGAAAACTAACGGTCTACGACTGAGACTCTCGTTCTCCGGCTGAGTAGCCAGGTAATATGGGTGCAGTTTACCTTTCTAATTATAGTTCTCCATCGATCATAGTTGCCTTCTAAAAACTCCCTCATGCCTGCTTTATCAGCCATATGGTACTGACTAATAGTAATACTCTTAAGACCTTCCTTTCTATCACATTTATTTTTGACTAAGACAAAATCAGCTTCATGATCATTAATACCATCTATTTCTCTATAGAGCTCATCTGGTTTTACCAGGACCACGTCCGGGATATTCTTCCCTCTATATGGTTCCATTACTTTATGAATCAGATGTCCTTCCAATATTAACTTATTTGCCATTTGTTGCGTCCTGTCGTTCATATTACATTCCCTGTTGACATTTGGTAAATTCAGATCTCCCGCTACAATCATATTCCTTCCCATGTTGTTTCCCACATAGCTGAGTACCTTATCAAATAATTCTGAATCAGCGTCAGCGCTACCCTTTCCCGGTCTGTACACACCAAAGATGTCAAGTTGCCTATTATCTTTAGAAATGGGCCTTACACCTAGAATTTCATGTTGTCATCTTTAACTTTTTCGAACCTTACAAATTCTTCGTTCACCAGAGTGAATACTCCCCCTCCTACCATTCCTATCCTATGTCTACGATACACACTCCAGTTCCGTGAGAAAATGTCTGCCTCTATTATATCATTTCTCAGCCATGATTTAACTCCTATTACAATATCTGGTAAGTATACATCTATTAAATTACTCAGTTCTGTTCCTTTCTTTACAATACTTCTACAGTTCAACACTAACATTTTTATGTCATCCCTACTTGACTTCCAGATCCCTGTACCCTTTTCACCGTTCCCTAGACCACCCCGTTTCCCTGAATGTACCTCTCTATAACCCTTGCTAACCAATTTCTTAACTTATACGCACCACTGCGGTGTAAGTGAAGGCGCCATCAGAGTGCAGATCCCTATCCCCTACCCACCCCTTAGGATCTAGAAATCTCACTCCCACTTTCCCACATACCCACGTTTTAGTCTCCAGTCAGTATCCCTCCTACACAATATTCCACCGATAACAATCTCCGCTTCCTTAAAATTCACCCGTTCTGCACTTACCAGTTCCCACACATCCCCAATTAAGTTGGTACTTATACCAGATTGCCTTACGTTGTTGGTAAAAACGTGAAACACTACGGCCTTCTCTTTCCCCTCCTCCTTCTCTTCTACTGGAATGATACTCTATTATTTTTATCTAGACCTACAGTAACAATAGCCATTTGATCCATTAAATGAGAAAAATAATAATGTCCAGTCTATGCCAATATTCACTCTTTCAAAGTCCACCTACTGCACAGAAAAAAAAGAAAAGAAAAATAATACACGCAATAAACAGAAATGATCAAACATAATAATAATAATAATGATAATAATAATAATAATAATAAGAAGAAGAATAATCAAACGTACTCCATGGACATGGCATGTAATTCCTCGGATACTCCGGAAACGTAACCCCCAAAGTGAGGGTCACCACGGCAGTCATCCTCGGCCCTTTCATGCCACGTCCACCGTCTCCCCTGAATATTTCTATTGTCTTTCCAGAATGTGCAGTTTAAATAAAATATAATTAAAATAATTAAAATGTTGGATGCGCTTGAGAACGGTTGGCTGTTGAGAGAGCTCTTGCATTATTGTAGTGATAAAGTAGTGAAAACCTATTGAAATAGCTTAATTTTGTGTATATGTGATTCATTTAGTGCTGTTTATATAGTGGTGTTTAGTGCTTGTTGGTAGAAATTGGGAGTAGTAATAATTATTTAAATTTTGTAACAAGTAATTCAGTTGGTCTTAAGTAAATTACGTTTTCTAGGTTAAGTAGGCTAGCTAGGTGCACCTTGTTTCGAATTTAGGTTTAGGCAATACTTTAGGTAACAATATTAACTTTAAAAATATTTGTAAATATCTGTAGGTTCGTTGGTTTTACTTACAAAGGCAGATTATCGTAAGGAATAGTACCGTAACTTCTGCAGCAACTTCTCCGGTATTTCGTATAGATATCCGTTCAAACTATCGCGGAGGATATAATTTACTACATTAAAAAACACGATACGCCTGTAAACTTCCATTTAAAAAGGTTAAAGAGATTACACGGTAATAGTTAACAGTCGTATTGTTATTGATTATTGTCGCTCCTCATATTCAAATATTGCATTGTTGGCTACAGTCGTGAACAAAGGGTGTAGTGTAGTCAAGTAAATATAAATAAAAATCAGCTGACCTTGTATTCCATTCATTTGTACTTCTGAGTAGGTAGTTAGTATCCGTAATTTATATTTCGCTCCCTCGATCTTTCAGTATTTGTGAGCGGTTAGCTAATAATAATAAAGTTCATATATCCCAGTAATTGCAGTTCAAGTCCCTGGAGTAGTAGTAGTAGTAGTAGTGGTAGTAGTAGTTTTGATAGAAATATTTGAGAAATTATTGTAGACAACCTCGTATTTTTCAGTAGGCCTAATTAAGGACACTTTTTTTTTCTCCGTCCCGTGGAGTAATATAATAGTAATCCACCAGCTGTAATAATCACATAACCTCATTTCAGTGGAATTGTAGTGAAGATAAGGTATAATATATTAGATAGTATCTTGCCAGTTATATTCGTGTTTTTCTTCGTGTACGGCAATCCTTTTGATACTTAAGCATTTAATCAAACGCAGTGTAGTGTAGTGTAGTGTAGATAAATTGTAGTATAGATACAGTACATTTAGATAGTGCCGTATCTTGCCTGCTATATTCGTGTGTTATCTTTCGTGTATATCTATTAGACCGTAATACTAATAATAATTTGTCTAAGCATTTAGCTTCGTTGGTAATCTTTGAGTACAGTAGTTCTTGCAAATTTCATTTCTGTTGTGCTTAGTAGTGACATACGGTACGGTACCGGTATCGTAATTAGGATACGTCTGAAAGTAGTTTAAAAATTACTGTAGTGTACTGTACAGTAGTATACGAGTAATATCCTATTAGAATTTAGTGTGCTTATTTTATTATTGTAAAATATTTGTGTAGTACTGGTGTAGAAGAGGTATCCGTAGAAGAAGAAGAAGAACTCTTAATAAAATATTGTTGAAATTAGGATAGGCTTAATTGCAGTTTGGAATTGTGTAGTTCTTGTGTATTACTTTCGATATTCAGTAATTAACAGCAGCTTTTATCCTGTTAGGGGTTGTAGGATAAAAAAAATAGAGCACGACTAAGTAGTATCGTAGTGTAGTCGTATATTAATTACCTTATTGTTGTGTACTATCCCAGACAATATATCCCTCCGTTCATTTATTTATTTTTTGCAAATAAGTTATTTTATTTTTTAATTTAAAATTTTCCCCCCGTAAAGAATGCCTAAGGAGCGCGAGTGTACTTATTGTGGGAGTGGTGAGGCATTGAGGGGTATGAGGGAGGAGTTGGAAAGTTTGAGGGAGATAATTAGGATTCTCACAGAAGACAGGAAGGAAGATAGGACTCCCTCAAACAATGTACAGGTTACAGTAGGTGTACAAGAGGGAGGGGAAGGAAAGGGAGGAGTTGTAGAAGACAGGTGGTCTAATGTTCTAAGGGGAAGGAGATTGCAGGCCAAGGGCTCTATTCAGGATCAGAATTCAGGACAGGTGTCTGTGCGAAATCGGTACGAGTCACTCCAGGTAGAACAACAGAGGGAAGATGAGGGACAGGGAACTGTTGCTGAGATGCATGGAAGTAGGAGGAAGGGAAAAGGTAGGAAAGGGAAATGTAGAGTAGAGGATAGGAAAAGACAGGTGGAACAGGGTCATGGGAAGGAGAAAAGGGAGGAGAAAGTAGCTTCTTCAGCTATCAGGAAAGATAGGGCTGACCAGGAGGGGAGGGGATCAAATGAGGTGAGTAGGGTTGAGGCTCTGGTCATGGGGGATTCCATCGTTAGACACGTGGGGAAAGTGTGTGGAGGAAAGGGAACCAGGGTAGAATGTTATCCAGGAATTAGATTGAGGCAGATGTTGAGGAAAGTAGAAGAGAGGGAGGAGGGGAAGGAGAAGGTGGTAGTGTTTCACGTTGGTACCAACAACGTAAGGCAAGCTGATATAAGTAGCAACATAGCTGGAGATGTGTGGGATCTGGAAAATGCAGCACGGGTGAAGTTTAAGAAAGCGGAGATTGTTATTAGTGGAATACTCTGTAGGAGGGATACTGACTGGAGGGTGATTGGGGATTTAAATGAGACTATGGAGTGGGTATGTGGGAAACTGGGAGTGAAATTTCTAGATCCTAATAGGTGGGTAGGAGATAGGGATCTGCGCTCGGATGGCCTTCATTTAAATCGCAGTGGTACGTATAAGTTAGGAAATTTGTTTGGAAGGGTAATAGGGAGGTACATTCAGGGAAACGGGATGGCCTAGGGAGCGGTGATAAGGGAACAGGGAACTGGAAATCAAGTAGGGATGACATAAAATTGTTAGTGTTGAACTGTAGAAGTATTGTAAAGAAAGGAATAGAATTAAGTAATTTAATAGATATATATTTACCAGATATTGTAATAGGAGTTGAATCATGGCTGAGAAATGATATCATGGATGCAGAAACTTTCTCACGGCACTGGTGTGTGTATCGTAGAGATAGGATAGAAAAGATGGGAGGGGGAGTTTTCATTCTGGTGAAAGAAGAATTTGTAAGCTACGAAAAAGTTAAAGATGAGACACATGAAATTCTAGGTGTAAGGCTCATTTCTAAAGACAATAGGCAACTTGATATATTTGGAGTGTACCGATCGGGAAATGGTAGCACTGATGCGGATTCGGAATTATTTGATAGGATAGTCAGCTATGTGGGAAATGACATGGAAAGAAATGTGATTGTAGCGGGAGATCTGAATTTGCCAGATGTCAATTGGGAAGGAAATGCGAACGACAGGAAGCATGACCAACAAATGGCAAATAAGTTAATATGGGAAGGACAGCTGATTCAGAAAGTGATGGAACCAACCAGAGGGAAAAATATTTTGGATGTGGTGCTGATAAAACCAGATGATCTCTATAGGGAAACTGAAGTAATAGATGGTATTAGTGATCATGAAGCTGTTTTTGTGGTAGTTAAAAGTAAATGTGATAGAAAGGAAGGTCTTAAAAGTAGGACTGTTAGGCAGTACCATATGGCTGATAAAGCAGGTATGAGGCAGTTTCTAAAAAGTAACTATGATCGGTGGAAAACGGTAAATAAAAATGTAAACAGACTCTGGGATTGGTTTAAAGAAATTGTTGAGGAATGCGAAAACAGGTTTGTACCTTTAAGAGTAGTAAGGAATGGTAAAGACCCACCTTATTATAATAGAGAAATAAAGAGACTAAGAAGGAGGTGCAGACTGGAAAGAAATAGAGTTAGAAATGGCTGTGGAAGTAAGGAGAAATTGAAGGAACTTACTAGAAAATTGAATCTAGCAAAGAAGGCAGCTAAGGATAACATGATGGCAAGCATAATTGGCAGTCATACAAATTTTAGTGAAAAATGGAAGGATATGTATAGGTATTTTAAGGCAGAAACAGGTTCCAAGGAGGATATTCCAGGAATAATTAATGAACAAGGGGAGTGTGTATGTGAGGATCTTCAAAAGGCAGAAGTATTCAGTCAGCAGTATGTAAAGATTGTTGGTTACAAGGATAACGTCGAGATAGAGGAAGAGACTAAGGCCAAAGAAGTAATAAAATTTACATATGATAACAATGACATTTACAATAAGATACAAAATTTGAAAACTAGAAAAGCAGCTGGAATTGATCAGATTTCTGGGGATATACTAAAGACAATGGGTTGGGATATAGTACCATATCTGAAGTACTTATTTGATTATTGTTTGACCGAAGGAGCTATACCAGATGAATGGAGAGTTGCTATAGTAGCTCCTGTGTATAAAGGAAAGGGTGATAGACATAAAGCTGAAAATTACAGGCCGGTAAGTTTGACATGCATTGTATGTAAGCTTTGGGAAGGCATTCTTTCTGATTATATTAGAAATGTTTGTGAAATTAATAACTGGTTCGATAGAAGGCAATTCGGTTTTAGGAAAGGTTATTCCACTGAAGCTCAGCTTGTAGGATTCCAGCAAGATATAGCAGATATCTTGGATTCTGGAGGTCAAATGGACTGTATTGCGATTGACATGTCTAAAGCATTTGATAGGGTGGATCATGGGAGACTACTGGCAAAAATGAGTGCAATTGGACTAGACAAAGGAGTAACTGAATGGGTTGCTATATTTCTAGAAAATAGATCTCAGAGAGTGAGAGTAGGTGAAGCTTTGTCTGACCCTGTAATAGTTGAGAGGGGAGTTCCTCAGGGCAGTGTTATCGGACCTTTATGTTTTCTTATATATATAAATGATATGAGTAAAGGAGTATAATCGGAGGTAAGGCTTTTTGCGGATGATGTTATTCTCTATAGAGTGATAAATAAGTTACAAGATTGTCAGCAACTGCAATGTGACCTCGAAAATATTGTGAGATGGACAGCAGGCAATGGTATGTTGATAAACGGGGCTAAAAGTCAGGTTGTGAGTTTCACAAATAGGAAAAGTACTCTCAGTTTTAATTACTGCGTTGATGGGGTGAAAGTTCCTTTTGGGGATCATTGTAAGTATCTAGGTGTTAATATAAGGAAAGATCTTCACTGGGGTAATCACATAAATGGGATTGTAAATGAAGGGTACAGATCTCTGCACATGGTTATGAGGGTGTTTAGGGGTTGTAGTAAGGATGTAAAGGAGAGTGCATATAAGTCTCTGGTAAGACCCCAACTAGAGTATGGTTCCAGTGTATGGGACCCTCACCAGGATTACCTGATTCAAGAACTGGAAAAAATCCAAAGAAAAGCAGCTTGATTTGTTCTGGGTGATTTCCGACAAAAGGGTAGCGTTACAAAAATGTTGCAATGTTTGGGTTTGGAAGAATTGAGAGAAAGAAGAAGAGCTGCTCGGCTAAGTGGTATGTTCCGAGCTGTCAGCGGAGAGATGGCGTGGAATGACATTAGTAGACGAATAGGTTTGAATGGCGTTTATAAAAGTAGGAAAGATCACAGTATGAAGATAAAGTTGGAATTCAAGAGGACAAACTGGGGCAAATATTCATTTATAGGAAGGGAAGTTAGGGATTGGAATAACTTACCAAGGGAGATGGTCAATAAATTTCCAATTTCTGTGAAATCATTTCGGAAAAGGCTAGGAAAGCAACAGATAGGGAATCTGCCACCTGGCGACTGCCCTAAATGCAGATCAGTATTGATTGAGAATTGAGTAAAGTTGAAATAAAATTAGCAGTATTAAGAATGTCAAAGACTTTCATGCCCCTTTTGACTAGACAAGCAAACCCTTGCACATTCCATTCCTCTTACATTTTTTTACTTGACCCACTCTGGGTTGCTGAGTCCAGACTTACGTTACATCTCCAGCCGGGCATGTGTACCTCATCATAATATCTTCGCTACACTTACATTCTGCCATTACGTTTTCTGTTCACGTTGCAACTTTATCCTTGTACTACTTATCTATTCCTGCTCATCATATTCAAACATGCTTAATCCATTTAAATACCAAGCCATAATCCACATGAAATTTGCCATCACGTCCACCAAACCAAAATTTACAAACAAACACCAATTCTCAATTCTCATCCCTCTCAACACTTAAATTCTGCCATTACATATACCACCATTTCTCCATCTCCACATTTCAGCAATAAATAAACACATTTCATTACCTACCGAAAACTCCATCCAACTTCGCAATCATTCGCTTACACTTAACGTTCCCAATCAACTCTAAATTATCTTACTATATACCACTTAAAACTTACTCCATTATTTCCGTATACCTATTATACCAACAACTACCACCATCGCCATCAAATTCACTATACAGACACCTACCTCCAACTCCACATACTCCAAACACATTTTACATTTAACTTCCCTATACAAACACATATGCCTTTGCTGGCAGGACCTAGTGTTTACAGAGCAATGTTGTTACTTTCATTGATCTGTCTCTGTCTTATCCTTGGCATTGACAATATGAAAGTGACTGAGGTATGAGCGATGCTAGTAATGCCAATTCCTTATGCAGCCAGTCCCTGCTATGAATGGTGTGAAAATGTTGCTCATAGGGTCGGTTGGTGTATGCATTTCTGTGGGCTTGGCAGACTGATATGTAATAGCAACTCTGGCTCGGTGAGGAAAGCAACGGGAAACTACCTCACTCCTCATTTCCCTAGTACGCCTCTTCAGTGATGCCTAGGCCATGTATGACAGCTGATGGCAGAGCTGTTTAGGATCCCACCAGCGGAAGCGCTGACGGACTGAACATACATACATACATACAAACACATACTTCATTACCTACCAAAAACTCCATCCAACTCCACAATTATTTATTTACACTCCAAATTCACTATACAGACACCAATACTACATCAAGTTGCCAAATCATACCACCACTACACAGTTAACACTCCAAATCTATTCCAAATTACCTTACTACATACCAATTAGAACTTACTCCATTAATTGACTATACCCATTATACCAACACTCAATTCCACAATCTTTCACTTAGACTTAATACTCCAGATCAATTCCAAATTACATTACTACGTACCAATTACAACTTATTCCGTTAATTCATTATACCTCTATACCAACACATACCACTATCACACTCATCCTATCACCCATCATAAGAAACCATCAAAAACAATCTTACCATTCTATATATATCAAGAACAGCATACATTCATACATACATTATCATTATAGACTGTTATGCCTTTCAGCGTTCAGTCTGCAAGCCTCTGAGAATTTACTAAACGTCGCCACAATCCTCAATTTGCAACTAGTGTTGTGGCCTCATTTAGTTCTATACCTCTTATCTTTAAATCGTTAGAAACCGAGTCTAACGATCGTCGTCTTGGTCTCCCTCTACTTCTCTTACCCTCCATAGCAGGGTCCATTATTCTCCTAGGTAACCTATCCTCCTCCATTCGCCTCACATGACCCCACCACCGAAGCCGGTTTATGCGTACAGCTTCATCCATATAGTTCATTCCTAAATTAGCCTTTACTCCTCATTCCGAGTACCCTCCTGCCATTGTTCCCACCTGTTTGTACCAGCAAACATTCTTGCTACTTTCATGTCTGTTACTTCTAACTTATGAATAAGATATCCTGAGTCCACCCAGCTTTCTCCCCCGTAAAGCAAAGTTGGTCTGAAAACAGACCGATGTAAAGACAGTTTCGTCTGGGAGCTGACTTCCTTCTTACAGAATACTGCTGATCGCAACTGCGAGCTCACTGCATTAGCTTTACTACAACTTGATTCAATCTCACTTACTATATTACCATCCTGGGAGAACACACAACCTAAATACTTGAAATTATCGACCTGTTCTAGCTTTGTATCACCAATCTGACATTCAATTCTCTTGAATTTGTTTCCTACTGACATCAATTTAGTCTTCGAGAGGCTAATTTTCATACCATACTCATTGCACCTATTTTCAAGTTCCAAGATATTAGACTGCAGGCTTTCGGCACAGTCTGCCATTAAGACCAAGTCATCAGCATAGGCCAAACTGCTTACTACATTTCCACCTAACTGAATCCCTCCCTGCCATTTTATACCTTTCAGCAGATGATCTATGTAAACTGCGAACAGCAAAGGTGAAAGATTACAGCCTTGTCTAACCCCTGTAAATACCCTGAACCAAGAACTCATTCTACCATCAATTCTCACTGCAGCCCAATTGTCAACATAAATGCCTTTGATTGATTTTAATAATCTACATTTAATTCCATAGTCCCCCAGTATAGTGAACATCTTTTCCCTTTGTACCCTGTCATATGCTTTCTCTAGATGTACGAAACATAAACACAACTGCCTATTCCTCTCGTAGCATTTTTCAATTACCGGGCGCATACTGAAAATCTGATCCTGACAGCCTCTCTGTGGTCTGAAACCACACTGGTTTTCATCCAGCTTCCTCTCAACGACTGATCGCACCCTCCCTTCCAAGATGCCAGTGAATACTTTGCCTGGTATACTAATCAATGAGATATCCCGATAGTTGTTGCAATCCTTCCTGTTCCCTTGCTTATAGATAGGTGCAATTACTGCTTTTGGCCAATCTGAAGGTATCTTACCAACACTCCACGCTAATTTTACTACTCTATGAAGCCATTTTATTCCTGCCTTCCCACTATACTTCACCATTTCAGGTCTAATTTCGTCTATTCCTGCTGCCTTATGACAATGGAGTTTATTTACCATCATTTCCACTTCCTCAAGCATAATTTCACCAACATCATTTTCCTCCTCCCCATGAGCTTGGTTGTTCGCAACACCACCAGGATGATTTCCTTTTACATTGAAAAGATGTTCAAAATATTCTCTCCACCTCTCCAGTGATTCCCTGGGATCTATTATGAGTTCACCTGAATTACTCAAAACACTGTTCATTTCCTTTTCCCCTCCCTTCCTAAGATTCTTTATTACTCTCCAGAAAGGTTTCCCTGCTGCTTGACCTAGCCTTTCTAGGTTATTACCAGAATCTTCCCATGACTTCTTTTTGGATTCAATAACTATTTGTTTCGCTCTGTTTCTTTCATCTACGTACCAATCCCTATCTGCCTCGGCCTTTGTTTGGAGCCATTTCTGATAAGCCTTCTTTTTACGTTTACAGGCTGCTCTCACTTCATCATTCCAGCAAGATGTTCGCCTTTTCCCATCTTTACACACAGTTGTTTCTAGGCATTCCCTTGCTGTTTCTACTTCAGCATCCCTGTATGCCACCCATTCACTTTCTATATCCTGAACCTGCTTACCGTCTACTGTCCGAAACTGAGCTAATCTTATCCATGTACTTCTGTCTAATTTCCTCGTCCTGGAGATTTTCTACCCTTATTCGTTTGCAGACATATTTCACTTTCTCTACCCTAGGCCTAGAGTTACCTAGTTCACTGCAGATCAGATAGTGGTCTGTATCATCGAAAAATCCGCGAAAAACTCGTACATTTCTAACAGATTTCCTGAATTCAAAGTCTGTTAAGACATAGTCTATTATGGATCTGGTACCCCTGGCCTCCCACGTGTTGAGGTGAATAGCCTTATGCTTGAATAATGTATTCGTAACAGCTAAACCCATACTAGCACAGAAGTCCAGCAAACGTTTCCCATTCCCATTAGCTTCCATATCTTCCCCACATTTACCAATCACCCTTTCGTATCCTTCAGTTCTATTCCCAACTCTCGCATTGAAATCGCCCATTAGCATTATTCTATCCTTGCTGTTGACGCTGACCACGATGTCACTCATTGCTTCATAAAACTTATCATCCTCATCTGCACCCTCACATGGTGAATACACGGACACAATTCTTGTCCTAATTCCTCCAACTGGCAAATCTACCCACATCATTCGCTCATTTACGTGTCTAAACAAAACACTAGCCCTAAAATTACTAGTTTTACTTCGTTTTTGACTCCTAGTTACTATACCTTCTTCCCTTTTATCTATCTTCTCCCATAAGTATTTTAAGCTCCTACTTCTATGTAGAACGTTATTTTTATTGACTTCCTCACTCTTATTAACTTTCGCACTCTGCAAAATACATTCACTCCCACTTGCGCTTAAATAGCCGTCCCCACCGGACTCTCCTCTTATTTCTCTACCTAATTCTCTGGCCCACATTTTCCTTTTCTCACTGACAGACCAAAACTCGTCGAAACTTTGTTGCCTTCTCCTTCTTTCCTCCGGACTCAATTCCACATTAAGATCACTCAACTCACTGTTTCCCTTATTCGCACTGGTTCCTGGACTTGCCTTTTCATGATGTCTGTCTTCTCCGGCACTCGTTTCAACCTGTTTTAAACACTGTTCCAAAGACTGAAGTTTCGGCACCGTCCAATTGCGGGTCCACTTACCATTGGACACCATCAGTGACTGACCCATAATATGTGCCCGCAGACCTTGCATGCTTGCCTTAATCCTATGTTTCTCCAGGAGTTTAAAATGTTTATTCCCCTCTCTTCCCAAGTCCGGCTTAATCCATATTTTTTCCTTCTGCAAGTTTCCGGAGTTTCTGATTACTATGTCCGCCATTAGTGATGATAGCAGCGTCACCTTTATGGGTCTGCACTCCCTCATCTTGCCTACCATCTCATCGTTGTCTATATCTACCTATCTATATCTATCTATCTATATCTATATTTTATCTATATTTTTGTACGACATCTACCACCTTAGATATAATGTCCACTTTTGCTTCACTCTTGTCTTCTTGTAGACCGTACATAAATATGGTTGTCTTCCTCCGTTCTAGATTGAGGCCTGATACTTCTTTCTTCAAATACATTACTTCCTCTTCCATATTTTTTTTTTATTTCCTCCCTTAGCAATACTATTTCTCTCTCACTTTTTTGCACTCTTCCTTTAACTTCGTTCGAGTTTTCTTGGATCCACAGCCTCGTCTTCTCGTGTTCCTTGACTTGTTCTTGAATCATCTGCTTTAACTGCTCAAACGGGCAGAGTTACTCAACTACCTCCTTTACCACTTTCTTTATCACCTCTATGTCTTTCCAATTCATATTACCACCGCTCTGAGGGCCTGGATTCACTTCCTCCCCCCCCCCTGATCACCAAGATCACTGAGATCACCGCTACCGCCAATAACATCTCACCCTTCAATCCCAGTTCCACACTCACTTCCTTGTTTCTGGTCGTATTCTTCTTCATTGTTCCCTGCCATCTACCTATGACGGCCCTATATTGTTCTACGCCGATCATCTTCCTTGTCACACTCTACTCGCCCCGTCGGCTCTCCCCACTCTTGCTCCGCTAGCCCGGCACACTCCACACAGCACGACCGTTCTTTCCGCTTACATAGGCTCCACTGACTACCTTCTCTTCTACTTACTTTAACATCTGCCTCAACCTAATTCCTGGATAACATTCTACCCTGCTTCCCTTTCCTCCACACAGTTTCCCCACATGCCTTGCAATGGAATCCCCCATGACAAGATCCTCAACTCTACCCTTCTTATTTTATCCCCTCCCCTCGTGGTCAGCCCTATCTTTACTGATAGCTGCAGAAGCTATTTCCACCTCCCTTTTCTCCCTCCCATAACCCTGTTCCACCTGACTTTTCCTATACTCTACTCTACATTTCCCTTTACTACCTTTTCCCTTCCTCCTACTTCCACTCTTCCCAGCAACTGTTCCCTATTCCTCATCTTCCCTCTGTTGATCTACCTGCAGTGACTCTCACCGATTTCTCACAGACACCTGTCCTGAATTCTGTTCCTGATTGGAGCCCTTTCCCCTTAGAACATTAGACCTTCTACAATTCCCCACTTTCCTTCCCATCACTCTTTTACTCCTACTCTATCCTGTACATTGTTTGAGAGAGGTCTACCTTCCTGCCTGTCTTCTGAAACAATCCAAATTATCTCCCTCAAACTCTCCAACTCCTCCCTCATACTCCATAACGCCTGGCCACACCCACAGCTAAATGGCGGGTAATTCCTCTCTCAGAAACTGGAAGTGGGAATGAAATGACGCATATCTTTCTGTAGTGAATGCAACGAGCTAGAATAACTCTGAGAGGCGGAAACGCTGCCTAGCTTAGCCTAACTCTACTAACGTCCGCCAGGTTTCCAGTGGTCAAGTAAGAAAGGGAACGTGGTTCTCTAATGACGAAAAATGTTGATAATACGCATTATAAAATCACAGGTGAAAAATTAAAGACCGCTAGCCGAAAGCTTAGAGCATTAATAATAACAGATTGCGAATGCCGCCACATTAACCATGTTGCGGCGTGAGGCGAATTTCGCGATCAGCTGATTGTAGGGTAGTTGGAAAGGTATCTAAGGAAAATCGTCATACAATGACATATGAACTGACCGCGAAATCGAATCAAGAGCGTTAGCTTGTTGGGCTATTGTGGTTAAGTGTAAATTACGATAGAAAGAAACCGTCGACATAAATGAGTGTATAGGACGGAAATCTTTAATACGAAAGGAACCTACGATAGGTTACAACATAATTTCTCCACCAAGTGAATTTGCTGTGCGGTTAGGTTAGCGCTACCTTTGAGCTTGCATTCGGGAGATAGTGGTTTCGAATCCCACCGGCGGCAGCTTTGAAGATGATTTCCCGTAGTTTTCCATTTTCGCACCAAGCAATGCTGGGGCTGTAACTTAATGAACATTACCATTCCTCCCTTGCTGAAACCTTCGAAGTAATAATAAGTTCGTGTGGTTAATTCTAGCCGGGTGCAGCCCTTGTAAGGCAGATCCTCCGATGAGGGTGGGCGGCATCTGCCATGTGCTGGTAACTGCGTGTTATTGTGGTGGAGGATAGTGTTATGTGCGGTGTGTGAGCTGCAGGGATGCTGGGGACATCACAAACACCCAGCCCCCGGGTTATTGGAATTAACCAATTAAGTTTAAAACCCTTGACTCGGCCGGGAATCGAACCCGGGACCCTCTGAACCGAAGGCCAGTACGCTGACCATTCAGCCAATGAGTCGGACACCTTCGAAGTGTTAGTGCGACATTAAAAAAATACATCTCATTCTGATCATATTTTTAAACGTATAGCATTCCCATGAGTACCGCTATAATTTTTTAACGTTATGATTTGTTATAATGTAGGAAACATATCGTTTTGTCCAATTACCTTAACATATTGGGATTACTATCTGAAATATAAACTTGAAAGTTGTCCATTATGACGTGCAGTCTTACTTTAAATATTCATGTGACTGATGTCTACAATAAACACTTCATAAATTTCACAACAGTAGTAAAATACTGTATTTAGCATATTTGGTGGACGTTTGACTGTAATAGGCCTACATCAATCCAGTAAACAAGCACAAGGCACTCCGATTAGTGCAGACATACGCTGAGCATACGCCAGGCATTCTCGAAGGTGAAAACCTAACTTTTCACTTCTTAAAAATGTATGACCTTCGATCGACACGTACGATCTTCCTGTCACCTGATCATATGTTATCACGCCAACAAGCTTCCTTTTGACAACTCGAAACATGGCCGCTCTCTATGAACTTGCTGATGTCAGATATACAGACCACTGTGTGTGTGGTTTTTTTTAAATTTCGGGAAACGTGTGTTTGGTTATGGGAATCCACCAGAATGGATTCACCATCGGTAGGCAACGTACATAAGATAGGTGAGCCATTTTAAGTCCACAGTTTAGGAAGCCATTTTCGTTCCCCGACACGAGGAGCCAAATTCAGTCCGTAATATCCGGAAGAGTTTGTTTGTATTTGTGCTATGCCAGCCAAAACTACGGCATGCAGAGATCTGAAAGTTTTGTCATAGTTCGGTACAGCATTTCAACGATCACGTGTGGCTGTGTCAAAGATAAATTCTTGCTTCAACATATGAAGTTGTCAACGTCATCAACAAGCGACTTTAAATAAATTACTCGGTGTTCTACAAATTTCCTAGGTTATCGACACAGCATGTTATAAAGATGAGGCTGTCAACTACACTACAGAGCTTCTGAACAACTTGGCGATTCGTGATACATCGCATTAAAGGGACGTGCTAAGAGATTATAATAGAAGAGAAAGACCATGACATGAGCAGAGAAAAAACAGATATAATAATAATAATAATAATAATAATAATAATAATAATAATAATAATAATAATAATAATAATAATAATAATAATAATAATAATAATAATAATAATAATAATAATTACATGAAGGATTTATTAATAGCCTTGTGATGAGCATTTTATGATTGAGTATGCAGCGTAACGGTCTTTAGCTGTGTGTCGGGCTGATTAGGCCATACAATAAAAGCGATATTTCAATGTGCTCATGTGCGAAGCCTCAAGGCGGTAGATTTACTGGCACGTAAAACAACCGCTCTCTTTATATAGAATATCTGAACGCTAAATAAACGCTTATTATCTGTGAATCTACCGTACAAACATCTGAAGAAGTTGCTACGCACTGGAACATGGTCTTTGAAAAGGCGTACAAGGTGAAAAGTTGCACAAATAAAGGTAAATAAATAAATAAGTCCGCCTCTGAGGTGTAGTGGTTAGTGCGATTAGCTGCCACCCCCGAGGCCCAGGTTCGATTCCCGGCTCTTCCACGAAATTTGTAAAGTGGTACGTGGGCTGGAACGGGGTCCATTTCGCCTCTGGAAATCAACTGAGTAGAGGTGGGTTCGATTCCCACCTCAGCCATCTTGGAAGTGGTTTTCCGTGGTTTCCCACTTCTTCTTCAGGCAAATGCCAGGATGGTACCTAACTTAGGGCCACGGCCGCTTCCTTCCCTCTTCCTCGTCTATCCCTTCCAATCTTCCCATCCCACCGCAACCCATAAAATCAAGTTCTGAGATAAATGAGTAGCTCTACAAAGTGTCCCTTAGTAGTGAAATGACGAAATCTTATGATTGATTTATGGAATAAAGAGTAAGCGGTACTAGACGGCTGGACAGGAGTTCAGTTATTAAAAAAGGTTACTTAAAAATTGCTCCTTCATTCCCCTTGCCAAAGCAATGACCTAGAAATTTTGAGACGTGTCACTATTGCTGGAATTTTTTTGTAGATTATATTGGACTATCTTGGGAGTTCGCAGCTTATAACAATGACATAAATTTACGAACAACGCTGGAGTCTGTAATAAATCCCATTTGTATTTTTTGAGTTGTGCCACTATTGCCTCCCATGAGCGACTAATCATAAGTCGCAGAAAGGATACATTATCTATCACCACACATACGGAACACCTCACTCCGATTAGTGAAGCCTTACGCTGAGCATATGGCTGGCATTCTTTAAAATGAGAATCTAACTTTTCACTTCTTAAAACTTACTACATCCAATCGTCACGCACAATCTCCTTGTCAGCTGATCATATGTTCTCGCGCCAACGGCCTTTGTTTTGACAACTAGAATCATGGCTACCCTTTGTGAACTTGCTGATGTCAGATAAACAGACGCCCTCTGTCTGTATGTGTGTGTGTGTGTGTTTGTGTTTGTGGACGCAGAGATCTGGAAGGTTTAACATAGGTAGACTGAATGATGTCCGAATGCACCTCGAAGCAGGATTTTTAATTTTGGAAAACGTGTGTTAGCATATGGCAATCCAATGTGCTGCCACCCGGATTAAATGCGTAGATTCACTGTCGCTAGGCAACGTACATAAGATAGGTAATGCAAGTCAAGGAGCCATTTTAAGTCCATGGCGCAGGAAGCCATTTTCTGTCAACGGAACCAGGAGACAAATACAGTTCATAATATGTGTGTATGTGTGTGATGCCCAGACAAATCTACGGCACGCAGAGATCAGAAACGTTTGTCATAGGTGGGTACAGCATTTCACCGATCACGCATGGCTGTGTCAAAGGGCAATTCTTGCTCCTAGAAATGAAGTTGTCAACGTCATCAACAAGCGACTTTTGCAAGAATTGTGTGGTGTTCCACAAATTTCAAAGTGTATCGATACAACATGTAATACAGATGAGGCTGTCAACTACATGCCAAATCTTCTGAACATCTTGGAGTCACTTGGAGTACCCCCGAACATCTTGGATTGGATGTTTGAGGCACCGATTATCGTTCCCTGGAATATGAGTCCTCCTTCCCTCTGCAACGGAATATGACTCTCAGTCAAGAAACTGATGCCGAATATTATTGAAGACACCATCATGACTGAACATGCCGCGGGCGTAGTACTCATTCCTCGGATTCAAATAATCCTCTCGGATATCCCGTTTCAGTTTAGACATCTGCAGTTCTCCCATTTGTGTGAGTTTATATTTGTGCATCCACAAGGCACAAGGGCAGTCGTATGGAGTTGTAGGACTCGATCATCGGAAACGGTGCTTCTCTTATGGTCAACTGTACGTGGGTTGGATAGACAAACACACTGTGCATATCAGCTCCAAATGGAAGGACAGAGTAAAAAGTTTATCCGGAAGCTCTGTTGTAATGCTTTAATTCTATTTGTACCACCCACCAAGCCGGTACATCAGAGGCATTGGATGTAACATTATTTTTAAACATAAAATAATGTAATTAATGCTATTTATGTATAAACAGTGTGTGTTAATATATTTTTGCTTTTAAACAAATGGTTTAAAATATCTAGCTGTTGAATGAATAAACGCGGGTGAAGCCGCCGGTACATGTAATTAAGAAATTAAATCTGATTAAAGTATTATTTTATATATTAACAATGGCTATACATGTGACAGTAAAATGTGATATGTAAAGTATGGCTATTGTATATGACACGGTTATGGTAAAATCTGTTTTGTCTGTACATTGCTCCGAATTTGAAAAGGATGGTATTTCTGTATCGGTCATGTCCACAGTAACAAGAAAATGCACTTTTTACTTTTCCGTAATTTCTGTCTGTCTGTCTGTCTGTCTCTCGGTATGTGTGTATGTACACGCATCACTAGAAAACGGCCTAAGATAATTTAATGAAAATCGGTATGCAAAGTCGAGGAATAATTCGCTACAATCTAAGCCATAAATAATTTTATTCACGCTTTTAGAAATGGTAGTTTAGGGGAAGGCCTAAAATTTAATTTTCAAATATTTCTGTTATTAGTGGCCCTATCAAAAAAAAAATTGGTGTGCAAAGTCGGAAATAAGTAGCTACAATCAGGGTTGTAAATAAGTTTATTCACGCTGAGTGAAATGGTAGTTTAGGGGAAGGCCTAAAATTTAGTTCTTAAATATTTAGGTCATACTGGTCCTATCTCATTGAAAACTGGTATACAAAGTAGGAGAAAGAGCCATTACAATCTAGGCTATAAATAATTTTATTCACGGTGAATGAAATGGTAGTTTAGGGGAAGGATTAAAATGTAATTCTCAAATATTTATTATTAGTGATAGTATCGATCAATACTGCTTAACCAAAGTTATATATAATTAAATTTCCGACCAGTTATATCTTATAAATTTTTACCGTACCGGCTACGATAACACGGATATTCATGAATTTATATTTTTGTTGCTAAGTCCATATCGACGCCGAGCCACGAGAAAATAGGTTAAGAGAATTAAACAAAAATCGGTATATAGAGTCGGCGAATAAGAAACTACAGTCTAAGCTATAAACAATTGTATTCAATCTGACTGAAACTGTAGTTTAGGGGAAGGTGCCTAAAATTTTATTTTTAAATACGGTACCTGTGTTTTTGGTCCTATCGAAAAGTACTACATAACAAAAGTTATAGAGAATACAATTCTTGATCATTTATGTTTGATTCAGTTTTACCGTACCGACTATGACGAGTGGTATTTCAAAGTCGGAAGAAAACTAAATGTGAAGGCCTACAATATCGAAAGCGCATAAAATTGATCAACAATAACATTACATTGACCATTGTTTGTCTCTTATGCTGCCTCTCAACTCCGATAGATGGGATTACTGCTGTATACCGAGTATAATAGCCTGACTGAATACTGGCGGGAAATAGCCGGGGAGTTAGAAAACTCTCTTCTTTAGCATGCCATTCCACTGGTTCATATATTTCTGATACAGCTGGTACGTAACACACTGGTTCTTCATAGTGTTCAAGTTACTCGATCCCTACTCTGACACACTGTTTTGAATGAGCAGTGTGCATACTTAAGGCAGAGGCTGACTTAGTAGTAGTAGTATGGCCTGGTCTAGAATAACAATTTAGGCCCAGGCCTATTCCAAATTATAGCACCACAATTCACTAAATTTCTCAAAATTCAACCCTAAACAGAGCCGTTTCTTAAGAAAAGTTTCTTCCTCTTCACTTTTATTAAATTCTACATTCATTTTATTCCAAATTATCAGTGAAGAGGGGGTTTCTCTTTTGGCTTGGAGGAAAATTTTGTCTCCATGTCAGATAGATTTCTCTACCGCCAATGTAGTGAACTGATATCTTCGGACTCATCGAGTGCTCTTAGGAAACAGATTAGTAAAAGGGCATAGTTTATGCCCTGAGAGTCTTCACTATTCGACCCTCTCCCCGCCGGAAAAGACGAAGAGTGTTCACGAATCACGGCTGTCGGCGGCTTGGTCATTCCAACTCTGGAACTTTGGACTGTTAGATCGGCAGTGTAGTCCTGTAAGTTTAATGTGAGAAAATGTGTGGTGTTTCATTTGATCGAGTATTTCATATGAAAGCATTGCTTTTAATCGCGCCATTCCTACTGACGTCATTGTAATGTATGTTCATTTCAGTTGGGAAAACCACTATGACAGCCTTTCTGAGGATGTAAAAAGGCAGGTGAAAAGTGACTGTCTACCATTATAATGAAAACTCCCCAACCTGATTGTAACTGATGGTATGCAAGCGGGTCTACAATTACAGTGAAAATTCCCTAACTCAGTGTTCATATGAGAAAAGATGTGTGGTGACTTCCCCGTCGCGTTTCTAGGGTAACGTTAAGGGCTATGTAATTTAATACAATCTTGCTCACAACGTGTACACTAGAATTCCGTATGCAATGCAGAATTCCGTAGCGAATCATGGGTACACAAGCTAGTGTGATAATACAATCGCATTTAAATGACGCAAGTAGGAACTTTAAAAAAATGCGTAATGAGAAAGTGCAAGGTGATTTCTATATATAACTATCCTTATCGTAAATTGACATGAAATATTTAACATATGCAGTTCTTTAGTACTGTAGCTATATCTTTAAGATACTATGAATAACATTTCCTGTCCTTCGCTAATTGTTATCTCCTACTACTGTTAGTATAAATGATCAACGCTGTAGAAGGTGTACTCCAGGGTCTTTCTAAGAAGTTAGACACATCGTCAGTAATGGTGAACACATGGACACTTTCCATATTCCTGGCACTCGTGTGCCAGTACGCTGTAAGTGATTTCATTGTATTATAGATCATTGTTGTGGTAAATGCAACAGCTTTTTGAGTGGCACTCACAAGAATTCGAAAGGAGAATAAAAGATGAGAAACGGGAAAATTTAAAAATTCAGAGGATTATTAATAACTTAAATAATAATAATAATAATAATAATAATAATAATAATAATAATAATAATAATAATAATAATAATAATAATAATAATAATAATAATAATAATTCCGGCTCCACGGCTAAATGGTTAGCGTGCTGGTCTTTGGTCCAAGAGGTTCCTTGTTCTATTCCAGGCCGGGATGGGAATTTTAACTTCCATCAAACTTTCCTTTGGCTTGCGGGCTGGTTTTTTGTTTTGTCTTCAGTTACAATTCGTCTTCATAGACACGCAGTTCGTCTCGAGGGCGTCAACTCGAAACATCTGCACCAGGCCTGTCCGATTATTCATGTTATTGTGATTATTATTATTATTATTATTATTATTATTATATTATTATTATTATTATTATTCAGTATATTACAATTGATGAGCGCTTCAGACAGGCATGCGATGCATGTTATAGGCTTACGGTTGATCCAAACCCCTCATTTTGATTGTATTGTCTGCTCTGTTGTGAGAACCTGAAGTAATGAGTTCTCTAACGCGCGGTGTTGAGTCTTGCCTGCAGCTACTACTGCACTGGGCAATGTTAGAGTCACCTTTTGACCTAGAATACGGGTATAGTTTCGGAACCGTTCTTGAGCCGCTGAACGGTACAAAAACGTTCCTAGAACACTCTCATCCCCCACCTCTGGATCACCAGCAACTGGGGAGAGGGTATTTATTTGATTCATTCATTAGATTTTCCTTGTTACAGGTATGTCTCTATTTCTTTCTTAATCCGTTCACGGTCCAGGGTTGGTTTTTTCTCGGACTCGGCAAGATATCCCACCTCTAGTGCCTCAAGGGCAGTGCCCTAGAGCGTAACTCTTTGAGTTGGGGATACAACTGGGGAGGCTTTTGGCCGTCACACACGCTATGCTTAACAGGGACCTTGTTGAGGATGGGGAGATTGGAAGAGGTGGGAAGGAGTGTTCTAGGGAAGGGAAGGAAGTGGCCATGGAGGAAGATTGGGAAACCACCGAAAACCACTTCGAGGATGGCTGAATTTGGAATAGACGCCCCCCCCCCCCCGACTACTCATTTGACCTCTCGAGGCTGAGTGGAACCTCGTCCTCGTAGCACGTTCCAAATTCATGGCAGAGCCGGAAATCGAGCGCGGGCCTCCATGGGTGGCAGCTAATCACAGTAACCACTACACCACAGAGGCGAACTATGTCCCTATAACTACACTCAGTGTTATAAAGCTAATAGTGTTGATATCACTCTACACATTATCACACTTTTTTATGCCGGGCTGAGCGGCTCAGACAGTAGAGGGCCTGGCCTTCTGACCCCAGTTTGGCAGGTTCAGTCCTGGCTCAGTCCGGTGATATTTGAAGGTGATCAAAAATGTCAGCCTCGTGTCGGTATATTTACTGACACGTAAATGAACTTCTGCGGGACTAAATTGCGGCACCTCGGCGTGTCCGAAAGCCGTAAAATTAGTTAGTGTAATGTAAAAACAAATAACGTTGTTATTAAAACCTTGATTTTTACGTCCTACACTTTAAGGTATATAGTGCTACATAATCTAGGACAAACACGTATCCTACCCGTCATTATTTTCCTTAGTACTTAGTTTATTTTCTCTCATTTTCTTTTGACATATATTTTTCTAATACAGAAAAAATATGTTTTTCGCGGAGCATTTAACTAGTTGTTTAATAATTCTAAAATTGTGTGGAATTCTTTCTCTGTTTTTGTTTTGTTGTAAATTCCTTACCGAGATATTTCTCCCAGTATTCTGTCAATTAATGCGCGTCTTCTACTGTTTCTCCACAGAGTAAACAACGATTTTCGTCATGTTTCTCTCCGTGAACATTGTTTTTACATATACCCATTAGCCACCACACCATACCACTTACTTCTCTGTTCGTAAGCCTTTCTTTCCTTCCTTCTTTCTTTCTCTATTTACATCTGTTGGATAACTTCGCAGCATGCCAATTATGTTCTTTTGGTCTTACGTTCTGCCTTAATAATTTGTTTATCAATATCATTTCACTCTAATCGTTACTTTCTTCTTCAACTTGTAATCTTTGTTCTGAATCTCTTCATTTTTATTTTATTTAATGTGCCATAAACAGAGACATATACGTTTCCTACAAACATACAACGTTCAAAATCTTACCACTTCTGTTTTAGCCATTATTCCCTTAGTTGACCTGTACTTTATACCTACTTCATTCTTTAACCACCTGAATTTTTTTTTGCCCTCCTCATTAACTACATTCTTATATTTTCACCATCGTCTATCGGGGCTTTCTTCAGTAGCCTTACTGATCTAACTGTTCACGACTGTCCACTCTTCATCTATTGTGTCCGGCTCCATGGCTAAATGGTTAGCTTGCTGGCCTTTGGTCACAGGGGTCCCGCGTTCTATTCCCGGCAGGGTCGAGAAATTTAACCGTCATTGGTTAATTTCGCTGGCACGGGGTCTGGGTGTATGTAACGTCTTCATAATGATTTAATCCTCTTCATGACGCGCAGGTCGCATACGGGCGTTAAATCAAAAGACCTGCATCTGGTGAGCCGAACTTACCCTCGGACACTCCCGGCACTAAAAGCCATACGCCATTTCATTTCAGTCCACTGTTGTGTCTCCTTCGCCCTTTTATTTAATACTTGTGCAACATGTTTCTTGAAATAACCCCTTACATTCCTTTAATTTCAATTTACCTAGATCCCATCTTCTAGCATTTCTTCTTTCCTTCAATTTCTTCAATTTCAGATGACATTTCATGACCACCACTTTGCGGCCAGAGTCCACGTCTGGTCCTGGGAATGTCTTGCAATTCAACACATGGTTTCTGAATCTCTGATTAATCATAAACAAGTCTACTTTTATACCTTCCAGGTCCGCAGGTCTCGTCCACGTAGGCCTTCGTTTTTGTTGTTTGAAACATCACCCCCTACTACGACTGCGTTAATTTTTTTTCTACCACCTTTCGCACACCTATGGTGCCGCGGGTGCAAACTTTGTCGCACATGTGGATTTGGCCCTGTTTCACGGCCGGATGACCTTCCTGACGCCAACCCTATATGGAGGGATGTATGCACTATTGCGTATTTCTATGGTGGTTGTTAGTGTAGTGTGTTGTCTGAATATGAAGAGTAAAGTGTTGGGACAAACACAAACACCCAGTCCCCGGGCCAGAAGAATTAATCAGAGGCGATTAAAATCCCCGACCCGGGCGGGAATCGGACCCGGAACCCTCTGAACCGAAGGCCTCTACGCTGACCATTCAGCCATTGAGATTACAACTGCGTCAATACGGCTTCCCAATACAGCGCCATAGGCGATATAGGCCTAGTTCCTGTTGTGACCGTCGTGGTCTTTATCGCTGGAATAGGAACACGATTGTTCACTACAGCACATGTATGGTATTTTTTATATTTCTCTTTAATCTGTTTTGAGACGAACTTTGCTTTACGGGAGCGAAAGCTGGGTGGACTCAGGATATCTTATTCATAACTTAGAAGTAACAGACATGAAAGTAGCAAGAATGATTGCTGGTAAAAACAGGTGGGAACAATGGCAGGAAGGTACTCGGAATGAGGAGATAAAGGCTAATTTAGGAATGAACTCGATGGATGAAGCTGTACGCATAAACCGGCTTCGGTGGTGGGGTCATGTGAGGCGGATGGAGGAGGATAGGTAACCTAGGAGAATAATGGACTCTGCTATGGAGGGTAAGAGAAGTAGAGGGAGACCAAGATGACGATGGTTAGACTCGGTTTCTAACGATTTAAAGATAAGAGGTATAGAACTAAATGAAGCCACAACACTAGTTGCAAATCGAGGATTGTGGCGACGTTTAGTAAATTCACAGAGGCTTGCAGACTGAACGCTGAAAGGCATAACAGTCTATAATGATAATGTATGTATGTTTAAATATAGCCAGTCACTCCATAAACGTATTTGAATTACATCTTACACCTCAACTAAAAAAATCAGTGAATAGTGTGTCCGTCCGAAGAGGAAAAAAAGTACAAAATAATGTTAATGGTAGTAAATGCAATAGGAAATAAATAAATCTCACATACCTCAGTATTCAGTTTGAGGAATACGCGTTTTGGAGTTAAAATATTTCGGCCTTTCAAAGATATCTGTTGTTGATGTGGCTATGTCATTTAAGAATGTAGTAATAGCACTCCCGGAAATAACTTCACTCAATAACTGTGAATGTCCGATTACAGGGCAATCGAAGTGACGAAGAGGCACTGAATGGTCACACAAGCAGACGCACTAGGATTTTTATGCACAAATGGTTGTGCTTTCAATAAAAAATGATGAATAACTTCAAAATCCACAGTACCAAATCAGATTGATATTCCAGCCTGCTGTTTTCATCCCTTTTATAAATCAAGCCCAAGAACAGTGTTGAACACCTTGGTCTTGTAAAAAGAATCAAGCAGCTATCACACTTGGTTTTCAGGTGTGTTTTTCGAACAAGAAAACCTCCTATATACGACAGACATGCTAACTTCCTAGATGGGTAGCCCAGAGCTGAAAGAGTAAATTGTCGGATTTTAAATCATGCCTCACACCAATTGTGAAGAAACAGTTATTGTACCATGTACCCCTTTAAACATTAGCTACCGTAAGGATAGAAGTAATATACCAGGGGAATTGTGCAGATCCTCAAGGACGCACGTGTCTTGATTTGGTAACTATGCTGAATTAAACTGACCTTAGAATTTGTTTGGTAGATTCACTTTGGCATTTCCTATCCCAGAAGTGCCAGACTCCACCTCCACGGTACTGGTTGCAGGAATAGTCAAGTTTCCCATCTTCAAAAGGTGGTTGAGACATAAGATGAAAGATCTAACATCCAGCATATCATTGCTGTCTGACATTTGCCCTAGAGCGCTAAAAACGATCCCCATTGAGTAACTATTGAATGCTCGGGTCAGGACGTAATGAAATCATGCCTGAAGGAGTTACTGGACACAATCCACTGTTGATGAAGTAGGTAACGGAATGGCGTCGTACGTCTCCTCGATAAGGAATTGCTTTCCGGCTTTCTCACTGGCGATCTTAACTTCCTTCGGATACTCGGGAAAACCATTTTCGAGTCACTGCATTCTCTCATCATCCAAGCTGAAGTAATATATCTTGTTCGGCTGCAATGTGGCTACATTTGTGCTACTGGCATCATGTATGTCGAGCAGCTTCTTTATTGATAAATTTATTTTGATAGTGGCACCTAATTTAACAAAATAATGTGCATTTTTATGACTTGAACGACATTTAAATATTCTAGAGCGGCTTTTCTTCAATCGCGAAAGTATCATTCGCGCGCCGCATATTCTTCTTTTGTCGAAGTTAAGACTGTTTGATGTGTTTGCGTGTAACGAAAGCAACCGGTTTCACATTCTATTTTGACCGATTCTGATACAGTTTCTTGATAAAGTCACTACATACATCTTGGGAACCATCAAACATAGATTTTTCTATTAAATAATTGCTTCAGTTTTTCAGAATGTGGCATTTGTCGCAAGGAAGGGAAAAAGTGTTTTCACTAGCAACATAATGACAGATCTTCAATTTAATGTCTTTTGAAGGAAACATTTCTCTCATTATGCTGACATTAGTCTTATGATTGTCAGTCACAATGCGCAACACGAAAAAACTGGAATCTGCAAATTCCTTTATTGTTATGAATGTTAAAGTATGTAGCTGGGGGCCTGAACGCCTCCTAGTGAAGAAACATGCTGTTAGTAGCCTTTATTTTGTATTCAGACCTGAAATAAAAAACAGAGAGGGTTATTGACCATGGTAACTGGATTTCTACTTTAGAGTGCATGACAGTCATATTGAGTAGTTTTTATGTGCTCAACGTGGAAGTGTCTTTCTGCGCAAAGAATGTGTCGAATTTCTTGTCATACAACATCTGCTGTTTGACAAACATTTCATCGACTACCAATGAACACAATATCTCTGCTTTATTTAGGCGCTGACTTTCTGCTACGAGGCGCTCTGTTACTAAGTGTGTTATTCCAGTCTCATAGTTTATATTTCGTACCTAGTGCGAAAGTTTTGATTTACTCGGTGCAGCAAACTTATAGTTTCGATGACCTCGAGTTGAAATGGGGTGATAAGTCCTTTCTTGAAATAACTTTTAACCATTCTTGACGTTGTTGCTCGTTGAATGGAAATTCATGAAACGAAATATTATTTCCCGATCTGCTTTTGCTCTTACATAAAACTTATTATGCACATAAACATCAAAACGGTCCACGAACAAGGAAACAAAGCAAAGCAGATAAACACTGGCTCCAATTACACCGGAACTCTCAGGAATGTTTACTGAGCGATTCTCGTCAAGCAGACCAATGTCAGCTTGTCAGCGCTCCAAGAACGTGGACTGTTAACTAAGCCGTGTTCGCTCGTTTACATCAGTGACCGAACGAATGAGCTGGTGTATTAGCGCTGTCATATTAGAGGGCGATGTTTGAACCAAGTATTAGCAAGGACTAAATCATGCTAACTGCAGAATTCAACTAGCCGACTTCCTCTTTCATTCTTTCGTCCCAGTTCAAATACTCCTACCGCATTTCCTTCTCTTCCTTGGACTACCACTACATTCCAGTCTCTCATCACGATTAGATTCTTTTTTCTTTTAATATATTTTATGCATTTTTTTCTCTTTTCATATATTCTATCGATTTCTTCATGATCTGCTGAACTGGCAGGCGTATAGACCTACACTATTGTGGTGGGCATAGGCTTGGTGTCGACATTGACAGCAATAATTCCCTATTCTGGTCATAGTAGCTTACCCGCAACCCTATTTTATTATCTGTTCATCTATATAGTAACATAGTTTACTAAAAACAACTTTGGCAAATTCACCTGTCCGTTCTACTGGACCTATTCGCTTCATTTCTCTTTTATTCTCTCCGTAATCAGCTGCTGGTGAATCATGAAACATTGATATGTCTCCATGTTCATCCAACTTTGAGCAGTCATTAAATGAAATCATTAAATGATCACTCCAATAATTGCAGGTGAAGGCTTACCCTAACTCGCAATACACCCTGTGTTTAGCAGGTTGCTAAGCGACTAACACTTCCATTAATATTCCTTCTATCTTCTATCTTCTATCTTCTATCTTCTATCTTCTATCTATCTTCTGTGAATATAAAATGGATGTATGTGTGTAAATGACACATCTCCTCCTAAACCACTGGAGCAATTTCAACCAAACTTGGTACACTTACGACTTACTATCTGGAGACGAGCACTGTGGGGGTAAGCCATCCGCAGCTCCCTTAGGGGTGGGGGATCAGGGCGGTCAATGTATAAAAGTAATTGAAAAACGTGTCGAATCCACAGTTTTCGGCGTCGCCGAGATGAGTAATGACACTCCCGATTTAAAAACAAATCAAAGTTCAGCTCCCTTTTGGGTGGTGTGCGATGGGGGAGTGATAAATACAATTAAGCGAAAATAGTGTCAAATACATAGTTTTCGGTGTCGAGGAGGTGAATTGTACACTCCGGATTTTTAGTATCAGGAGACAAACCGTGTGGGGGTAAGACAGCCCAGGAACTCTTAGGGGCGAGGAGGGGGGGAAGGGTGGGCGTGGTGGGTCAGATATACAATTAACGAAAATAGTGTCGAATCCATACTTTTCGTGTTCCGGAAATTTTTAAAGTCCACGTTAAGCTCCTTTGTGGTGGGGGCAAGGGAGGAGTGTTGTATAAAATTAAAGGAAAATAGTGTCGAATACATAGTTTTTGGGGTCGCCGAGATGAATTGTACACTCCGGATTTTCAGTATCAGGAGACAAACCATGTGGGAATAAGACAGCCCAGGAACCCTTATGGGAGAGGGGGGAAGGGGGGCGAAGGCGTCAGATATACAATTAACGAAAATAGTGTCGAATCCATACTTCTCGTGTTCGCTGAGATGAATAGTGACACTCCGGAATTTTTTAAAGTCCAAGTTAAGCCCCCTTTGGGGCGACGAGGTGGGAGTGAAATCTATATAAATAAAATTGTGGGGGGTCCGCTGTCTGTAATTTCTTTTGTTTTGCCAATTATTCAGATATTTATCCGTTTTAGGTCAACTCAAGACCGAATCGGTGGTTTTTACGTTTCGTGTCTGTTTGTTTGTCTGTTTGTCTGTTCCACCATCACGTCGAAACGGCTGGATAGATCTCAACCAAACTTCATATTTAGAGTATACTCATCCCGGGGAATGTTTCGATATGCATATCATTTTAAAATCTTTGAATACTCGGGGGGTTTATACGAAAACCAGAATGTTTTTTCCACCATCACGTCGAAACAGCTGGATAGATCTCAACCAAACTTCACATTTAGAGCATACTCATCCCGGGGAAGGTTTCGATATGCATATCATTTTAAAATCTTTGAATAGACGGGGGTTTATAGGAAAACTATTCTGGTTTTCCTCCATTTTCTCTTATACTATTGATTTTCTGTAAACTTCGTTTACCGTACGTGAAACGTCTCTTCATTATAAACAACTTTCGTTATGTTCATAATTTACCTTACTCTTCACATGACGGATAAATTTACAATTTTCCGCTGGTATCATGCTCTGCATTGAGTGACCGACAGACCGACAACGAACCTACAGGTTACCATGGCAACGTCTCTGACTGCATGCCAGCAGGGAAGTAACGTATTGCCATTTTCCTCATCATGCTTTTAAATTAGTGGTTGTTCCTTGGGTAGAAGGCAAGAGAGGCGTCAATCGGCTTATCTGCGGGATATTGGCGGAATATCGTTGAATGTTATAACCGCCCTCGAATAGATTAAGTAATAACACCATTAGTCATCTTCTTATTATTTGTTTACCTATGAATCACTGGACCTAAATTTCTCCTCTGTTACCGCTTTATTATATCCATAACTCACATTAGCATAATTTATTGAGGGGCATTTGATTTTCCAATACATTCACTTGGCATTTACATATTTGTCGTTATCCGGCTGTCCTCAGTTATAATCCATTATCTATTACTTTCAACTTTCTTAACTGTATTATTTTCTTCCTTAATTACGCCGTATGTACCAAGACTCATCATTAGAATACACCTGTCCTTGATAGGTTTTAGGGCAAATCTATATATACACTGACTGACAGAGCAAATGCAACACCAAGAAGGAGTGGTTCGAAAGGGATGAAAGTTGGGGAAAAAACAGAGACGGCACGAACGAATAATTGATGTTTATTTCAAACCGATATGCAGGTTACACAATGCGCACGGCATCGACTCAGTAGGATGTAGGACCACCGCGAGCGGCGATGCACGCAGAAACACGTCGAGGTACAGAGTCAATAAGAGTGCGGATGGTGTCTTGAGGGATGGTTCTCCATTCTCTGTCAACCATTTGCCAGAGTTGGTCGTCCGTACGAGGCTGGGGCAGAGTTTGCAAACGGCGTCCAATGAGATTCCACACGTGTTCGATTGGTGAGAGATCCGGAGAGTACGCTGGCCACGGAAGCATCTGTACACCTCGTAGAGCCTGTTGGGAGATGCGAGCAGTGTGTGGGCGGGCATTATCCTGCTGAAACAGAGCATTGGGCAGCCCCTGAAGGTACGGGAGTGCCACCGGCCGCAGCACATGCTGCACGTAGCGGTGGGCATTTAACGTGCCTTGAATACGCACTAGAGGTGACGTGGAATCATACGCAATAGCGCTCCAAACCATGATGCCGCGTTGTCTAGCGGTAGGGCGCTCCACAGTTACTGCCGGATTTGACCTTTCTCCACGCCGACGCCACACTCGTCTGCGGTGACTATCACTGACAGAACAGAAGCGTGACTCATCGGAGAACACGACGTTCCGCCATTCCCTCATCCAAGTCGCTCTAGCCCGGCACCATGCCAGGCGTGCACGTCTATGCTGTGGAGTCAATGGTAGTCTTCTGAGCGGACGCCGGGAGTGCAGGCCTCCTTCAACCTTCAACCAATCGACGGGAAATTGTTCTGGTCGATATTGGAACAGCCAGGGTGTCTTGCACATGCTGAAGAATGGCGGTTGACGTGGCGTGCGGGGCTGCCACCGCTTGGCGGCGGATGCGCCGATCCCGATCCTCGCGTGCTGACGTCACTCGGGCTGCGCCTGGACCCCTCGCACGTGCCACATGTCCCTGCGCCAACCATCTTCGCCACAGGCGCTGCACCGTGGACACATCCCTATGGGTATCGGCTGCGATTTGACGAAGCGACCAACTTGCCCTTCTCAGCCCGATCACCATACCCCTCGTAAAGTCGTCTGTCTGCTGGAAATGCCTCCGTTGACGGCGGCCTGGCATTCTTAGCTATACACGTGTCCTGTGGCACACGACAACACGTTCTACAATGACTGTCGGCTGAGAAATCACGGTACGAAGTGGGCCATTCGCCAACGCCGTGTCCCATTTATCGTTCGCTACGTGGGCAGCACAGCGGCGCATTTCACATCATGAGCATACCTCAGTGACGTCAGTCTACCCTGCAATTGGCATAAAGTTCTGACCACTCCTTCTTGGTGTTGCATTTGCTCTGTCAGTCAGTGTATATATAAAAGTCATTGTATGTATATGGGTGGGTGGGTTTGTACCACATCTCCTCCCAAACCATTGGAGCGATTTCAATCAAATTTGATGCACTTATGACTTGGTATCAGGAGACAAACCGCGTGGGGGTAAGACATCCCAAACACTCCTGGGGGCGGTGGGGACAAGGGGATCATATATAAAAATAAATGAAAATAGTGCCGCATCCATACTTTTCGGGGTCGCTGAGATGAATAGTGACACTCCAATTTTTTTAAAGTCCAAGTTCGGTCCCCTTTGGGGTGGGGGCGAGGGGGGAGTGATATATAAAAATAATAAAAAATAATGTCGAATACATAGTTTTCGGGGTCGCCAAAGTGAATAGCGACACTCCGGATTTTTGGTATCAGGAGACAAACCACGTGGGGGTAAGACACCCCAGGAACACTTCGGGACGATGGGCGAGGGGGCTCATATATAAAAATAAACGAAAATAGTGTCAAATCCACACTTTTCGGAGTCGCTGAGATGAATAGTGACGCTCCAGTTTTTTTAAAGTCCAGGTTCAGCCCCCTTTGGGGTGGGGGCGAGGGGGGAGTGACATATACAAAAATCGAAAATAATGTCGAATACATAGTTTTCGGGGTCGCCAAAGTGAATAGCGATACTCTGGATTTTCAGTATCAGAAAACAAACCACGTGGGGGTAAGACACCCCAGAAACCCTTAGGGGCGGGGGGGGGGCGAGGGGTGTCATAAATAAAAATAAACGAAAATAGTGTCAAATTCATACTTTTCGGGGTCGCTGAGATGAATAGTGACACTCCAATTTTTTTTAAAGTCCAAGTTCAGCCCCCTTTGGGGTGGGGGCGAGGGGAGAGTGATATATAGAAATAATTGAAAATAGTGTCAAATACATAGTTTTCGGGGTCGCCAAAGTGAATAGCGACACTCTGGATTTTTAGTATCAGGAGACAAAACACGTGGAGGTAAGACACCCCAGAAACCCTTAGTGGCGGGGGGTGTGGGGGGGTCATATATAAAAATTACGAAAATAGTGTCTAATCCATACTTTTCTGGGTCGCTGAGAAGAATAGTGACACTCGGAATTTTTTTAAAGTCCAAGTTCAGCCCCCTTTTGGGTGGGGGCGAGAGGAGGTTGACATATACACATAATCGAAAATAGTGTCGAGTCCGTAGTTTTCGTGGTCGCTTAGGTGAATAGTGACATCCCGGGAATTTTTAAATTCCAAGTTCAGTCTCATTTAGGGTGGGGGGCAAGGGGGGAGTGATATACAAAAATAATCGAAAAGTATGTCGAGTACTCTTCGGGGTCGCTGAGATGAATACTGACACTCCGGATTTTTACTATCAGGAGACAAACCACGCGGGGGTAGGGCACCCCAGGAACCCATAGGGGCGGGGGCGAAGGGGTGAGATATAAAAATCATCGAAAGTAGTGTCGAATGCATACTTTCGGGGTCGCTTAGATGAATAGTGACACCCCAGGATTTTTAAAGTCCAAGTTCATCCCCCTTTGGGGCGGGGAGCAAGGGGGTGAGATATAAAAGTAATCGTATTTAGTGTCAAATATACAGTTTTCGGGGTCGCCGAGGTGAATAGTAACACTCCGGAATTTTAATATCGGGAGACAAACCACGTGGGGATAGGACACCCCTGGAACCCTTAGGGGTGGGGGAGGGGGGCTTGAGATATAAAAATCATCAAAGTAGTGTCGAATACATACTTTTTGGGGTTGCTGAGATGAATAGTGACTCTCCAATTTTTTTAAAGTCCAAGTTCAGACCCTTTGGGGTGGGGGCGAGGTGGAAGTGATATATACATGTAATCGAAAATAGTGTCGAATATATAGTTTTCGGAGTCGCCAAAGTGAATAGCGACACTCCGGATTTTTAGTATCAGGAGACAAACCACGTGGGGGTAAGACACCCCAGGAACCATTAGGGTCATATATAAAAATAAACGAAAATAGTGTCGAATCCATACTTTTCAGGGTCGCTTAGATGGACAGTGTTATCCCGGAAAATTTTTAATTCCAAGTTCATCCCCTTTGGGGTGGGGGACAAGGGGGAGTGATATATAAAAATAATCGTAATTAGTGTCGAATCCACAGTTTTTGGGGTCGCTGAGATGAATAACGGCAGTCCGGAATTTTAGTATCATGAGACAAACCACATGAGGGTAAGACCCCCCAGGCGCCCTTAGGAGTGGGGGGGGGGCGAGGGGGCTGATATATAAAATTCATCGAATGTATTGTCCAATCCATACTTTTCGGGGCCACTGAAATGAACAGTGTAACTCCGGAATCTTTTAAACCAAGTTCAGCCCCCATCGGGGAAGGGGAAGGGAGGTATATAAAATTATCAAAAATAGTGTCGAATTATAGTTTTCGGGGTTGCTGAGATGAATAGTGGCACTCTGGACTTTTAAAGTCCAAATTAATGCCCCTTTTGTGGTGGGTGGTTAGGAAGGGAGTTAGATATAAAATAACCGAAAATAATGTCACATCCATGGTTTTAGGGGTCGCTTAAATGAGGAGTGACACTTCGGTTGTCGTTTAAGTCCAAGTTGATCCCCAATTGCCAGGCGGGTGAGAAGGAGTCAAGAACAGAAAATATACAAATGACCGAGTTTAAGGATGTTTTTTGTACGTCCCAGTATAACTGTCAGCAGAACTTAATACAAATATTACCTACTACCTGAAAAAGTACTAAGGGGGAAAGACACCCCTAGAAGCCTTAGATAATGGGACGAAATGTAATTAAGACTGAAAATGACCGATATTAGTGTTAAATCCATACGTTTTGTGACTACGGGAACAATTTCAAACAAACTTGGTCACTTATGACTTATTATCAGGAGACAAAGTGCGTGGAGGTATGACAACCCCAGCACACCTACGACGGGATGAGATGTAGAAATAATCGAAAATAGTGTCGAATCCATTCTTTTCGGGGTCGCTGAGATGAATAGTAACGCTCCAATTTTTTATAAGTCCAATTTCTGCCTCCTTTCGCATAGCGGTGAGAAAAAGTGAAAAACAAAATTTCGAAAATGACCGAGAGAATGGATGCATGTGTGTATACTGGACCTACTGTCTGGGGTAAGAGACTCCTAGCCTCTAAAGTAGGGGCGAAATGTAAAAATTAACCGAAAACGACTGAAATTTGGGTCTAATCCTTAGTTTTCGGGGTCGCTGAGATGAATTGTAACATTCTGGATGCCGTTTAAGATAAAGCTCAGTCCTACTCGGCAGGCGGATGAGAACTGGAAGAAATTTGAAAACGTCCAAAGGGACAGAGTTTAAGGATGTATGTGTGTATGTTCTAGCATATCTCTCAATCAAACTTAACTTACTATATAGAAAACATTACTGTGGAGGTCAGGTACACCTAGCCCCCGCTGGTGTTGGGGAATGAGAGGGGCTGACGTGCAAAAATAAGGAAAATAACCAATATTAATGTCGAAATCCATTGTTTATGTGTCGCTGATACGAACTCTGACGCTGTGGATAGCGTTTAAGTCCACGTTCAGCCTCAATCGAGGCAGGAGCTGAGAAGGGCTTAAAAGTAAATAGTATACAAAATGACCGAGATTAGTGTTTACTCGATAATTAAATAATCTAAAACTTGAAGTCAGATACATCTAAATAACTCTAAAACTACATGATAAGTCGAAAAATCAACATCTAAAAAAGAATTCTATAAGCATTCACTTCACACTTAACTTACTGGTAATACAAATATTAAAGGTAAACATTCAAAAACTATCCGGGCAACGCCGGGTAATACAGCTAGTATCTATATAAATAAAATTGTAGGGGTCCACTGTCTGTAATTTCTTTTGTTTTGCCAATTTTTCAGATATTTATCCGTTTTAGGTCAACTAAAGACCGAATCGGGGGTTTTTATTTGCAGGTCTGTTTGTTTGTTTGTCTGTGTGTCTGTTCCACCATCACGTCGAAACGGCTAGATAGATCTCAACCAAACTTCATATTTAGAGTATACTCATCCCGGGAAAGGTTTCGATGTGCATATCATTTTAAAATCTTTGAATAGATGAGGGGTTTATAGGAAAAACCAGAATGGTTTTCCTCCATTTTCTCATTTTCTTTAAACTCCGTTTACCGTACGTGAAACGTCTCTTCATTATAAACAACTTTTGTTATGTTCATAATTTACCTTACTCTTCACTTGACGGGGAAATTTACAATTTTCCGCTGGTATCATGCTCTGCATTGAGTGACCGACAGACCGACAACGAACCTACAGGTTACCATGGCAACGTCTCTGACTGCATGCCAGCAGGGAAGTAACGTATTGCCATTTTCCTCATCATGCTTTTAAATTAGTGGTTGTTCCTTGGGTAGAAGGCAAGAGAGGCGTCAATCGGCTTATCTGCGGGATATTGGCGGAATATCGTTGAATGTTATAACCGCCCTCGAATAGATTAAGTAATAACACCATTAGTCATCTTCTTATTATTTGTTTACCTATGAATCACTGGACCTAAATTTCTCCTCTGTTACCGCTTTATTATATCCATAACTCACATTAGCATAATTTATTGAGGGGCATTTGATTTTCCAATACATTCACTTGGCATTTACATATTTGTCGTTACATCAAAGAAAGGACAATAAGTTCCACCTTTTCAATACTATATATTGTGTGAAAGTTTTACATTACAGTTAAAACATCACAACTTTTGTACATTCGGTACCGGTTTCGACAGATTCCCTGTCATCATCAGCCGAGAATAATTAAACAAAGACAAGTATAGATCATGATTCTTATGCTGTGATTACAATGGTGGATTAAAAATATACATTATATGATTAAAATAGTATGTATATATATATATATATATATATATATACACAAATAAAAGGTAAGTAAAATGGGAATGGTCATTATTCTTTGAGGTGTACACCTTAATATTTCTAATTAAAAGGTTAATTTGTTAAAAGAATTTTGTTCTTGTAATATATAATTAGGGCCTATAGTGAAATTTGTTGTAGGCTTAAATCTGTAATATTTTAACTTTTTGACCAGTCAGTTCATTGAAGTTAATGAAATTCTTAACGTTAAAAAAAAATATTTGTCGTTATCCGGCTGTCCTCAATTATAATCCATTTTCTATTAATTTTCAACTTTCTTAACTGTATTATTTTCTTCCTTAATTACGCCGTATGTACGTGAGTGCTAGAAACTACTGGATGTATTTCCACCATGATTCATATTTAGAATACACCTGTCCTTGATAAGTTTTAGGGAAAATATTGTTTCTAAATCCCTGAACTGACTGGGGGTTTATACGAAACCGAAACAGTGATTTTCCACTTCCACAAAATATACACAACCAAACTTAATGGAAATCTACCTACCTTGATGGAAATTAATTTCTAAATCTTTTTTCTCATGTGCATCATTTCGATACGAGGATTAATAAGGGAGATATCATTAACGGACCGTTTTTCGGTACAAGTCCCATCGGACTTAACTCACAAGCGGGTGCGTGTAAAGCGTATTACTTACAACTTGAAAACTACTGAAGATATTCGAACCAAACTTTATATTTAGCATCCACCTGTCCAAAGGTGGGTTTTAAAGGTCAATAACATTTCATGTTCCGGAATGGACGGGCGGTTTATAGGGAACCGAAATGGTGATTTTACTCTTCCACAATATATACAGAACAAGACCAACCTGACTGGAAATCGACCAAACGTGATGGAATTCCACTTCTAAAACTTTTTTCATGTGCATTTTTTTCGCCAGGAGAATTAATAACGGAGATATCATGAATGGTCAGTTTTGCAGGTTAAGTCCAGTGGACATAGCCCAAAAGGTGTTTTCCATTGAGCAGATTCCTTATCTATATAAATCAAATCGTAACGACTGTGTGCCTCTACATCGACTATTTTGGCGAAATTTTCGTACAGCTTTCCGTTTAAGGGGTAATAATGACCATCTGCATAATTTTTGGTTTAGTTTCCTGAAAGTCCTAATTTTTACCCGCCTCGCTCAAAATCCAGATTGCGGCATAGTCTGCCAGGAGAAAAGAGATGATTGAAATTTGACAAAATTATACGTTTTAGCCTGTAACGGACGGAAAACATCCAAGATCATTAAATTTTTCACTTTTTATCCCCGAAGAATATCGAAATATGCAGGAAATTTTAATGATAGTGCAGACCTTCGGAAAGACCTATCACATAACGGATTGCACAATCTCCGTTCAATTTGGAATGATCTACAACCTTAGTCTTATGATTTTTTGCCGTATCTGTAACACTTTTACGATTGATTTTTATCTATTAATCGATGTTAAGTAAATTTGGACTTTTCACATGCATAGTTCATACTTTCAATTACTTATATGAAATACAGAATCATCAAACTCTTCACGAAAATTGGCCCACCCAGTAGCCATATGTGAGCCAAATGCTATGTATGTAGCTGTCACATAATTATCCGAAAAGTAATGCAATGTGAGATAACCTTACAAAAACTTTACCTTGTTCCACGTTTCTAACTCAATCTGACGTAAGAATAGATCAGATATCATAGGACCAGCCACTTAGGCCACTAAATCCGGCGTCATATGGTATAAACCTTTGTCGATATGACGTACGTTTAGCAGCAGTTAATCTGTAAATGAAGGACTGCAATATTGTAAACACGCATATACTTTCGTGTGTCGATCTATATATATTCACTGATGTCGATTTGTAGCGATCGAGAAAGGGCGTGTCTGCTATTGTAATCAGTACTCCCCACACCGACTTTGACTGGCACTAGGAAAAGGGTCCTTCTCCAACTCCTGTGTAACTGTCATTAGTAAGGGAGGCCTACCATTGTAATGAATAGTTCACTTCTCGAATTGACTTGCAGAAGGCAAGGGAGCATGTAGTTTTGTTTAAAACTCCCCTACCCGATTGTGTTTGGCAGTAGGCAAGGGTGCCCGCCATTATAAACAAATCTCCTCATCTAAAATGTGACTGGCATTAGGCACAGTGGCCTGCTATTTTGATGGAAACTCACCAGCTTGGTGTGACTGGCAGTAAGCTGGCTGGCAGTAGGAAAATGGGCCTGACATTATAATGATAACGGCACAACTCAATTTCGACTGGTGGTAGAGAAGTTGCCTGCCATTATAATAAAATCTCCTCGACTGTAATCTGTTTGGAAGTAGGAAATGGGGCCTGCGATTGTAACGAACACTCCCAAATTGATTGTGACCGCGCAGTAAGCAATGGGGCCTGCAATTATAATGTAAACTTCCCAACTCGATTGTGGATGGCAGTAGGCAAGTGAGCCTGCCGTTATATCACAAATCCCTAACAAACACTTTACATTAGAAACAACGTATCGGGACATCCCCATGCTCTTTCACGGATAACGCTAAGAGACATGCAATTTTAAAACAATCTTATTTACTGCATGTACACTATTTACTTCGATATTCGAATACAATGTTGAATACCGTAGCGAAGCACGGGTACTTTTGCTAGTATAAAATAAACGAAAATAGTGTCGAATACATAGTTTTCCTGGTCGCTGAGATGAATAGTGACACTCCGGATTTTTAGTATTAGGAGACAAACCACGTGGGGGTAATACACCCCAGGAACCCTAAGGGGCATGTTGGGGGGGACGAGGGGGCTGAGATATAAAAATCATCGAAAGTAGTGTTGAATCCATATTTTTCGTGGTCGCTGTGACGAATAGTGATACTCCGGAATTTTTTAAAGTAGAAGTTCTGTACCCTTCGTGGTGGGGGGCGATGGGAAAGTGATATACTGTATATATAAATAATCGAAAATAGTGTCGAATCCATAGTTGTCAGGGTCGCTGAGATGAATAGTGAGACTCCTGATATTTTATAAGTCCAAGTTCACCCTACTTTGGGATGGGGGGCGACGAAGAGTGATATATACAATTAATCGCAAATACTGTCGAATACACAGTTTTCGGGGTCGCCGAGGTGAATTATACACTTCGAACTTTTAGTAACAGGAGACAACCACGTGGGGGTAGGACACCCCAGGAACCCTGGGTGGGGGGGGGGGGGCGATGTGGCTGAGGTATAAGAATCATCGAAAGTGGTGTCGAATCCATTCTTTGCGGGGTCGCTGAGATGAATAGTGGCTCTCCGGACTTTTTTAAAGTTCATCCCCCTTCGTGGTGTGGGGCAATGGGAGAGTGATAGTTAAAAATAATCGAAAATAGTGTCGAATCCATAGTTTTAGGTGTCGCTGAGATGAAAAGTAACACTCACGATTTTTCAAAACTCAAAGTTTAGCCCCTTTAGGGAGGGGAAGAGGGGAGTGTGATATAATAATATTCGAATATACTGCTGAATCCATAGTTGTCCGGGTCGCTGAGATGAATAGTAACATTCCGGATTTTTAAAGTCCAACTTCAGCCCCCTTTGGCATAGGGGTGAGAAAGGGTGAAAAAATAATTAGTCAAGAATGACCGACATAACGGACGTGTGTATGTTCCAGTATGACTTTCAAGTATGACTTACTACCTGGAAAGCACACTGTGGGAGTAAGACGCCCCTAGAACCACTAGAGAAGCGGGTGAAATATAATCCATATTAATAAATTGTAGTCAGTTTGGCGTGTACTGTACTATATATATATATATATAAATTAAGGCATAAAATGAAAACAGACGTGAGTTAATTAGACCATTCTAGGCATCTTAGAATCTTAAAACTTGGTACCACACAAGCTGATGACTTCAGGACCCGAGAAAGTTCTAAAATTCTCAAAATTCACTCAGGGGGACACGCTAGGTGTTTAAAATCTGCATAAGAACGCAGTCGGTGATATTTATCCAAAACGATAACCTATAGGTTTCATGGGCTTAAAAGTTTCCTGAAAGTCCTAATTTTTAACCCCCTGCCCCATATCATGATGGCAGCACAATCTCCCAGACGAGTTAGAAAATAGAAATTTGGCACAATTATAGCTTTTTGCCTGAAACCGATTGAAAATTTACGAGATGTTTACAAATTTTATTTTTCACCCCCGAAAAATATCGAAATATGGGGGCAATTTTAATGACGGTGCAGACTTTCCTTTTGAGGTATTTGGAGGCTAAACGGTAAGTCGTATCACAAAACGGATGGCACAATCTCCGTTCAATTAGGAGTGATCTACAACTTTGGTTCCTTTGACTTTTTGTCGTATATCCCTTATACGTTAAATTTGGCTCTATTTCTGGATTTACGTAAATTTTGTACTTTGTACACTTATCATTGATGGTTGGATTTACGTATAGGAAGCATGGGATCATCAAATTCTACACGAATATTGGCCCACCCAGTAGCCATATGTGAGCCAAGTTCTATGCTTGAAGCTGTTGCATAAGTATTTGAAAAGTAATTCACTGTGTGAAAACACCATCGTCATCCTAAACCATCTCCAGTTTCCCGAGTGCGAAAACCTTACACAAAATACGATACGAGGAAATATCATAGGGCCAGCCATTCAGATCCCTAAATGAGGCCAGAGTCTTCTTTTCGTACAATCCGTGTTTCGATATAATGCACCGTTTAGCAGCAGTTATTCTGTAAATGAATGTGAACATGCATATACTTCCGTATGTCGATCTACATTTATTCGTTCAAGTCGATTTGTAGCGATCTAGAAGGGGTGTGTCTGACATTGTAATTAATACTTTACAAATCAATAGTGGCTGTCAGCAAGAGGGCGTCTGCTGTTATAATCAGTACTCCCCACACCGAATTTAACTGGCAGTAGGAATTGGGTCCTCCTCCAACGCCTGTGTACCATTATAATGAATAATTCCATTCTCGATTTGACTAGCAGGAGGCAAGGGAGCGTGCATTTTTTTTCAAAACTCTTTTACCTGATTCTCCTTATCATTAGGTATAGGTGCCCCTTTGCAAGGGTGCCCCCGATTATAAACAAATTTACCCATCAAAATGTGACTGACGTTACGCATAGTGAATTGCGGTAGACAAGTGGACCTGTCGTTATCATCACAAATCCGCAACTCGCATTTTACATTGGAAACAACGTCTGCGGACCTCCCTATGCTTTTTGTAGGATCAACGCCAAGAAAAATGCAATTTAAAAATTCGTATTCTCTTCGTGTAGAGTAATTTACTTCGATATCCGTATACCATGTAGTATACCGTAGCGAAGCACGGGCACATTTGCTAGTATTCTGATATATGTGATTTTCATTCTTAGTAATGTCATTGCATGCAGCCGTGTTCAATTACTACATGTCAAACCAGAGAGTAAATATTTCCTCTGATCGCGGAAGAATACTCTCTGCTAGATATTATGATTCTGTGACCTTTCGTAGCTACCAAATATATTCAACAGATGGCAGAGCGTTCTAATAACTAACATGCTGCTAAGAGAAAAAAATCTACTTACAAACGAACCCCGTCATGACATACGCCTTAGACGTTATGCAGGAACACCTGTCGAGGGATAACCTAGCTGCATTAGAATGAAGGCCATGCATCTTTAAATTTTTCTGCCTAGCAAATAACGCTACTTCGAAAGTAACTTATGAACTCACAAGACAACTATTCGATACAGAATTGCGATTAAAAATACAGTTGCTTTCTACTTCACACTACCAAGCTTTACATCAAGGAATGATGGATATAGAAGCGAATATATGGATAGACTAGCTGATGTACCGTGCTTTGCTATGGGATTTTCAGAAAGGCTGTCCATGTGGCTTTCGTAACTACAGTTAACTTAGGCCATTACAAAAACGTCAGTAGGAATGTAGGGATTAAAACCAATATTATCATATAAAATGGAAAGCCGCACATTTTCTCACCGTTAACGAACAGAACTTCGCTGCCGATCTAACAGTTCAAAGTTCCAGAGCTGGAATGACCAAGCCGCAGACAGCCGTGATCAGTGAAGTCCTTTTGGCGGGGGGGGGGACCGAATAGTGGAGAGTCCCAGGGCGAATCTATGCCCTTCTAATAATATGTTTCCTAAGAGTAACCTATGAGTCGGAAAATCTCATTTCACTCCACTGGCGGCGGAAAAATCTATCTGACTTGGAGGGAAAATTTTCCTCCAAGCCAGAGGAGAAAACCCTCTTCACTGCTAATTTGGTATAAAATTTAATAAAAGTGAAGAGGAAGACTCCTTTCTTGAGAAACGACGTTTTTCAGGGTTGAATTTTGAATTATTTAGTGAATTGTGGTGCTATAATTTGGAATAGGCCTAAATTGTAATTCTAGACCAGGTCATACTACTATTACTAAGTGAACATCTGCCAAATGTGCACACTGCTCATTCAAAACAGCGCGTCAGAGTAAGGATCCAATAGCTGGAATACTATGATGTACCAGTGTGCTACGTATCAGCAGTATCAGACAATGTATGAACCAGAGGAATGGCATGCTAAAGAAAAACGTTTTCTAACTCCCCAGCTGTTTCCCGCCAATATTGTCAGGCTGTTATACTCGGTACGCAACAGTAATTTCATCTATCGGAGTTGAGGGCACCACAAGAGGCAAATAACATCACAATAAACAATGGTCAATGTAATGTTATTGTCGATCAGTGTTATGCGCTTTCGATATTGTAGGCTATCACATTTAGTTTTCTTCCGACTCTGAAATACTACTCTTATCATAGTGTTATAAACTTTAGCACACCGAAAACAAAGTATACACAATTCAATTTAGAAAACAGCAACGTACAAAATTTATCTTGAATTTCAATAGTTCATCTTGACCCCAGAGGGCTCAACATAAGTTTACAGTAACGACATCTGTTGAGAAATGTTCAAACTCCTTGTACTACTTGTTGCAAGGTTTATATTTCAAATGGCATTCCCCAAGACGCTTAATTGAAATGCGTGGGGTGGGTGTACCTCCGGCACCATTATAAAGCCATGTCAGTCAATCATCCAGAATGCGGTCCTTGCAGATTCCGAAAGGCTGCGATCCCCCTTTCCATGAGCCGTCTCTCGACAGATATGGTTGCACCTATGGTTCGGTTATCTGCTTGATTTAGACTGGCAAGCCTCCCCACCGCGGTAAGGTCACGTGGTTTACATGGTTCTCATGTATAATTCCGTAATGTATACAAAATTACGAGATGTCGGTAGGTGGCTTAATTTCAATCTAATCTTCATGACGCCAGGACCTTAGTAAAACAGAATTGTTCCTCTTAGAGTGATGTTTCAGTAAATAAATAAATAAATAAATAAATAAATAAATAAATACATAAATAAATAAATAAATAAATAAATAAATATTGCTAAGAATGTAAACTCATGTTCTCACTCCTCGTGGTGCAACTCTTTTCATGCGTTCACAAAAATGGAGGCGATATGTATCATTTTACATCATTTTAATCATATAGCAGCCCTTAAGTATCTGGCAGTATCGGGTATCGGACCGGAGCCTCCGAGGGCGGCAGCTAAGCAGCACGCAATAAAGGCGACCATACATTGTACTACAACCACTGAACAGATTTCCATGTTTGATGGCTGAATTGAAATTGCGGTGTTTCAGTAGCAGTTCCAAAATATTATTTTAAAGGTAACTCAAGTACAGGTTTTGTGTACTGAGTCAAGACTTCTTCTATTTATCAGGTCAATGGCTTGACGTAAACCCTGAGGTGACAGAGTGGGAGGGAGAATCATGTAATTACGCGATGGTTGGCTGTTTCGAATCCGAGCGTAGAAAATTATCGTCTCATGCCTATTATATGCTCAATTATATTGATATGACTGTTTCTCCCATGGTACACAGTAATTCTAACGGGAGAGTATCAACTCCTTGCGCCTTGTTCCTATTTAGAACTCACAAGGCTTTGGCAAATTCCGACTTCAATAGTGAGTCATCTTTCTGATCAGCAATGAAACATTCTCTATGTAAAAAATAACCATTAATTAAATCAAATACAACTCTAACAATAATCCTTACTAGTATTCCGAGTCACTCAAACGTACTTAGTTCTAAACGTTTTGTGCCAATGTTGTCCTGCAAAGAAATATATTATAGAATTAAGTAGTCAGTAATTATCCAGGTTTTGTAAACAATACTAAAGTTACCTCTTTTCCGCAGTCTGTACATTTAACACCACCGAGGTGAAATAGATGTAATAACCAATCCTGTACTTTAATATTACGCAGAAAGAGGAAATTTACAGATGTTGATATACATTCACAGGCTCCTAACCTTGTGGAGAACTTCTATCAATTAATACGGCCACTTCTGGAGGAGTGTAGGAAGCACGTAGGAGCAAGTGATGGTAAGTTATGTAGTTAATACTGTAAAATAATTTTAACAGCAACACCTTAATCCTCATCTTGCCGATGAATAGATGACTTCATCATTAAGTTACCTGTTGATCCGCTTTTCAATACCTTTTAGTTTTAACACATTACTATGCATACTTGTTTCAGCCCACTGAAGAGCTTCCTCAGTGCGATTTATTAGATCAACCCCATATTGTATACGTACTACTGACATTAGCCACTGTGTCGCTGTGTAGCTCTACAGCGGATAGGTTGCACCTTGGGACGGTTCGGTGACAGTACTTCGCTCGTCCGATTAAGAGGCTGTTGCGTTCATGTAGCACAAGCAGAAAAAAAAAAGGATCAAGTGTAAAAAAGGACAGCAAGAAGGCGATCATTTACCGTCTACGCGACCGAGTGTCGTGGGAAGAACTGTCTAGCGTTACATAATGACGACAACGACGACGACGTCGACCCTGCACTTCTCTCTGTGCTTGTTGTGAAGTGCGGATAAAAGCAGGATGTAATAATTTCGCAGTCTGAACACGACTGGACATGTCCGCTAAGCGAAGCGTTTCAGGTGATAAAATCAAAATCGTGCCTATCGTCATCAAGGGGCAAAAAGCAAGCTGATGCTTGAACTGTTTGACCAACAGGAAATTGAGCTGATCGTGTTCATTCACAAGAAGCAACTGTAAAGGAGAACGACCGTCTACATATTCGTCATAGGCGTCCTAAGCCGTGGTGTGGGAAGTAGTTTTGGCTACTGTGTGTATTGCTTCAAAGGAGTGCATCGATTCATTCGCAGTCCGAGTGAATCGAATCACAACAGCAGCGAGCTGACGGTACGCGAGTGCCGAGTGGCGCACTCTGGGATCAGTGAGCCACGACACACACTCTGTTATTATGGGAACCCTGGACATTGGCGAGGAGCCGATGTTCCGCTGCAAACGGGACATAAAAAGTCATGGGTAACTGAAAGAATCTTACGCTTGTGGCTTTATCACGGACTCTAACTCTCAGCTCAGCAAATAGTACACTCAATTAGATTTCCATTAACAAGGAGTTTTAAATAATATTTGATTTATTTTGCAGTGTTATAAACGAAGTTAAACCATAATTCCGAAGTAGATAGGCTAATTACAGGTTCTTCTATTTATTGGGTTAATGAATCTTGGTATTATAACTTAGTTGACATTCGAGAGTTAATTCACCTAAACTGTATAGCGTCCACTATGACTATGAGTCATTACCATGATCAGTGAGAAATATCCTTTTTTATTTTGGGAAGAACTGCTCAACATTGTCTCAATTCGTATATCGCATCATTGCACAATAATTAAGTCACAGAATCACGAGATCACCGATTGCCCGTGGACGGATAATTTTCTTCTAATTCAGTACCCTGTTTAATGGAGTTGTCACTGTCATGGGAGGACTTTTAACAACGAAACTTTTTGCGAACAGGTAGCTGCAGGTGAAACCTCAACCTGAAGCCTGGATGACATGCATAAGGAAGCAGTTTATAGAATAAAGGCCAGATAGGATAAGTGAGCATTGAGTATAGTTGCTGTTATCTACCAGTACACCCGATGTAATAGGAACGGTGACTAAAGTGTGCCGTGTATCGGATCATTGTATCAATTAAGTAACGTGAACGGAATCGGATCGATTCTGTAAAATGAATAGAATATCCCATCACTAGTGGGAAGAACTGGCTGTTGTTACACAACGAAGAGGAACGGAATTGAAACTAAAGATTTCATTCCGCCGATGATGTCATCACTGCCACAAGAGCATACGTAAGGGATGTTTCTACCAATATCACTCAGCAATGATCTGAAATGCTGTACTAAGTTTGACAAACTTGTACGGTGGCCAACGGAGGCTATTTTGAGGGACGACGTGGAGATATGTAAGTGAGCACTGTGATTTTGGGCTGCTTACAGCCCTGGCACCCGTCCATGAAGTTATTTACTCTGGCAGGATCATACCATATACGTAAATAGATTACTAACATTTCATATGAACGTAACAAAGCGTTTAAGATAGGGCATTGAAAGAATCTTTTAATTTCTATTAAATATCCTAGTCTACAGGTTGCAAACAGTTATGTTAATATGTGGTATCTAAAGCTGAAATGTCTATTATAAACTTATGAATATTATACGCTGATAAGTGTATGACATTGAAAAGATAATTCATAACCTTCAACGGATGACGAGTGTTTAGTATACTACTGTGATTGAGGTTTTAATTTGTTTTAATGGTCCCCACAATCAAGATATCAGCAACTTAAAGTGGTAAATACTATGTGCGAACCTTTTCTTGAGCCCTCACTTCTCCAGTGCTGGCGGTATACCTCGGTTATCTTCGGCATCCGTATAGGCAACCTTTGGAACACAAACTATGAATCGCTTATGCATCGCTGTGCGGCATCTGGCGTACACTTTACGAACTAGTACTCTTGTTGTTTACACAGCAAAGTCAAACTATATATATAATTCATGCTAGGAACAAGATTCTCAACGAGAAATGTTATATAATGTTAAATAATGTATGTGTGACACAGTTGTTGGCCTAAGATAATAAATGTTTGGAAAATTGATATCGATCGATCATATTATCGATTCAATTAAGATTTCATTTCCATCCAGTTGACAGTAAAACCTGAACCGGCAGCGCTCCCTCCTTACTCCTCACCCCGTAAAAATCGGGCTCAAGAAAAGGTTCGCGTATAATTCACTGCTGTGTAATACTTAAGGATGAGATAGATAAAGCAACATAACATATCAACTACACGTTGGAAATAAATGAAAGTGCGGTGACATGTTGCCAGTGGTCTCCACACGTACATAGAAGCCTGGCGTGAGGTCAACGCGACTATACGTCGTAGCGCCAAATGGGACTGGTCCCACAAAATGAAGCCTTTCAAGGAACCGAACAAGACCAAAGACTTTAATATTATTCATCTAGGCTCACAGAGCGCGCTGGTGCTATGCGGAAAATTGAATATCTTCGCGCATCGCCATGTTGCGGGCACTTCAATTTCGAATGCATGGTTAACACGTGGTGATGTTTACAGTTCCTTGTGTGTTTTTCATGGTGATTTCTATCAGTTAGCGGATCTGTGGTTGTGTTGTGTAATAATTTATAGTACTGGCAACTATTTTAGTGATAAGTGCGAGCTAACATGATCGGCGATATTAAAGAGAGTAGACCTAAGTTAAGCCGTACGCATACGTGCGAAGTGGAGAACTATTCATGATGGTGACCCCTTATGCAGCTTTAAATGGTACAAATCGCTATCAGAAAGGATCTTGTATTTCTTTTCACAAGTGAGTAGAAATTGAAATGTTATAAAATTACCATAATCGAGAATGGACTATAGAGTGGTGGATTCAGGAATGTATGGACGTGGCATTCTCAATGTTTAGGTTGCTTCTTCTTCTTAGCGTTTTTCATTTCATTAGGGACATTTCTTAAGAACTAAATATCTATTCTGATACAGCCCACATTTTTTTCTTATAGACTGTGTACCCGTATTAAAATTTCGATAAACACTGGCCTAGAATCTGGAAAATATGATTGATAAAGCTTGCTAATGCCATCTATTTTTAGGTCAAAATATGGCTTCAAATTATTAACAATTATCAGAAAAATGATTTATTGATACCATTATCCGTGTTTTCACATCTCCTTTATAATAAAAGAATTGTTAAATATGCTGTTCTAGAGAGGTTTGACTAGGCTGACTCCCACTTCGCACTAGAACACACTAATCAAACTATCCTTATATGAATCATAATTCTCCTGTAATAGAAAAGGGATACATTTTCAATTTTAATTTGTGCTCACAAAATCTCCTTTCAGTTCGAGTTTATAAAATCAGTAGGCCTAATATTGGTATTAAAGGTGAGAATAGTATGAGAGGAAATTTTGCATCCTAAATGATATATTTTTCCTCTCTTAAACCTAATCAACTACTAAAAATATATTTAACTCAGAGAAACTCAAACTAAGCTAGGTATTATTTTCTTCGTAGAGAAATTTAGAATTAGGAAGTAGAGTAGCACCAGTTAAAAACACGATCTTTATAGTAGGCCTAATGTTAGCTACATTCTTTTTTGAAGATTATTAATTTAATGTGCGAATATTCAACGTTTTTCTGTTTCTGCAGAGTGTTCTCTAAATTTAAGACATTTGTTTTTCTACTTAGGTATATATTTACTATCATAAGTAGTGTATTTCGAAGTCTTCTTATCCAGTTTTCTAAATGTTGTTTTATTACGCCTGTTACTTATAGGCTAGCTATACAAAGTATTTGAGGAATTAGTTCAATAACAATGAAAATATGTTCAGCTTACATGCACAAGTATCATTTTCGTGTTATTAACGTCTTCTTGTACGGTATATTTATTGCGTGTATTCGCGTTAGTCGGCGTAGACTGTGCCATTTGTTATTAATAAATTAGGACCTGGGAATGGCTAAGTTTCTCTGATGCTTGGAATGCAACAGTATTATACCTTACCGGAAATTAATGTGAAGGAACACACAGACTTTCACACTTCACGGTCCACTTGTTCTATTCAGACCGCAGGATTATTGCTCTGTATAACTTCTGCGAGGCTTTTGATTTAAAATTAGTACAGTAGTTTTGGTTTGCGAACTGACGGGAATTTACGTACGGATCTTCTGCTTTCTCATGCGGCGCCTTTTTAACATTTTATTTTGGATGTATCTCATGAACATCTGTTCTTACCGTGTTATCCTGTATCGCAGAAATAAAAACAACCTGTCGACAGGTATTTTCATTCACACGTAATGTAAGTTAATGTATGAATTCCATACTACGGTCTCCTCGGCGAGCTGTGGAGTGCCCGCAACATGGCTATCGCGCATGGGAAACTCTTCCCCAGTCACAAGGTACTGCGCAGCCAGTGGTGTAGAGCCTTGGACAAGACAGTGTGATTGATCAGCGAGCTGTTACGGTGCGCTGTGGTAGTGTTATTCATTACAACATGGCCCGGAGACAACATTTGGAAAGAGTCATCGGGGAAACTGGAAGGAGAACGATGTGGGACGAGTGTAGCTCAGTGGATGGTATTGTCCACAATATTGTTTCACGTGCATGGAGAGCATTCCGAACCACAGTCACTGCTGCCGGAAGGAGAGTAGAGGGTCGACCACGGTCAAATACAGCAGCAGATAACCGCTACATTGTGCAACAGGCACGAAGAGACCCACGTCAAACAGCGAGTGAATTGCAACCACATTTAAGAGGACTGCGAGGCACGCAGTCGCACTCCACAGTGGCATGGTGACTGCATGAGGGTGGTCTGTTTGCTTGATGACCATTACGTTGTGCTCCGTTGACACTCGCACATCGGCGGCACCGAATGCGATGGTGCCAAGAGCATCAGGTCTGGATAGAAGTTGGGTCGCTTGCTCTTCCCAGATGAGAGCAAATTCAGTCTGAGTAGTGATTCCAGACGAACCCTCATCTGGCGAGAGGTGGAAACACTTAATGCACCCAGGAATATAGTCAAACATTACTATTTTGGTGGTACAAGTGTTATGATGTGGGGACGCATAATGTTGCATGGATGTACCGAATTCCATATATTTGAACGGGGTACACTCACCAGTCAACCTTATTGTGACAGTGTACTCCTTCCCCATGTGCGACTTTCCTGGGGTGCATTCGGCCCTGATTTCATTTTTATTCATGACAATGCACGACAGCATCGAACAGCGCAGCAGGATGAGCTCTTGGAACGAGTGGATATTCGGCGAATGGACTGGCCTGCCCGTTACCCGACATAAATCCCATCGAGCATGTGTGGGACATGTCGGGCAGACATCCATACACCAACGACCACCCAGCAATTCTCAACCGCGCTGGTGGAGGGATGGAGCAGTGTGGCAGTGTAATTTATTGTCTCAGAATAAAAGGGTCATATCTGTTCGATTCAACGCATTTTCCTTTCAGTTGCCTACTGTACCATACTGTAGTTGTTCGTTCTATGTATGCTACACGTTTCAACGACCTATGTTACTTGACAGTGACACAATATGCGAAAGTTGCTTTAGCCCCTTAGTTTTGCACAGCAGTGAAAATGTGCTATTATTTGTTTTATTAGTACTGTAACCTTTCAATGACGTCGAGGTCGAGAGTAAAGGATTCATTGAAAGTTATAAAATAAACAGATTAAAGAGAACGGCACAGAAGTACGTGTATCGCCGAATTACGGCCAACTTATATGTTCCATCACGGATAAAAGCCGATACAACTCGCAGAGTTATGGGATCTTACGGAATAAAGTGGAAAAATCAAGCTCAGAACCCCGTGGTATACAAAAGATTGAGTTAAGAATAATTCAGATACAAACGGAGATCAGTAATGAAAACTATGTCAACAGCTGTGAAGAGAAAAAGGTCATACATAACATTTAGTCCGGGAAACGTCATAGCGGAGGCCATGGAATGAATTAAAATCATGCACGGCTAACCATCAAGAAAGCGTGTGCGAAGTGACGTATCATATGTGTTGGAAGAGTAAATAAATGGTAGAATGTTTTCCTTTGCGAAGTTCTGCGAGTGAAGAGAGTGACTGTAATGTCAAAGTTCCTCAAATGTCAGAAACAGGTGTAATGGAGATCATAAGATGGTAGTTCTATGAGTCATGTAATGCGAACCGATTATTATTGTAAGATAATTAAAGTGGAATTTTGTTTTCTTTCGTGGTCATTGTATAAAGGAAAAGCAGATAGAAGGTCGACATTGGAAATAGCTCTGGTGTATACTAAAAACTGAGGAGATCTATAGGATATTAAGAGAGCATATCGCTTAAATAAGTTTAATAATTGAATATACGACACCGATATATTGCAGGGGAGTGTTAGTAAATGAAAATGTGGATATAAAAATCTAATTAAACTCTGTCTAACAAATTTTGTACGAGTTTCAGGATTGGAAGCCAGCAAGATCACTGCCTATTATGATCCAGAATACCAATAACATGGAGATGTGCGCTTAAAAGCTAACTGGATCTCTGATGGATCTGAGCTCTGCTGGAATGAACGGAATAACGTAAAATTGATGTCCAGAAAGCTGATAACCTGTGTCTTCAACGATAAGTACCCCTACATTGTCTTTCCTTGTTCTATTTGTAGCAGCTTCATGTAGAGTTAGATTTTGTCATCACATTCAGGTGACTTTAAGAAACGACTTGAATAACCTAACGGGCCGGTTGTTGTTATTTTGTGAAGTGCTGGTCTGGCCTTCTATGAGATAGGATTTCAGCTTACCGTCAGCGTTTAATAGGGTTAGGCGATTATAATTCATTCCTTGCTCTTACACTAGTGAACTAATTGTGGAAGTTAATCGTGGTAAGATAATGTCGAGTGTCTACAGGTAAGTTCTCTGAATGCGTGTGTGTAATATTATTAATATTGTGATCCTCTTACATGACTTGTTCCGCAGAACGTTGGTGAAGTGTTTATTCAGTAGGAATTGTGTGATATTCATATGCGTGGAATTAAGGCTCTTCGATGCCTATGCTTGTTTATTCGAGTGTTAATGTTGATGTGGTGCGCATTTTTGATGAAGTGTGGCGAGCGTAGAGTCGTCAGATATTATGATTTGATGCAGTAGTGATAGCAGACGAGTTTTATTGAATTGCATGCTACAGTGGTACGTTTGATCTTTGAGATGGTCAATGAGTTAGGGTAATGTTGTTGAATGAAATGTTCGCTGCATATTTTGAGTATTGGATGGACAAGCGATGTATGTAATGTTAGAATTTGAAGGTATTTCGGAAAATTTAGTGTCGAGCGCATAGGATTTGTCATGATATGTATTATGGCACAGCATTAAAATAAATGAATAGACGTGCGGATGAATAGATAGGATCTTCAGTAATTAATACACCCGAACAGTAGACAGATGTATTTTAGGATCAATGTCACCTGATATCGTGTGTTGCATTCGACATATTGCTTTATGTAGTTGTTTGAGCATTAGATTTATTTTTAACAGACATGGAGAAGAAGCTGATGCATCGCAGACCTTCCAACATTGAATTATTTGATCATATCAGTAGTTAGCAGATATTACTTTCCAGGTACGGCAATACTGAGAATCCAGACGAGAGTAACGACACCGTGATATTTATTTATGGAATTATTTGTGTCTTGGTTGACTAATAGATATGATTCTATGTCATATTAGAGAAATGACCGTTAAGGGAATTCAAGTTGTTCATTAGCTAGGTAGGTGTTTGAATGACAACATAGATAGAACAAGGAAAGCAAGCTACGGGTAAAAGTGATTTTTTAAGATGAACAAACAAGCATGAGAAGTGAAGGACTTCCGATTGATAGATGTTTCTTGTGTGATTATTTTTTTTCTCTCTTCATAATGGAAGTATCTGTAAGACAGTTGCGATTTATATTAATATTTGAATCTAATTTTAAATAATGCCTCAAGGATATATTTTTAGAGCCAACAGAGTGTGATAGGACTTATATAATGATAACTCTCCGTTATGTTGCTTATTCAAGTTATTATTATTATATATCCCTAAGATTATTTCATTAAATTTTATATCCTTCCAAACTTTTATTGTGGTTGTCATTCCTTGAATGAGACTTAAAAGCCTAGATATAATTAGGTAGGATGTTGAATCATTAGGTTTTAATTATCATTTTGATGAGATGTGACCGGTACTCGTCGAAGGGCCATGCCCTTGAGTGGATTTTCACGCGAACCGGTGAATTCTAGCCGAGGCCCAACAGAAGCAAATTATCATTCTCCAAACCATACGCGTCCACGAACGGTCACAGTACTGTAGAGAAACAAAGTGTATTTTAACCATGTGCCGTGCTTCATGGTACTGATAATTGTGTTTTCTTCTAAAAATAATGAAAATAACGAAGGAGATTTAACCTAGAGCCTCACTTAGCCTTCTTGTACTTGGGAAGAGCATTCGTTCTTGCTGCCAGGGAAGTATTATATGATACGTTTTGAAACAGTAAGATAACGTTTAACAGCAATTGCCGAAGAACAGATAGTTCAGGGTGAGATATAAGGGTAGGACTGTCGTCGCTGAGGCGACGTGCTGGTGGTCTTCCATCATATCTTGAAGGGCTGTCGCAGCACGGTCTGTAAAAGCACATCCCCAAGCGTTAAGGTCTCCACATAATATATGTACTGTAGCCCCATTTTGATGGATAAATTATAATTCCCGATGTACGATATTATCTCTAAGAGGTAATGGTTTAACCACATCAGGGTGTGGTTTCTTCACAAAAACTTCCTTAGCTTCCTTATACGGTGATATATACATGGCTGAAATCTCGTTGATCTCTAATCGTTTATAATACTCAATGTACTGTTTACTTAGTGCGTTATATTGACCTTCTTGGAGTACGCACGTAGGCTGAAGCAGTGATTCGGAGCTTGGAGCATGCAACACACCACTGACGTTGCGCCTAGCTTGAGATCGACAGCTTTTACTAATGTGTCCGCGGCGTAAACTATTGTAGGGAATACGCACTGGCGCCACACCACACTTCACAACGTGCCCCATGTATTGACACACTGTCTGGAAGAGTCTGAGGGCCTAACGTATTCACCCTGGTCTGTATTGGAACAGTAATTGTAATACCGACCTCAGATGTGTTGCGTACCTTCATGAATTTTAAGAGACTGGTGTATCTTTGTCTGGAAGACGGACGCAGGAACATGAATGAGTTAACTGCAACCAACTCCCATTGTCAGATGAATACTTCCCACAGCGTATCACATTGAAAATAAGTTGTTCTAATATAAACATCTTTTTTTAAGAACACAGTAGTGAAATATTGACAGAGAAATTATGTTGCCAAAATAAACGTATTTACATTAGAGCGATGGCAACGATACTCAACTCTTGTCGATGTCAATATTATAAGGCGACGTATTTGTCACTTCCACATATTAACATTAAATCTCCTCAAACAGGTGTCGGTCTGAAGATGCAGATAACTCTGCTATGGTGGTGGCACGTTGTGAGGTCATCGCCCTGTATATACAATACATATGACACATGTTATTGGCAGATACAGACATTTTGAGTACATAAAACATGGAATACACACACTTTGTTTTGTCTGTAAATTCCGTGAAAACCATTTGGATGTTTGTTAAACGCTTTAGATGTAACAGGCACAAAATATCGTCATATCTAAACTACATTAATATAAATATTAGTTGCTCTATTATATAGGACGATCCATAGAAAACGTGTAGAATTGAAATATCTGGTAGGAGATATGAAGACGCAAATACTTTCCAATTATGAAAAAACTGTGGGAGATTTACTTACCATCACAGAAGATGTTGGAAATGACCTCAATCTTCATGGTGACACACTCGTCGATCTATCCTTCTGCCAGTTCACTGTAACATTTCCTTGCCTAAATCATGATGTTGGTCTTCAAATCTCTACCGTTCGTGGTCGATTTCGATACATTTTATCGTAGAAATAACACCACGGGAAGTAATGTGGTGTCGTTAATTCTGATGATCTTGGTGGCCAGAAATGATTACAGATTATTCAGTCCTTAGAGAAGCAGTAGAAAGATACTCAGTTGACGTGTATTAAGTAGCAATGTCTTGATTGTTTCTAGAACAGTTCATCAACTGTCCTCATGTAGGTTAAGTGAACCTCAAACCAGCCCTCAATTTAAGTAAAATTCCCTGACCTCGCCAGAAATCGATCCGAATATACTTCAATCAACAAGAGTGTTATCGATATAATAATATTTTAATAATAATAATATTAATAATAATGCACATTTCGTGTGGTTATTTCTAGCCGAGTGCAACCCTTCTAAGGCTGACCCTCCGATGACGGTGGTCGGCATTTGCCATGTGTAGATAACTGCGTGTTATTGTGGTGTAGGATAGTGTTATGTGTGGTTTAATAATAATAATAATCATTCCATCAGTGATTAGTAACTGCAGCATAAACAATTCACCAAACACAGAGGACTAATGAAAATCTTCTACTGATAATTTTGATTGTTCATTATTATTAACTTTTTTTGGTCGAACTGGACCACTTGAGTCTTCATGTACACTCGTTTTTTGATCCATTGCCCTCCTGTCTTCTTTCCCAGGTTTCTCATCACAAGTTACTGTAAAATCCAGTTTTATGATTGGCTGTTTATGTATAGTAAATATCGTACAAATATCTGCAAAATTTATTTTTCAAAATGGCATGTATATACCATCATGAATGGAGCATATGAGCATATGTACTAAATCGTACGGAGACAGTGAGGCGCGTTGGTCTAACCGAGTACCTGTTATCTTGCATTTGCAATCGGAAAACGTTGGGTTCGTATCTTACTCTCAGCAGCTCTGAAGATAGTTTTCTGTAGTTTCCCATTTTCACATGATGCAAATGTTGAGGCTGTACTTTACTTGAGACCACAGACACTCCCTTCCCGGTCCTAGCCATTTCCTCTCACATCACCACCAAAATATCTGCCTCAGAGTGTACGATATGTAGTCTCGAGCGATAAAACCCTGTAAGTTCTACTCGATATAAATGCGAAGCTTTTGTCTGTTTTAGCGGATGTGGAGAAGGTGTCCACGCTGGATGTGTTGCCTACTCAGAGCCAGAATGTAAGTAGAGAAGAGTTGTACTTTCTATCACTTGTTACTTCATTTGAATATTCCTTGTGCTATTCAGCAGTACAGTATGTGTCTGTACGGTGTTTCAATTGGACACGCGAAGCTCCGGAATGTTGAACTGCTCTTGTGTCTTGTTGTTACTGCCTGAAACGCGACCCTGTTGGAGGCATCCATGATACCTCCAGAACAGCCTCTCCACCCTTGAACCTTGGTTCCAACAGTGGACATTCAAACTTGTGTTAATAAGTTAATAAATGTCATGTGACATTATTGGGAACGAGACAAGGCAGGCTCGAATGGGGGAGTTACATCGAAGAAGTCATCGGATGGTCCCGAGTGTCACTCTTGACCGAGGACACATATATCGCCAGCACAAGTAAAGAACATCAACCTTCGCCCGCACAAAGATTCTACATCCTATTCCCCCTAATATTACACAGTGAAAACAGCCTTACAACAGAAATCAGGCTCTTCCTGTACACTTCACATTTGTGTGTCCGCTATCGGAGGACGCTAGCACTTAATTATTTTCTGGGTATGGTACAGGATCTCCAAAACCGGGTATGTTGCCGTTGATGCTTTCATGGCCCGTCATTGTTTAGGAAGCCTTTCAGGTGGACAGTCGAGATTTCTTCTGAGGACGCAGAGCACAGTTCTCTGCGAAACGTAAAGAATTTCACCTTGTTTTCTTGAGACGGCATAAGCCCACAAGCCTATACAGCACCTGGTATGATGCTTATTTATTATTATTATTATTATTATTATTATTATTATTATTATATTTAAAATACTAGGCTAATTTTTACTTCGATTTTGTAAAAACGGCTTACTCGATTGACATCGTAAAGTATTATGACGTAAGCTCATGGATTGTGGAGTTGCAATGTGTGTTTAAAAGCGTAAAACTTCTTGCCGTATATTTTTAAATTATTAAAGAATAATGTATCATTCTTATTCTCCAAAGTGCTCGCCAGTACATCAAGGCCACCTGGATTGTGGTAGCGCTGGGCAATACGACGTGAGAGAAGAGTTGGATTTGGGCAAGCAGGCATGCGCAGTCGGACGTGTCTCTGATCAGCCGCTCCAGTCTGTGTTGTGTTCAAGTTGCAGAGTATCCTAGTCGACAAGAAGCTATTCTTCGCAATGTTACTGACACTTTGTAGCTCTCCCAGTATTAGCTTGCTTGAAATATTCATGAACACACCTAAAAGACTTTTTCTCTGAGTCGTAATTTTAACACTCTGTTAACTTCCCCCACTCAGGTAGTTAGCGAAGTGATTCGACCCTCCGTTTCATACTAATGTGCTAATATTTAATTTTGATTTTGGCGTCATGGTACTGATAACAAACCAAGAACAACGTTCAATTATTAATGAAATTCCATTCCGTTAGTTAGCGAAGTGAGGCAATCCTTCGAGCTATACTAAAGTGCTAATATTCAATTTTGTTTTAGTTGACATGCTACTCATATTAAACTGAGAACAACTTTCAATTATTAATGAAATCATTGGCGTGCTTCAACAAATCAACACATGTGTCAAAAATGCATTTTTGATCGATTATCCCGGGGAACTAGACAAATATTTAGGATATATATTAGAAAATGCTTTAACTCCTGGCTTCATGCTATATCAGAAACATGGACAATAATAGTCGATGTTTTGCTACCCAGTAGTTGAACATTGCACAATACATTCAAAATTCCTCTAAATTTAAATGAGGCTTCGGGGTCCGATTTAAATAAAATTAAAAAGTAGCTGATAATATTCGATTAGCACGGCTCAATATGGCATCAATCCCCAATGGCAAAATGTCATTCATTAACGTGCGTGAATCGTCTCCTAAAATATAATAGCTAAGGACATTTAATTGCTTCTGGTGGGGATATTATTATCCTTTGAGTTGATTTCATAAACGTTTTGCTTTTTTTGCAAAATGCTTAGCACCAATTAATTGCATATATATAAATGTATTAAATACCCACTTTGACCCTTCTTAAAAATACTTCGATTACATAAATATATGCTGGAAAACCCACAAAAATAAATGAAATTTCTTTTCAAGGGATCGGTAGCAGGGACTACCCGTCTGTAGATTGTGATGAATTAAATGTTATTGACCTACCAGCCAGAAATTCAGCACATTATAATTTCGTGATTGAAATTTAAAGCAAAACGTTCACTTCTCCGAAAGATGTCATAATTTTCTAGAAAGTTGGAATTATTCATTAAATCATTTGAAAACCGCTGGGCTTATAACAGGAAGTTCAAAACCATATGCTTATTTCAACGGATTAATATTCAAGATGAAAGGTAGCTACTTAAATTTCCTACATAATTCTTGAATGCATTGGAAATAATGGTTTGAATTCACACATTCTTATCCCACATACATGGCATAGAAAACTGAACGTTCCCAACGGCTCCTAAACGGAACAACATCAACGCTTTATTGTAAGAATTATGTGCGAAAATTGTTGAAATTTGGAAATATTAAGTGAAAATAAAGCTGAGCAGGCTTTAATACACTCGAATTGATTTAACATCCGCAAAGATATTTCCATTTTCTTTCAAGAGACATCAATTTCCAATTTGCTTCACCGTTTTTTAAATCACGTTCAATAAACCTGAAGCGACGTGATGGTCCCTTTCCGTCAGTCAGTTTTCAGCCATGGCCACGTAAATGTTGCATGTCAAGAGAGTGATATGGTAGGGTTGGAAGAGTGAAAAAGGTAACTATACAACCATTGCACCGAATAAGTGGCTGCGTGGTTTGTGTCACGTAGCTATCCGTTTGCTTTCGGTGATAGAGGGTTCGAACTCCACTGTCGGCAACCCCGAAGATGTTCTTCCATGGTTTCCCATTTTCACATCAGGCAAATGTTGGGGGTGTACATTAATTAGGGCCATGACAGCGTCGTTCCCACTCCTAGGCCTTTCCTATTCCATCGTCGCCATAAGACCTATCTGTGTCGGTGCGACCTAAAGGAAATAGCAAGAAAAATTGTTGTGCCAATTGTGCGGCAATGTAATCGATTAATTAATTAAGTAGTCCGGAATTGTCCAGGTTTTGTAATCAATATTAGAGTTACCTTCTTTCCGCAGTTTGTGCATTTCACAGCGCTGAGGAAAAATAGATGTAATAACCAATCCTGTACTGTAATATTACGCAGAAAGAGAACATTTACAGATGTTGATATAACTTCACAGGCTGCTGTCATCGTGGAGAACTTCGATCAATTCATACGGCCACCTGCGGAGGAGAGTGGGAAGTACATAGGAGCCAGTGATGGTAAGTTATGTAGTTAATACTGTAAAACAATTTTAACAGCAACATCTTAATCCTTATCTAGCCGATGAATAGATGACTTCATCATTAAGTTAGCTGTTGACCCGCTTTTCAATTCTTCTTAGTTTTAATACATTACTATACATACATATTTAACCCCATTGAAGAAGAGCTTCCTCAGTGTGATTTATTAGATCAACCCCATAATGTATACGTAGTACTGACATTAGACACTGTGTCGCTGTGTAGCTCTACAGCGGATAGTTTGCACCAGTAAGAGGCTGTTGTGTTCATGTAGCACAAGCAGATTAAAAGGATCAAATGTAAAAAAGGACAGCAAGAAGGCGATCATTCACTGTCTACGCGACTGAGTGTCGTGGGAAGAACTGTCTATCGTTACACAATGACGACAACGACGACGACGGCGACCCTGCACTTCTCTCTGTGCTTGTTGTGAAGTGTGGATAAAAGCAGGATGTAATAATTTCGCAGTCTGAACACAATTAGCCATGTCTGCTAAGCGAAGCGGTTCAGGTAATAAAATCAAAATCGTGCCTATCGTCGTTACGGGACAAAAAGCAAGCTGATGCTTGAACTTTTTGACCAACAGGAAATTGAGCTGATTGAGTTTGTTCACAAGGAGTAACTGTTAAGAAGAATGACCGTCTACAAAATTGAATTCGTCGTAGGCGTCCTAAACCGTGGTGTGGGAAGTAGTGTTGGCTACAGAGTGTACTGCTTCGAAGCAGTGCATCGATTCATTTGCAGTCCGAGTGAATCGAATCACAACAGCAGCGAGATGACGGTACGCGATTGCCGAGTGGCGCACTCTTGGATCAGTGAGCCACAACACACACACACTGTTATTATGAGAACCCTGGGCATTGGCGAAGAGCCAATGTTCCGCTGCAAACGGGACATAGAAAGCCATAGCTAAGTGAAAGAATCGTACACTTGTGGCTTTATTACGGACTCTAACTTTCAGCTCAGTAAATAGTATACTTATTTGGATTTCCAGTAACAAAGAGGTTTAAATAATATTTAATTAATTTTGGAGTGTTATAAACGAAGATAAACCATAATTCCAAAGTAATAGCCTAATTACAGGTTCTTCTATTTATTGGGTTAATGAATATTGGTATTATAACTTAGTTGACATTCGAGAGTTAATTCAACTAAAGTTTATACCTTCTACTATGACTATGAGCCATGACCATGATCACTCAGAAGTATATGTTTTACATTGGTAAGAGCTGCTCTGCACTCTCTCAGTTCGTATATCGCATCATTGCTCAATAGTTAAGTCATAGAATCACGAGATCGCCGATTGCCCGTGGACGGATATCTTTCTCCTAATTCTGTACCCTGTTTAATGGATTTGTCACCGTAAGGGGAGGCCTTGTGACAACAAAACTTTATGCGAACAGGTAGCTGCAGTGAAACCTCAACCTGAAGCCAGGATGACATGCATAAGGAAGCAGTTTATAGAATAAAGACCGGACGGGAGCAGTGAGCATTAAGTATTTGTTGCTGTTATCTACCAGTACAGCTGATGTAATAGGAACGGTGACTAAAATGTGCCATGTATCTGGACATTGTACCAATTAAGTAACGTGAACGGAATGGGATAAATTCATAACATGAATCGATATTCCATCACTAGTCTGAAGAACTGGCTATTGCTACACGACAAAGCCCCTGCACTTCGCTTTGTGCTTCACCAAGAAGAATGGTATTGAAAATAAAGATTTAATTCCGCCGATGATGTCATCGCTGTCACAACAGATTCCGTAAATGATTTTTCTGCCAATATCACTCAACAATGCTCTGAAATGCTTTACTAAGTTTGACAAACATGTACGGTGGCCAACGGAAGCTATACTGAGGGGCGATGGGGAGATGTGTAAGTGAACACTGTGTTGTGTGGCTGCATACACTCTGCTCACCCGTCCATGAATTTATTTACTGTGGCAGGATCATACCATAGATGTAAATGGATTACTAACATTTCATATGAACGTAAAAGAACATTTAAAATAGGGAATTGAAAGAATCTTTCAATTTCTCTTCTATATCCTAGTCTAAATGTTACAAACAGTTATGTTCATATTTTGGATCTTAAAAATTGGGATTATTATACGCTGATAAGTGTATGACGTTTAAAAGATAATTCATAACCTTCAACGGATGACGAGTGTTTACTATACTACTGTGATTGAGGTTTTTATTTTTTTAATGCTACCCAAAATCGAGTTATCAGCAACTTATAATGGTAAATACACTGCTGTGTAAAACGTAAGGACGAGATAGATAAAGCAACATAACATATCAACTATACGCTGGAAATGAACGAAGGTGCTGTAGCATGTTGCCAGAGTTCTCCAAACGTGCATAGAAGCCTGGCATTTGGTGAACGCGACTCTGGGGCCAAATGGGACTGGTCCCACAAAAGGAAGCATTTTAAGGAATGGGACAAGACAGTGTATTGATCAGCGAGCTCTTACGATGCCTGTGTTGTTGTTATTCATTACAACATGGCCCGGAGATAACTTTTGGATGAATTCACACGGGGAAGAATCATCGGGGAAACTGGAAATAGGACGAAGTGGGACTAGTGTAGCCCAGGAGTTGATATAGTCCACAATATTTTTTCACGTGCATGGAGAGCATTCCGGACCGCAGGCACTGCTGCGGGAAGGAGAGGAGAGGGTCGAACACGGTCAAATACAGCAGCTAATGACCGTTACATTGTGCAACAGGCACGAAGAGACCCACGTCAATCAGCGAGTGTATTGCAACCACATTTAAGAGGACTGCGAGGGCACGCAGTCTCACTCCACAGTGGCATGGCGACTCCATGAGGGTGGTCTGTTTGCCCGACGAAATTTACGTTGTGTTCCGTTGACACTCGCACATAGGCGACACCGAATGCGATGGCGCCAAGTTCATCGGCTCCGGATGAAAAGGAGTTGGGTAGCGTGTCTTCTCATATGCGATCAGATTCCGTCTGAGTCATGATTCCAGACGAACCCTCATCTGGCGAGAGTTGGGAACACGTAGTGCACCCAGGAAAATTGTCAAACATAATCATTCTGGTGATAGAAGTGTTATGGTGTGGGGAATCATGATGTTGCAAGGGCGTACCGACTTCCAAATCCTTGAACGGGGTACACTCACCAGTCAACGTTGTTGTGTGCAGCGTACTCCTTCCCAATGTGCGTCTTTCCTGGAGTGAATTCGACCCTGATTTCATTTTTATTCATGACAATGCACGACCGCATCGAACAGCTCAAGTGTGGCAGCTGTTGTAGAGAGCGGATATTCGGCGAATGGACAGGCCTGCCCGTTCCTTGACTTAAATCCCATCGCTCACGCGTGGGGCATTTTGGGCAGACATCCATATACCAACGACCATCAAGCAGTTCTCAACCACGTGGATGGAAGAATGGAACGCTGTAAACAAGAACGCTTTAGCAATCTTGTGGCCAGGATAACACGTTGTAGAGCATGCATCGTCGTCCGCGGTGATCACACATCATTTTAATAACCATGTCCCTTCTTTTGTGATGTCCAGGAGACTATCATGAGTCGCAGTGTCTCAGTGTAATTTATTGTCTCTGAATAAAAGTGTCATATCTGTTCGTTTCATCGCATATTCCTTTCAGTTGCCTACTGTCCCATACTGTAGCTGTTCATACTATGTATGGTTCAAGTTTCATGGACCTAAGTTACTTGACACTGATACAACATGAGAAAGTTAAGTTTTGCACAGCAAGTAAAATCGTGCTATTGTTAGATATTTTATTACTGTAGAGTAACAAAGCGGGTACTGATAATTGTCTTTTCTTCTAAAAGTAATGAAATTAACGATAGGGATTTAACCTAGAGGCTCACATAGGCTTCTTGTACTTGAACATTCGTTATTGCTGTCAGGGAAGTATTATGATACGTTTTGAAACAGTGAGGAAAAGGTTAATAGCAATTGCCGAAGTGCACATAGTAATATCCACGGCCGGAGATCGATGTCTAGGGCGAGATATGAGGTTAGGACGGTCGTCGTTGAGAATAACGGTATGGAGGTCGTCCACCATACCTTGAAGTGCTCTCACAGCACGGTCTGTATAAGCACATGCCCAACCTACACTATAGGCGTTAAGATCGCCACATAATAAATATGTGCTGTAGGTTCAAATTGTTTAAATGAAAAGCCCCATTCTGCTGGACAAATTATATGCGGGATGTACAACATTATCTCGAAGGGGTAATGTTTTAACCACCTCAGAGTGTGGTTTCTTCATAAAAAGTTTTTTAGCTTCCTTATACGGTAAGATATACTTGGCCGAAATCTCGTTGATCTCTAATAGTTTATAATACTCATGGTACTGTTTACATAGTGCGTTATATTTGCATTCTTGGTGTACGCACGTACGATGAAGCAGTGATCCGGAACTTGGAGCATGCAACACACCACTGTTGTTGCACCTAGCTTGAGATCGACAGCTTTTACTAATGTGTCCGAGGCGTTAACTATTATAGGGAATATGCACTGTTGCCAAACCGCACTTCACAACGTACCCCATATATTGACACACTGTCTGAAAGAGTCTGAGGGTGTAAAGTATTTGAACAGCAATTGTAATATCGACCACAGATGTGTTGCGTAGCTTCATGAATTTTAAGAGACTGGTGTATCCTTGTCTGGAATACGGACGCCAGTACATGAAAGAATTAAATGGAACCAACTCAAATTGTCTGATGAATACTGCCCACAACATATCACAATAAAATACGTTTTTCTAATGAAGAGATCACTTTTTAAGCAACGCAGTACTGAAATAGTGACACAGATACTGCGCTGCCAAAATAAAAGTGGCATCGATACGCAAATCTTGCCGACGTCAATAAAATAAGGCGACATATTTATCACTTCCACATATTAACATTAAAACACCTCGATCAGGAGTCGGTCTTCAATCAACAACGTTATCGATAAAATAATAATAATAATAATAATAATAATAATAATAATAATAATCAAATAATAATAATAATAATTCCATCAGTGATTGGAAACTGTATAGATGCATGTAGGCACTTAATCTCCACCCTCTCACTTATAAAGAATTATATAAAGCAGCAAAATTGGCCACTTGTCATATAGTAAGGAAGTCAATTGGCATGAACCATTCACCATATACAATGGACTAACTAAAATCTTCTACTAATAAATTTCATTGTTCATTACTATAACTTTAATGGTCATATTGGACCCCTTGAGTCTTCCATGAACAATCTTCCTTTGAAGGATATACTGTTTGATTCTTCTGATCTGCCCAGTACTACTCTGCCCATTCTGATCACCGTGTTGTTAATTCGTCTGATATCTCTACGGGCCTTCCGTGATTCACTACGATTGACAATTTGTGATTCTTAATAAAGTTGGTAAATTTGTTCTTTTTCCCTTCATCTGTAGTTTCGAGTCCAACTGTTTTGAGATCCTCTTGAATTTCTATGATCCAGTGCCCTCCTGTCTTTCTTCCCAGATTTCTCATCACTAGTTGACGGAACATCCTGTTTTATGATTGACAGTTTATGTAGCCTATAGTAAATATCGTATAAATATCTGCCAAATTAATTATTCAAAATTGTATGTATATACTGTACCATCGTGTATAGAGCATATGTGTATATGTAACAAATAGCATGGAAAGAGTGGGGTGCGTTGGTCTAACAGGGTAACTGTCAGCTTGCATTTGCATTCGGGAAACGTTGGGTTCGCATCTTACTCTCAGCAGCTCTGAAGATAGTTTTACGTAGTTTCCCATTTTCACATGATGCAAATGTTGAGGCTGTACTTTATTTGAGACCACAGACTCTTCCTTCCCGGTCCTAGCCATTTCCTATCTCATCACCACCAAAATATCTGCCTCAGAGTGTACGATATGTAGTCTCGAGCGATAAAACCCTGTAAGTTCTACTCGATATAAATGACAAGCTTTTGTTTGTTTTAGCGGATGTGGAGAAGGTGGCCACGCTGGATGTGTTGCCTACTCAGAGCCAGAATGTAAGTAGAGAAGAGTTGTACATTCTATCACTTGTTACTTCATTTGAATATCCCTTGTGCTATTCAGCAGTACAGTATGTGTCTGTACGGTGTTTCAATTGGACACGCGAAGCTCCGGAATGTTGAACTGCTCTTGTGTCTTGTTGTTACTGCCTGAAACGCGACCCTGTTGGAGGCATCCATGATACCTCCAGAACAGCCTCTCCACCCTTGAACCTTGGTTCCAACAGTCGACAATCAAACTTGTGTTAATAAGTTAATAAATGTCATGTGACATTATTGGGAACGAGACAAGGTAGGCTCGAGTGGGGGAGTTAAATCGAAGAAGTCATCGGATGGTCCCGAGTGTCACTTTTGACCGAGGACACATATATCGCCTGCACAAATAAAGACCTTCAACCATCGCACGCACAAAGATTCTACAACCTATTCCCCCTAATATTACACAGTGAAAACAGCCTTACAACAGAAATCAGACTCTTCCTGTACACTTCACATTATTGTGTCCGCTATCGGAGGACGCTGGCACTTAATTGTTTTCTGGGTATGGTACAGGATCTCCAAAACCGGGTATGTTGCCGTTGATGCTTTCATGGCCCGTCATTGTTTAGGAAGCCTTTCAGGTGGACAGTCAAGATTTCTTCTGAGGACACAGAGCACAGTTCTCTGCGAAACGTAAAGAATTTCACTTTTTTTTCTTGAGACGGCATAAGCCCACAAGCCTATACAGCACCTGGTATGATACTTATTTATTATTATTATTATTATTATTATTATTATTATTATTATTATTATTATTATTATTATTATTATTATTATTATATTTAAAATACTAGGCTGATTTTTACATCGATTTTGTGAAAACGGCTGACTCGATTGACATCGTAAAGTATTATGACGTAAGCTCATGGACTGTGGAGTTGCAATGTGTGTTAAAAAGCGTACAACCTCTTGTCGTCTATTTTTAAATTATTAAAGAATAATGTATCATTCTTATTCTCGAAAGTGCTCGCCAGTACATCAAGGCCACCTGGATTGTGGTAGCGCTGAGGAATACGATCAGAGAGAGGAGTTGGAATTGGGCAAGCATGCATGCGCAGTCGGATGTGTCTCTGACCAGTCGCTTCAGTCTGTGTTGTGTTCAAGTTGCAGAGTCTCCTAGTCGACTAGAAGCTATTCTTCACAATGTTACTGTCGCTTTGTAGCTCTCCCCATATTTGCTTGCTTGAAATTTTGATGAGCAAACCTAAAAGGCTTTTTCTCCGAGTGCGTAATTTTAACACTAAATCTTTTAACTTCTCCCACTCAGGTAGTTAGCGAAGTGATTCGACCCTCCGTTTCATACTAATGTGCTAATATTTAATTTTGATTTTGGCGTCATGGTACTGATAACAAACCAAGAACAACGTTCAATTATTAATGAAATTCCATTCCGTTAGTTAGCGAAGTGAGGCGATCGTTCGAGCCATACTAAAGTGCTAATTTTCAATTTTGATTTTGTTGACATGCTACTCATAATAAACTGGGAACAACTTTCAATTATTAATGAAATCATTGGCGTGCTTCAACAAATCAACACAAGTGTCAATAATGCACTTTTGATCGATCATCCCGGGGAACTAGAATAATATTTAGGATATACAGTATATTAGAAAATGTTTTAACTTAAGGCTTCATGCTATATCAGAAACATGGACAATAATAGTCGATGTTTTGCTACCCAGTAGTTGAGCATTGCAAAATACATTCAAAATTCCTCTAAATTTAAATGAGGCTTCGGGGTCCGATTTAAATAAAATTAAAAAGTAGCTGATAATATTCGATTAGCACGGCTCAATATGGCATGAATCCCCAATGGCAAATTGTCGTTCTTTTTAACGTGAGTGAATCGTCTTCTAAAATATAATAGGTAAGGACATTTAATTCCTTCTGGTGGGGATATTATTATCCTTTGGGTAGATTTCATAAAGCTTTTGATTTTTATTTGAAAAATGCTTAGCACCAATTATATATATATATAAATGTATTAAATACCCATTTTGACCCTTCTTAAAAATACTTCGATTACATAAATATATGCTGGCAAACCCACAAAAATAAATGAAATTTCTTTTCAAGAGATCGGTTGCAGGGACTACCCGTCTGTAGATTGTGATGAATTGAATGTTATTGACCTACCAGCCAGAAATTCAGCACATTATAATTTCGTGATTGAAATTTAAAGCAAAACGTTCACTTCTCCGGAAGATGTCATAATTTTCTAGAAAGTTGGAATTATTCATTAAATCATTTGAAAACCGCTGGGCTTATAACAGGAAGTTCAAAACCGTATACTTATTTCAACGGATTAATATTCTAGATGAAAGGTAGCTACTTAAATTTCCTACATAATTCTTGAATGCATTGGATATAATGGTTTGAATTCACACATTCTTATCCCACATATATGGCATAGAAAACTGAACGTTCCCAACGGCTCCTAAACGGAACAACATCAACGCTTTATTGTAAGAAATATGTGCGAAAATTGTTGAAATTTGGAAATATTAAGTGAAAATAAAGCTGAGCAGGCTTTAATACACTCGAATTGATTTAACATCCGCAAAAACATTTCCATTTTCTTTCAAGAGACATCAATTTCCAATTTGCTTCACCGTTTTTTAAATCACGTTCAATAAACCTGAAGCGACGTGATGCTCCCTTTCCGTCAATCAGTTTTCACCCATGGCCACGTAAATGTTGCATGTCAAGAGAGTGATATGGTAGGGTTGCAAGAGTGAAAAAAGGTAACGATACAACCATTGCACCGAATAAGTGGCTGCGTGGTTTGTGTCACGTAGCTATCCGTTTGCTTTCGGTGATAGAGGGTTCGAACTCCACTGTCGGCAACCCCGAAAATGTTCTTCCATGGTTTCCCATTTTCACATCAGGCAAATGTTGGGGGTGTACATTAATTAGGGCCATGGCAGCGTCCTTCCCACTCCTAGGCCTTTCCTATTCCATCGTCGCCATAAGACCTATCTGTGTCGGTGCGACCTAAAGGAAATAGCAAGAAAAATTGTTGTGCCAATTGTGCGGCAATGTAATCGATTAATTAATTAAGTAGTCCGGAATTGTCCAGGTTTTGTAATCAATATTAGAGTTACCTTCTTTCCGCAGTTTGTGCATTTCACAGCGCTGAGGAAAAATAGATGTAATAACCAATCCTGTACTGTAATATTACGCAGAAAGAGAACATTTACAGATGTTGATATAATTTCACAGGCTGCTGACATTGTGGAGAACTTCGATCAATTCATACGGCCACCTGCGGAGGAGAGTGGGAAGTACATAGGAGCCAGTGATGGTAAGTTATGTAGTTAATACTGTAAAAGAATTTTAACAGCAACATCTTAATCCTCATCTAGCCGATGAATAGATGACTTCATCGTTAAGTTAGCTGTTGACCCGCTTTTCAATTCTTCTTAGTTTTAATACATTACTATACATACATATTTAACCCCATTGAAGAAGAGCTTCCTCAGTGTGATTTATTAGATCAACCCCATAATGTATACGTAGCACTGACATTAGACACTGTGTCGCTGTGTAGCTCTACAGCGGATAGGTTGCACCTTGGGATGGTTCGGTGACAGTCCTTCGCTCGTCCCAGTAAGAGGCTGTTGTGTTCATGTAGCACAAGCAGATTAAAAGGATCAAGTGTAAAAAAGGACAGCAAGAAGGCGGTCATTCACCGTCTACGCGACTGAGTGTCGTGGGAAGAACTGTCTAGCGTTACATAATGACGACAACGACGACGACGTCGACCCTGCACTTCTCTCTGTGCTTGTTGAGAAGTGTTGATAAAAGCAGGATGTAATAATTTCGCAGTCTGAACACAATTAGCCATGTCTGCTAAGCGAAGCGTTTCAGGTGATAAAATCAAAATCGTGCCTATCGTCGTTACGGGACAAAAAGCAAGCAGATGCTTGAACTGTTTGACCAACAGGAAATTGAGCTGATTGAGTTTGTTCACAAGGAGTAACTGTAAAGGAGAACGACCGTCTACAAAATTAAATTCGTCGTAGGCGTCCTAAACCGTGGTGTGGGAAGTGGTGTTGGCTACTGAGTGTATTGCTTCGAAGCAGTGCATCGATTCATTCGCACTCCGAGTGAATCGAATCACAACAGCAGCGAGCTGACGGTACGCGATTGCCGAGTGGCGCACTCTTGGATCCGTGAGCCACAACACACACACACACTGTTATTATGAGAACCCTGGGCATTGGCGAAGAGCCAATGTTCCGCTGCAAATGGGACATAGAAAGCAATGGCTAAGTGAAGGAATCGTACGCTTGTGGCTTTATTACGGTGTGTAACTTTCAGCTCAGTAAATAGCATACTTATTTGGATTTCCAGTAACAAAGTGGTTTAAATAATATTTAATTAATTTTGCAGTGTTATAAACGAAGATAAACCATAATTCCAAAGTAACAGCCTAATTACAGGTTCTTCTATTTATTGGGTTAATGAATATTGGTATTATAACTTAGTTGACATTCGAGAGTTAATTCAACTAAAGTTTATACCTTGTACTATGACTATGAGCCATGACCATGATCACACAGAAGTATATGTTTTACATTGGTAAGAGCTGCTCTGCACTCTCTCAGTTCGTATATCGCATCATTGCTCAATAGTTAAGTCATAGAATCACGAGATCGCCGATTGCCCGTGGACGGATATCTTTCTCCTAATTCTGTACACTGTTTAATGGATTTGTCACCGTAAGGGGAGGCCTTGTGACAACAAAACTTTATGCGAACAGGTAGCTGCAGTGAAACCTCAACCTGAAGCCAGGATGACATGCATAAGGAAGCAGTTTATAGAATAAAGACCGGACGGGAGCAGTGAGCATTAAGTATTGTTGCTGTTATCTACCAGTACAGCTGATGTAATAGGAACGGTGACTAAAATGTGCCATGTATCTGGACATTGTACCAATTAAGTAACGTGAACGGAATGGGATGAATTCATAACATGAATCGAATATTCCATCACTAGTCTGAAGAACTGGCTATTGCTACACGACAAAACCCCAGAACTTCGCTTTGTGCTTGACCAAGAAGAATGGAAATTGAAAATAAAGATTTAATTCCGCCGATGATGTCATCGCTGTCACAACAGTTTCTGTAAATGATTTTTCTGCCAATATCACTCAACAATGCTCTGAAATGCTGTACTAAGTTTGACAAACTTGTACGGTGGCCAACGGAGGCTATACTGAGGGGCGATGGGGAGATGTGTAAGTGAACACTGTGTTGTGTGGCTGCTTACACTCTGCTCACCCGTCCATGAATTTATTTACTGTGGCAGGATCATACCATAGATGTAAATGGATTACTAACATTTCATATGAATGTAAAAGATCATTTAAAATACGGAATTGAAAGAATCTTTCAATTTCTCTTCTATATCCTAGTCTAAATGTTACAAACAGTTATGTTCATATTTTGGATCTTAAAAATTTGGATTATTATACGCTGATAAGTGTATGACATTTAAAAGATAATTCATAACCTTCAACGGATGACGAGTGTTTACTATACTACTGTGATTAGGGTTTTTATTTTTTTAATTTTACCCAAAATCGAGTTATCAGCAACATATAATGGTAAAAATACTGCTGCGTAAAACGTAAGGACGAGATAGATAAAGCAACATAACATATCAACTATACGCTGGAAATGAACGAAGGTGCTGTAGCATGTTGCCAGAGGTCTCCAAACGTGCATAGAAGCCTGGTATTTGGTGAACGCGACTCTGGGGCCAAATGGGACTGGTCCCACAAAAGGAAGCATTTTAAGGAATGGGACAAGACAGTGTATTGATCAGCGAGCTCTTACGATGCGCTGTGTTGGTGTTATTCATTACAACATGGCCCGGAGATAACTTTTGGATGACTTCACACGGGGAAGAATCATCGGGGAAACTGGAAATAGGACGAAGTGGGACTAGTGTAGCCCAGGAGTTGATATAGTCCACAATATTGTTTCACGTGCATGGAGAGCATTCCGGACCGCAGGCACTGCTGCGGGAAGGAGAGGAGAGGGTCGAACACGGTCAAATACAGCAGCTAATGACCGTTACATTGTGCAACAGGCACGAAGAGACCCACGTCAATTAGCGAGTGTATTGCAACCACATTTAAGAGGACTGCGAGGGCACGCAGTCTCACTCCACAGTGGCATGGCGACTCCATGAGGGTGGTCTGTTTGCCCGACGACCTTTACGTTGTGTTCCGTTGACACTCGCACATAGGCGACACCGAATGCGATGGCGCCAAGGGCATTAGCTCTGGATAGAAAAGGAGTTGGGTAGCGTGTCTTCTCATATGCGATCAGATTCCGTCTGAGTCATGATTCCAGACGACCCCTCATCTGGCGAGAGTTGGGAACACGTAGTGCACCCAGGAAAATTGTCAAACATAATCATTCTGGTGATAGAAGTGTTATGGTGCGGGGAATCATGATGTTGCAAGGGCGTACCGACTTCCAAATCCTTGAACGGGGTACACTCACCAGTCAACGTTGTTGTGTGCAGCGTACTCCTTCCCAATGTGCGTCTTTCGTGGAGTGAATTCGGCCCTGATTTCATTTTTATTCATGACAATACACGACCGCATCGAACAGCGCAAGTGTGGCAGCTGTTGTAGAGAGCGGATATTCGGCGAATGGACAGGCCTGCCCGTTCCTCGACTTAAATCCCATCGCTCACGCGTGGGACATTTTGGGCAGACATCCATATACCAACGACCATCAAGCAGTTCTCAACCACGTGGATGGAAGAATGGAACGCTGTAAACAAGAACGCTTTAGCAATCTTGTGGCCAGGATAACACGTTGTAGAGCATGCATCGTCGTCCGCGGTGATCACACAATCATTTTAATAACCATGTCCCTTCTTTTGTGATGTCCAGGAGACTATCATGAGTCGCAGTGTCTCAGTGTAATTTATTGTCTCTGAATAAAAGTGTCATATCTGTTCGTTTCATCGCATATTCCTTTCAGTTGCCTACTGTCCCATACTGTAGCTGTTCATACTATGTATGGTTCAAGTTTCATGGACCTATGTTACTTGACACTGATACAACATGAGAAAGTTAAGTTTTGCACAGCAAGTAAAATCGTGCTATTGTTAGATATTTTATTACTGTAGAGTAACAAAGCGGGTACTGATAATTGTCTTTTCTTCTAAAAGTAATGAAATTAACGATAGGGATTTAACCTAGAGGCTCACTTAGGCTTCTTGTACTTGAACATTCGTTATTGCTGTCAGGGAAGTATTATGATACGTTTTGAAACAGTGAGAAAAAGGTTAATAGCAATTGCCGAAGTGCACATAGTAATATCCACGGCCGGAGATCGATGTCTAGGGCGAGATATGAGGTTAGGACGGTCGTCGTTGAGAATAACGGTATGGAGGTCGCCCACCATACCTTGAAGTGCTCTCACAGCACGGTCTGTATAAGCACATCCCCAACCTACACTATAGGCGTTAAGGTCCCCAAATAATAAATATGTACTGTAGGCTCAAATTGTTTAAATGAAAAGCCCCATTCTGCTGGACAAATTATATGCGGGATGTACAACATTATCTCGAAGGGGTAATGTTTTTTTTTGTTAGTTGTTTTACGTCGCACCGACACAGATAGGTCGTACGGCGACGATGGGACAGGAAAGGGCTAGGAGTGGGAAGGAACCGGCCGTGGCCTTAATTAAGGTACAGCCCCAGCATTTGCCTGGTGTGAAAATGGGAAACCACGGAAAACAATTTTCAGGGCTGCCGACAGTGGGGTTCGAACCTACTATCTCCCGAATACTGGATACTGGCCGCACTTAAGCGACTGCAGCCATCGAGCTCGGTAGGGTAATGTTTTAACCACCTCAGAGTGTGGTTTCTTCATAAAAAGTTTTTTAGCTTCCTTATACGGTAAGATATACTTGGCCGAAATCTCGTTGATCTCTAATAGTTTATAATACTCATGGTACTGTTTACATAGTGCGTTATATTTACATTCCTGCTGTACGCACGTACGATGAAGCAGTGATGCGGAACTTTGAGCATGCAACACACCACTGTTGTTGCACCTAGCTTGAGATCGACAGCTTTTACTAATGTGTCCGAGGCGTTAACTATTATAGGGAATATGCACTGTTGCCAAACCGCACTTCACAACGTACCCCATATATTGACACACTGTCTGAAAGAGTCTGAGGGTGTAAAGTATTTGAACAGCAATTGTAATATCGACCAGAGATGTGTTGCGTAGCTTCATGAATTTTAAGAGACTGGTGTATCCTTGTCTGGAATACGGACGCCAGGACATGAAAGAATAAAATGGAACCAACTCAAATTGTCTGATGAATACTGCCCACAGCATATCACAATAAAATAGGTTTTTCTAATGCAAAGATCACTTTTTAAGCAACGCAGTACTGAAATACTGACGCAGATACTGTGCTGCCAAAATAAAAGTGGCATCGATAAGCAAGTCAATAAATAAGGCGACATATTTATCACTTCCACATATTAACATTAAAACACCTCGATCAGGAGTCGGTCTTCAATCAACAACGTTATCGATAAAATAATAATAATAATAATAATAATAATAATAATAATAATAATAATAATAATAATAATAATAATAATTCCATCAGTGATTGGAAACTGCATAGAAGCATGGACGCACTTAATCTCCACACTCTCACTTACAAAGAATTACATAAAGCAGCAAAATTGGCCACTTGTCATATAGTAAGGAAGTCAATTGGCATGGACCATTCAACATATACAGAGGACTAACTAAAATCTTCTACTAATAAATTTCATTGTTCATTACTATAACTTTAATGGTCATATTGGACCCCTTGAGTCTTCCATGAACAATCTTTCTTTGAAGGATATACTGTTTCATTCTTCTTATCTGCCCAGTAATACTTCATCCCTCCTGATCACCGTGTTGTTAATTCGTCTGATATCTCTACGGGCCTTCCGTGATTCATTACGATTGACAATTTGTGATTCTTAATAAGGTTGGTAACTTTGTTCTTTTTCCCTTCATCTGTAATTTCGAGTCTAACTGTTTTGAGATCCTCTTGAATTTCCATGATCCAGTGCCCTCCTGTCTTTCTTCCCAGATTTCTCATCACTAGTTGACGGAACATCCTGTTTTATGATTGACAGTTTATGTAGCCTATAGTAAATATCGTATAAATATCTGCCAAATTAATTTTTCAAAATTGTATGTATATACTGTACCATCGTGTATAGAGCATATGTGTATATGTAATAAATAGCATGGAGAGAGTGGGGTGCGTTGGTCTAACAGGGTAACTGTCAGCTTGCATTTGCATTCGGAAAACGTTGGGTTCGCATCTTACTCTCAGCAGCTCTGAGGATAGTTTTCTGTAGTTTCCCATTTTCACATGATGCAAATGTTGAGGCTGTACTTTATTTGAGACCACAGACTCTTCCTTCCCGGTCCTAGCCATTTGCTCTCACATCACCACCAAAATATCTGCCTCAGAGTGTACGATATGTAGTCTCGAGCGATAAAACCCTGTAAGTTCTACTCGATATAAATGACAAGCTTTTGTTTGTTTTAGCGGATGTGGAGAAGGTGTCCACGCTGGATGTGTTGCCTACTCAGAGCCAGAATGTAAGTAGAGAAGAGTTGTACATTCTATCACTTGTTACTTCATTTGAATATTCAGTGTGCTATTCAGCAGTACAGTATGTGTCTGTACGGTGTTTCAATTGGACACGCGAAGCTCCGGAATGTTGAACTGCTCTTGTGTCTTGTTGTTACTGCCTGAAACGCGACCCTGTTGGAGGCATCCATGATACCTCCAGAACAGCCTCTCCACCCTTGAACCTTGGTTCCAACAGCTGACAATCAAACTAGTGTTAATAAGTTAATAAATGTCATGTGACATTATTGGGAACGAGACAAGGCAGGCTCGAGTGGGGGAGTTAAATCGAAGAAGTCATCGGATGGTCCCGAGTGTCACTTTTGACCGAGGACACATATACCGCCTGCACAAATAAAGACCTTCAACCATCGCACGCACAAAGATTCTACAACCTATTCCCCCTAATATTACACACAACCGAAATCAGGCTCTTCCTGTACACTTCACATTTGTGTGTCCGCTATCGGAGGACGCTAGCACTTAATTGTTTTCTGGGTATGGTACAGGATCTCCAAAACCGGGTATGTTGCCGTTGATGCTTTCATGGCCCGTCATTGTTTAGGAAGCCTTTCAGGTGGACAGTCGAGATTTCTTCTGAGGACGCAGAGCACAATTCTCTGCGAAACGTAAAGAATTTCACCTTGTTTTATATAGACGGCATAAGCCCACAAGCCTATACAGCACCTGGTATGATGCTTATTTATTATTATTATTATTATTATTATTATTATTATTATTATTATTATTATTATTATTATTATTATTATCTATATATTTAAAATACTAGGCTAATTTTTACTTCGATTTTGCAAAAACGGCTTACTCGATTGACATCGTAAAGTATTATGATGTAAGCTCATTGACTGTGGAGTTGCAATGTGTGTTTAAAAGCGTAAAACTTCTTGCCGTATATTTTTAAATTATTAAAGAATAATGTATCATTCTTATTCTCCAAAGTGCTCGCCAGTACATCAAGGCCACCTGGATTGTGGTAGCGCTGGGCAATACGACGTGAGAGAAGAGTTGGATTTGGGCAAGCAGGCATGCGCAGTCGGACGTGTCTCTGATCAGCCGCTCCAGTCTGTGTTGTGTTCAAGTTGCAGAGTCTCCTAGTCGACAAGAAGCTATTCTTCGCAATGTTACTGACACTTTGTAGCTCTCCCAATATTAGCTTGCTTGAAATATTCATGAACACACCTAAAAGACTTTTTCTCTGAGTCGTAATTTTAACACTCTGTTAACTTCCCCCACTCAGGTAGTTAGCGAAGTGATTCGACTCTCCGTTTCATACTAATGTGCTAATATTTAATTTTGATTTTGGCGTCATGGTACTGATAACAAACCAAGAACAACGTTCAATTATTAATGAAATTCCATTCCGTTAGTTAGCGAAGTGAGGCGATCTTTCGAGCTATACTAAAGTGCTAATTTTCAATTTTGATTTAGTTGATTTGCTACTCATATTAAACTGAGAACAACTTTCAATTATTAATGAAATCATTGGCGTGCTTCAACAAATCAACACATGTGTCAAAAATGCATTTTTGATCGATTATCCCGGGGAACTAGACAAATATTTAGGATATATATTAGAAAATGCTTTAACTCCTGGCTTCATGCTATATCAGAAACATGGACAATAATAGTCGATGTTTTGCTACCCAGTAGTTGAACATTGCACAATACATTCAAAATTCCTCTAAATTTAAATGAGGCTTCGGGGTCCGATTTAAATAAAATTAAAAAGTAGCTGATAATATTCGATTAGCACGGCTCAATATGGCATCAATCCCCAATGGCAAAATGTCATTCATTAACGTGCGTGAATCGTCTCCTAAAATATAATAGGTAAGGACATTTAATTGCTTCTGGTGGGGATATTATTATCCTTTGAGTTGATTTCATAAACGTTTTGCTTTTTTTGCAAAATGCTTAGCACCAATTAATTGCATATATATAAATGTATTAAATACCCACTTTGACCCTTCTTAAAAATACTTCGATTACATAAAAATTTGCTGGAAAACCCACAAAAATAAACAAAATTTCTTTTCAAGATATCGCTAACAGGGACTACCCGTCTGTAGATTGTGATGAATTAAATGTTATTGACCTACCAGCCAGAAATCCAGCACATTATAATTTCGTGATTGAAATTTAAAGCAAAACGTTCACTTCTGAGAAAGATGTCATCATTTTCTAGAAAGTTGAAATTATTAATTAAAAAATATGAAAACCGCTGAGCTTATAACAGGAAGTTCAAAACCATATACTTATTTCAACGGATTAATATTCAAGATGAAAGGTAGCTACTTAAATTTCCTACATAATTCTTGAATGCATTGGAAATAATGGTTTGAATTCACACATTCTTATCCCACATATATGGCATAGAAAACTGAACGTTCCCAACGGCTCCTAAACGGAACAACATCAACGCTTTATTGTAAGAAATATGTGCAAAAATTGTTTAAATTTGGAAATATTAAGTGAAAATAAAGCTGAGCAAGCTTTGATACACTCGAATTGATTTAACATCCGCAAAAACATTTCCATTTTCTTTCAAGAGACATCAATTTACAATTTGCTTCACCGTTTTTTAAATCACGTTCAATAAACCTGAAGCGACGTGATGGTCCCTTTCCGTCAGTCAGTTTTCAGCCATGGCCACGTAAATGTTGCATGTCAAGAGAGTGATATGGTAGGGTTGCAAGAGTGAAAAAAGGTAACTATACAACCGTTGCACCGAATAAGTGGCTGCGTGGTTTGTGTCACGTAGCTATCCGTTTGCTTTCGGTGATAGAGGGTTCAAACTCCACTGTCATAACCCCGAAGATGTTCTTCCATGGTTTCCCATTTTCGCATAAGGCAAATGTTGGGGGTGTACATTAATTAGGGCCATGACAGCATCCTTCCCACTCCTAGGCCTTTCCTATTCCATCGTCGCCATAAGACCTATCTGTGTCGGTGCGACCTAAAGGCAATAGCAAGAAAAATTGTTGTGCCAATTGTGCGGCAAAGTAATAGATTAATTAATTAAGTAGTCCGGAATTGTCTAGGTTTTGTAATCAATATTAGAGTTACCTTCTTTCCGCAGTTTGTGTATTTCACAGCGCTGAGGAGAAATAGATGTAATAACCAATCCTGTACTGTAATATTACGCAGAAAGAGAACATTTACAGATGTTGATATAATTTCACAGGCTGCTGACATTGTGGAGAACTTCGATCAATTCATACGGCCACCTGCGGAGGAGAGTGGGAAGTATATAGGAGCCAGTGATGGTAAGTTATGTAGTTAATACTGTAAAAGAATTTTAACAGCAACATCTTAATCCTCATCTAGCCGATGAATAGATGACTTCATCATTAAGTTAGCTGTTGACCCGCTTTTCAATTCTTCTTAGTTTTAATACATTACTATACATACATATTTAACCCCATTGAAGAAGAGCTTCCTCAGTGTGATTTATTAGATCAACCCCATAATGTATACGTAGTACTGACATTAGACACTGTGTCGCTGTGTAGCTCTACAGCGGATAGGTTGCACCAGTAAGAGGCTGTTGTGTTCATGTAGCACAAGCAGATTAAAAGGATCAAGTGTAAAAAAGGACAGCAAGAAGGCGGTCATTCACCGTCTACGCGACTGAGTGTCGTGGGAAGAACTGTCTAGCGTTACATAATGACGACAACGACAACGACGTCGACCCTGCACTTTTCTCTGTGCTTGTTGAGAAGTGTGAATAAAAGCAGGAGTAATAATTTCGCAGTCTGAACACAATTAGCCATGTCTGCTAAGCGAAGCGTTTCAGGTGATAAAATCAAAATCGTGCCTATCGTCGTTACGGGACAAAAAGCAAGCTGATGCTTGAACTGTTTGACCAACAGGAAATTGAGCTGATTGAGTTTGTTCACAAGGAGTAACTGTTAAGAAGGACGACCGTCTACAAAATTGAATTCGTCGTAGGCGTCCTAAACCGTGGTGTGGGTAGTAATGTTGGCTACTGAGTGTATTGCTTCGAAGCAGTGCATCGATTCATTCGCACTCCGAGTGAATCGAATCACAACAGCAGCGAGCTGACGGTACGCGATTGCCGAGTGGCGCACTCTTGGATCAGTGAGCCACAACACACACACACACACACTGTTATTATGAGAACCCTGGGCATTGGCGAAGAGCCAATGTTCCGCTGCAAATGGGCATAGAAAGCCATGGCTAAGTGAAAGAATCGTACGCTTGTGGCTTTATTACGGACTCTAATTTTCAGCTCAGTAAATAGTACACTTATTTGGATTTCCAGTAACAAAGTGGTTTAAATAATATTTAATTAATTTTGCAGTGTTATAAACGAAGATAAACCATAATTCCAAAGTAACAGCCTAATTACAGGTTCTTCTATTTATTGGGTTAATGAATATTGGTATTATAACTTAGTTGACATTCGAGAGTTAATTCAACTAAAGTTTATACCTTCTACTATGACTATGAGCCATGACCATGATCACTCAGAAGTATATGTTTTACATTGGTAAGAGCTGCTCTGCACTCTCTCAGTTCGTATATCGCATCATTGCTCAATAGTTAAGTCATAGAATCACGAGATCGCCGATTGCCCGTGGACGGATATCATTCTCCTAATTCTGTACACTGTTTAATGGATTTGTCACCGTAAGGGGAGGCCTTGTGACAACAAAACTTTATGCGAACAGGTAGCTGCAGTGAAACCTCAACCTGAAGCCAGGATGACATGCTAAAGGAAGCAGTTTATAGAATAAAGACCGGACGGGAGCAGTGAGCATTAAGTATTGTTGCTGTTATCTACAAGTACAGCTGATGTAATAGGAACGGTGACTAAAATGTGCCATGTATCTGGACATTGTACCAATTAAGTAACGTGAACGGAATGGGATAAATTCATAAAATGAATCGAATATTCCATCACTAGTCTGAAGAACTGGCTATTGCTACACGACAAAACCCCTGCACTTCGCTTTGTGCTTGACCAAGAAGAATGGAATTGAAAATAAAGATTTAATTCCGCCGATGATGTCATCGCTGTCACAACAGGTTCCGTAAATGATTTTTCTGCCAATATCACTCAACAATGCTCTGAAATGCTGTACTAAGTTTGACAAACATGTACGGTGGCCAACGGAGGCTATACTGAGGGGCGATGGGGAGATGTGTAAGTGAACACTGTGTTGTGTGGCTGCATACACTCTGCTCACCCGTCCATGAATTTATTTACTGTGGCAGGATCATACCATAGATGTAAATGGATTACTAACATTTCATATGAACGTAAAAGAACATTTAAAATAGGGAATTGAAAGAATCTTTCAATTTCTCTTCTATATCCTAGTCTAAATGTTACAAACAGTTATGTTCATATTTTGGATCTTAAAAATTGGGATTATTATACGCTGATAAGTGTATGACATTTAAAAGATAATTCATAACCTTCAACGGATGACGAGTGTTTACTATACTACTGTGATTGAGGTTTTTATTTTTTTAATGCTACCCAAAATCGAGTTATCAGCAACTTATAATGGTAAATACACTGCTGTGTAAAACGTAAGGACGAGATAGATAAAGCAACATAACATATCAACTATACGCTGGAAATGAACGAAGGTGCTGTAGCATGTTGCCAGAGTTCTCCAAACGTGCATAGAAGCCTGGCATTTGGTGAACGCGACTCTGGGGCCAAATGGGACTGGTCCCACAAAAGGAAGCATTTTAAGGAATGGGACAAGACAGTGTATTGATCAGCGAGCTCTTACGATGCGCTGTGTTGTTGTTATTCATTACAACATGGCCCGAAGATAACTTTTGGATGACTTCACACGGGGAAGAATCATCGGGGAAACTGGAAATAGGACGAAGTGGGACTAGTGTAGCCCAGGAGTTGATATAGTCCACAATATTTTTTCACTTGCATGGAGAGCATTCCGGACCGCAGGCACTGCTGCGGGAAGGAGAGGAGAGGGTCGAACACGGTCAAATACAGCAGCTAATGACCGTTACATTGTGCAACAGGCACGAAGAGACCCACGTCAATCAGCGAGTGTATTGCAACCACATTTAAGAGGACTGCGAGGGCACGCAGTCTCACTCCACAGTGCCATGGTGACTCCATGAGGGTGGTCTGTTTGCCCGACGACCTTTACGTTGTGTTCCGTTGACACTCGCACATAGGCGACACCGATAGCGATGGCGCCAAGGGCATCAGGTCCGGATAGAAAAGGAGTTGGGTAGCGTGTCTTCTCATATGCGATCAGATTCCGTCTGAGTCATGATTCCAGACGAACCCTAATCTGGCGAGAGTTGGGAACACGTAGTGCACCCAGGAAAATTGTCAAACATAATCATTCTGGTGATAGAAGTGTTATGGTGTGGGGAATCATGATGTTGCAAGGGCGTACCGACTTCCAAATCCTTGAACGGGGTACACTCACCAGTCAACGTTGTTGTGTGCAGCGTACTCCTTCCCAATATGCGTCTTTCGTGGAGTGAATTCGGCCCTGATTTCATTTTTATTCATGACAATGCACGACCGCATCGAACAGCGCAAGTGTAACAGCTGTTGGTGAGAGCGGATATTCGGCGAATGGACAGGCTGCCCGTTCCTCGACTTAAATCCCATCGCTCACGTGTGGGACATTTTGGGCAGACATCCACATACCAACGACCATCAAGCAGTTCTCAACCACGTGGATGGAAGAATGGAACGCTGTAAACAAGAACGCTTTAGCAATCTTGTGGCCAGGATAACACGTTGTAGAGCATGCATCGTCGTCCGCGGTGATCACACATCATTTTAATAACCATGTCCCTTCTTTTGTGATGTCCAGGGGACTATCATGAGTCGCAGTGTCTCAGTGTAATTTATTGTCTCTGAATAAAAGTATCATATCTGTTCGTTTCATCGCATATTCCTTCCAGTTGCCTACTGTTCCATACTGTAGCTGTTCATACTATGTATGGTTCAAGTTTCATGGAGCTATGTTACTTGACACTGATACAACATGATAAAGTTAAGTTTTGCACAGCAAGTAAAATCGTGCTATTGTTAGATATTTTATTACTGTAGAGTAACAAAGCGGGTACTGATAATTGTCTTTTCTTCTAAAAGTAATGAAATTAACGAAGGGGATTTAACCTTGAGGCTCACTTAGGCTTCTTGTACTTGAACATTCGTTATTGCTGTCAGGGAAGTATTATGATACGTTTTGAAACAGTGGGAAAAAGGTTAATAGCAATTGCCGAAGTGCACATAGTAATATCCACGGCCGGAGATCGATGTCTAGGGCGAGATATGAGGTTAGGACGGTCGTCGTTGAGAATAACGGTATGGAGGTCGTCCACCATACCTTGAAGTGCTCTCACAGCACGGTCTGTATATGCACATCCCCAACCTACACTATAGGTGTTAAGGTCCCCACATAATAAATATGTACTGTAGGTTCAAAATGTTTAAATGAAAAACCGCATTCTGCTGGACAAATTATATGCGGGATGTACAACATTATCTCGAAGGGGTAATGTTTTAACCACCTCAGAGTGTGGTTTCTTCATAAAAAGTTTTTTAGCTTCCTTATACGGTAAGATATACTTGGCCGAAATCTCGTTGATCTCTAATAGTTTATAATACTCATGGTACTGTTTACATAGTGCGTTATATTTGCATTCTTGGTGTACGCACGTACGATGAAGCAGTGATCCGGAACTTGGAGCATGCAACACACCACTGTTGTTGCACCTAGCTTGAGATCGACAGCTTTTACTAATGTGTCCGAGGCGTTAACTATTATAGGGAATATGCACTGTTGCCAAACCGCACTTCACAACGTACCCCATATATTGACACACTGTCTGAAAGAGTCTGAGGGTGTAAAGTATTTGAACAGCAATTGTAATATCGACCACAGATGTGTTGCGTAGCTTCATGAATTTTAAGAGACTGGTGTATCCTTGTCTGGAATACGGACGCCAGGACATGAAAGATTTAAATGGAACCAACTCAAATTGTCTGATGAATACTGCCCACAGCATATCACAATAAAATACGTTTTTCTAATGAAGAGATCACTTTTTAAGCAACGCAGTACTGAAATACTGACACAGATACTGCGCTGCCAAAATAAAAGTGGCATCGATACGCAACTCTTGCCGAAGTCAATAAAATAAGGCGACATATTTATCACTTCCACATATTAACATTAAAACACCTCGATCAGGAGTCGGTCTTCAATCAAAAACGTTATCGATAAAATAATAATAATAATAATAATAATAATAATAATAATAATAATAATAATAATAATAATAATAATAATAACAATAATAATAATAATAATAATAATTCCATCAGTGATTGGAAACTGCATAGAAGCATGGACGCACTTAATCTCCACACTCTCACTTACAAAGAATTACATAAAGCAGCAAAATTGGCCACTTGTCATATGGTAAGGAAGTCAATTGGCATGGACCATTCAACATATACAGAGGACTAACTAAAATCTTCTACTAATAAATTTCATTGTTCATTACTATAACTTTAATGGTCATATTGGACCCCTTGAGTCTTCCATGAACAATCTTTCTTTGAAGGATATACTGTTTCATTCTTCTTATCTGCCCAGTAATACTTCATCCCTCCTGATCACCGTGTTGTTAATTCGTCTGATATCTCTACGGGCCTTCCGTGATTCATTACGATTGACAATTTGTGATTCTTAATAAGGTTGGTAACTTTGTTCTTTTTCCCTTCATCTGTAATTTCGAGTCTAACTGTTTTGAGATCCTCTTGAATTTCCATGATCCAGTGCCCTCCTGTCTTTCTTCCCAGATTTCTCATCACTAGTTGACGGAACATCCTGTTTTATGATTGACAGTTTATGTAGCCTATAGTAAATATCGTATAAATATCTGCCAAATTAATTTTTCAAAATTGTATGTATATACTGTACCATCGTGTATAGAGCATATGTGTATATGTAATAAATAGCATGGAGAGAGTGGGGTGCGTTGGTCTAACAGGGTAACGGTCAGCTTGCATTTGCATTCGGAAAACGTTGGGTTCGCATCTTACTCTCAGCAGCTCTGAGGATAGTTTTCTGTAGTTTCCCATTTTCACATGATGCAAATGTTGAGGCTGTACTTTATTTGAGACCACAGACTCTTCCTTCCCGGTCCTAGCCATTTGCTCTCACATCACCACCAAAATATCTGCCTCAGAGTGTACGATATGTAGTCTCGAGCGATAAAACCCTGTAAGTTCTACTCGATATAAATGACAAGCTTTTGTTTGTTTTAGCGGATGTGGAGAAGGTGTCCACGCTGGATGTGTTGCCTACTCAGAGCCAGAATGTAAGTAGAGAAGAGTTGTACTTTCTATCACTTGTTACTTCATTTGAATATTCCTTGTGCTATTCAGCAGTACAGTATGTGTCTGTACGGTGTTTCAATTGGACACGCGAAGCTCCGGAATGTTGAACTGCTCTTGTGTCTTGTTGTTACTGCCTGAAACGCGACCCTGTTGGAGGCATCCATGATACCTCCAGAACAGCCTCTCCACCCTTGAACCTTGGTTCCAACAGCTGACAATCAAACTAGTGTTAATAAGTTAATAAATGTCATGTGACATTATTGGGAACGAGACAAGGCAGGCTCGAGTGGGGGAGTTAAATCGAAGAAGTCATCGGATGGTCCCGAGTGTCACTTTTGACCGAGGACACATATACCGCCTGCACAAATAAAGACCTTCAACCATCGCACGCACAAAGATTCTACAACCTATTCCCCCTAATATTACACACAACCGAAATCAGGCTCTTCCTGTACACTTCACATTTGTGTGTCCGCTATCGGAGGACGCTAGCACTTAATTGTTTTCTGGGTATGGTACAGGATCTCCAAAACCGGGTATGTTGCCGTTGATGCTTTCATGGCCCGTCATTGTTTAGGAAGCCTTTCAGGTGGACAGTCGAGATTTCTTCTGAGGACGCAGAGCACAATTCTCTGCGAAACGTAAAGAATTTCACCTTGTTTTATATAGACGGCATAAGCCCACAAGCCTATACAGCACCTGGTATGATGCTTATTTATTATTATTATTATTATTATTATTATTATTATTATTATTATTATTATTATTATTATTATTATTATCTATATATTTAAAATACTAGGCTAATTTTTACTTCGATTTTGCAAAAACGGCTTACTCGATTGACATCGTAAAGTATTATGATGTAAGCTCATTGACTGTGGAGTTGCAATGTGTGTTTAAAAGCGTAAAACTTCTTGCCGTATATTTTTAAATTATTAAAGAATAATGTATCATTCTTATTCTCCAAAGTGCTCGCCAGTACATCAAGGCCACCTGGATTGTGGTAGCGCTGGGCAATACGACGTGAGAGAAGAGTTGGATTTGGGCAAGCAGGCATGCGCAGTCGGACGTGTCTCTGATCAGCCGCTCCAGTCTGTGTTGTGTTCAAGTTGCAGAGTCTCCTAGTCGACAAGAAGCTATTCTTCGCAATGTTACTGACACTTTGTAGCTCTCCCAATATTAGCTTGCTTGAAATATTCATGAACACACCTAAAAGACTTTTTCTCTGAGTCGTAATTTTAACACTCTGTTAACTTCCCCCACTCAGGTAGTTAGCGAAGTGATTCGACCCTCCGTTTCATACTAATGTGCTAATATTTAATTTTGATTTTGGCGTCATGGTACTGATAACAAACCAAGAACAACGTTCAATTATTAATGAAATTCCATTCCGTTAGTTAGCGAAGTGAGGCGATCTTTCGAGCTATACTAAAGTGCTAATTTTCAATTTTGATTTAGTTGATTTGCTACTCATATTAAACTGAGAACAACTTTCAATTATTAATGAAATCATTGGCGTGCTTCAACAAATCAACACATGTGTCAAAAATGCATTTTTGATCGATTATCCCGGGGAACTAGACAAATATTTAGGATATATATTAGAAAATGCTTTAACTCCTGGCTTCATGCTATATCAGAAACATGGACAATAATAGTCGATGTTTTGCTACCCAGTAGTTGAACATTGCACAATACATTCAAAATTCCTCTAAATTTAAATGAGGCTTCGGGGTCCGATTTAAATAAAATTAAAAAGTAGCTGATAATATTCGATTAGCACGGCTCAATATGGCATCAATCCCCAATGGCAAAATGTCATTCATTAACGTGCGTGAATCGTCTCCTAAAATATAATAGCTAAGGACATTTAATTGCTTCTGGTGGGGATATTATTATCCTTTGAGTTGATTTCATAAACGTTTTGCTTTTTTTGCAAAATGCTTAGCACCAATTAATTGCATATATATAAATGTATTAAATACCCACTTTGACCCTTCTTAAAAATACTTCGATTACATAAAAATTTGCTGGAAAACCCACAAAAATAAACAAAATTTCTTTTCAAGATATCGCTAACAGGGACTACCCGTCTGTAGATTGTGATGAATTAAATGTTATTGACCTACCAGCCAGAAATCCAGCATATGATAATTTCGTAATTGAAATTTAAAGCAAAACGTTCACTTCTGCGAAAGATGTCATCATTTTCTAGAAAGTTGAAATTATTAATTAAAAAATATGAAAACCGCTGAGCTTATAACAGGAAGTTCAAAACCATATACTTATTTCAACGGATTAATATTCAAGATGAAAGGTAGCTACTTAAATTTCCTACATAATTCTTGAATGCATTGGAAATAATGGTTTGAATTCACACATTCTTATCCCACATATATGGCATAGAAAACTGAACGTTCCCAACGGCTCCTAAACGGAACAACATCAACGCTTTATTGTAAGAAATATGTGCAAAAATTGTTTAAATTTGGAAATATTAAGTGAAAATAAAGCTGAGCAAGCTTTGATACACTCGAATTGATTTAACATCCGCAAAAACATTTCCATTTTCTTTCAAGAGACATCAATTTACAATTTGCTTCACCGTTTTTTAAATCACGTTCAATAAACCTGAAGCGACGTGATGGTCCCTTTCCGTCAGTCAGTTTTCAGCCATGGCCACGTAAATGTTGCATGTCAAGAGAGTGATATGGTAGGGTTGCAAGAGTGAAAAAAGGTAACTATACAACCGTTGCACCGAATAAGTGGCTGCGTGGTTTGTGTCACGTAGCTATCCGTTTGCTTTCGGTGATAGAGGGTTCGAACTCCACTGTCATAACCCCGAAGATGTTCTTCCATGGTTTCCCATTTTCGCATAAGGCAAATGTTGGGGGTGTACATTAATTAGGGCCATGACAGCATCCTTCCCACTCCTAGGCCTTTCCTATTCCATCGTCGCCATAAGACCTATCTGTGTCGGTGCGACCTAAAGGCAATAGCAAGAAAAATTGTTGTGCCAATTGTGCGGCAAAGTAATAGATTAATTAATTAAGTAGTCCGGAATTGTCTAGGTTTTGTAATCAATATTAGAGTTACCTTCTTTCCGCAGTTTGTGTATTTCACAGCGCTGAGGAGAAATAGATGTAATAACCAATCCTGTACTGTAATATTACGCAGAAAGAGAACATTTACAGATGTTGATATAATTTCACAGGCTGCTGACATTGTGGAGAACTTCGATCAATTCATACGGCCACCTGCGGAGGAGAGTGGGAAGTATATAGGAGCCAGTGATGGTAAGTTATGTAGTTAATACTGTAAAAGAATTTTAACAGCAACATCTTAATCCTCATCTAGCCGATGAATAGATGACTTCATCATTAAGTTAGCTGTTGACCCGCTTTTCAATTCTTCTTAGTTTTAATACATTACTATACATACATATTTAACCCCATTGAAGAAGAGCTTCCTCAGTGTGATTTATTAGATCAACCCCATAATGTATACGTAGTACTGACATTAGACACTGTGTCGCTGTGTAGCTCTACAGCGGATAGGTTGCACCAGTAAGAGGCTGTTGTGTTCATGTAGCACAAGCAGATTAAAAGGATCAAGTGTAAAAAAGGACAGCAAGAAGGCGGTCATTCACCGTCTACGCGACTGAGTGTCGTGGGAAGAACTGTCTAGCGTTACATAATGACGACAACGACAACGACGTCGACCCTGCACTTCTCTCTGTGCTTGTTGAGAAGTGTGAATAAAAGCAGGAGTAATAATTTCGCAGTCTGAACACAATTAGCCATGTCTGCTAAGCGAAGCGTTTCAGGTGATAAAATCAAAATCGTGCCTATCGTCGTTACGGGACAAAAAGCAAGCTGATGCTTGAACTGTTTGACCAACAGGAAATTGAGCTGATTGAGTTTGTTCACAAGGAGTAACTGTTAAGAAGGACGACCGTCTACAAAATTGAATTCGTCGTAGGCGTCCTAAACCGTGGTGTGGGTAGTAATGTTGGCTACTGAGTGTATTGCTTCGAAGCAGTGCATCGATTCATTCGCACTCCGAGTGAATCGAATCACAACAGCAGCGAGCTGACGGTACGCGATTGCCGAGTGGCGCACTCTTGGATCAGTGAGCCACAACACACACACACACACACTGTTATTATGAGAACCCTGGGCATTGGCGAAGAGCCAATGTTCCGCTGCAAATGGGCATAGAAAGCCATGGCTAAGTGAAAGAATCGTACGCTTGTGGCTTTATTACGGACTCTAATTTTCAGCTCAGTAAATAGTATACTTATTTGGATTTCCAGTAACAAAGTGGTTTAAATAATATTTAATTAATTTTGCAGTGTTATAAACGAAGATAAACCATAATTCCAAAGTAATAGCCTAATTACAGGTTCTTCTATTTATTGGGTTAATGAATATTTGTATTATAACTTAGTTGACATTCGAGAGTTAATTCAACTAAAGTTTATACCTTCTACTATGACTATGAGCCATGACCATGATCACTCAGAAGTATATGTTTTACATTGGTAAGAGCTGCTCTGCACTCTCTCAGTTCGTATATCGCATCATTGCTCAATAGTTAAGTCATAGAATCACGAGATCGCCGATTGCCCGTGGACGGATATCATTCTCCTAATTCTGTACACTGTTTAATGGATTTGTCACCGTAAGGGGAGGCCTTGTGACAACAAAACTTTATGCGAACAGGTAGCTGCAGTGAAACCTCAACCTGAAGCCAGGATGACATGCTAAAGGAAGCAGTTTATAGAATAAAGACCGGACGGGAGCAGTGAGCATTAAGTATTGTTGCTGTTATCTACAAGTACAGCTGATGTAATAGGAACGGTGACTAAAATGTGCCATGTATCTGGACATTGTACCAATTAAGTAACGTGAACGGAATGGGATAAATTCATAAAATGAATCGAATATTCCATCACTAGTCTGAAGAACTGGCTATTGCTACACGACAAAACCCCTGCACTTCGCTTTGTGCTTGACCAAGAAGAATGGAATTGAAAATAAAGATTTAATTCCGCCGATGATGTCATCGCTGTCACAACAGGTTCCGTAAATGATTTTTCTGAAAATATCACTCAACAATGCTCTGAAATGCTGTACTAAGTTTGACAAACATGTACGGTGGCCAACGGAGGCTATACTGAGGGGCGATGGGGAGATGTGTAAGTGAACACTGTGTTGTGTGGCTGCTTACACTCTGCTCACCCGTCCATGAATTTATTTACTGTGGCAGGATCATACCATAGATGTAAATGGATTACTAACATTTCATATGAACGTAAAAGAACATTTAAAATAGGGAATTGAAAGAATCTTTCAATTTCTCTTCTATATCCTAGTCTAAATGTTACAAACAGTTATGTTCATATTTTGGATCTTAAAAATTGGGATTATTATACGCTGATAAGTGTATGACGTTTAAAAGATAATTCATAACCTTCAACGGATGACGAGTGTTTACTATACTACTGTGATTGAGGTTTTTATTTTTTTAATGCTACCGAAAATCGAGTTATCAGCAACTTATAATGGTACATACACTGCTGTGTAAAACGTAAGGACGAGATAGATAAAGCAACATAACATATCAACTATACGCTGGAAATGAACGAAGGTGCTGTAGTATGTTGCCAGAGTTCTCCAAACGTGCATAGAAGCCTGGCATTTGGTGAACGCGACTCTGGGGCCAAATGGGACTGGTCCCACAAAAGGAAGCATTTTAAGGAATGGGACAAGACAGTGTATTGATCAGCGAGCTCTTACGATGCCTGTGTTGTTGTTATTCATTACAACATGGCCCGGAGATAACTTTTGGATGAATTCACACGGGGAAGAATCATCGGGGAAACTGGAAATAGGACGAAGTGGGACTAGTGTAGCCCAGGAGTTGATATAGTCCACAATATTTTTTCACGTGCATGGAGAGCATTCCGGACCGCAGGCACTGCTGCGGGAAGGAGAGGAGAGGGTCGAACACGGTCAAATACAGCAGCTAATGACCGTTACATTGTGCAACAGGCACGAAGAGACCCACGTCAATCAGCGAGTGTATTGCAACCACATTTAAGAGGACTGCGAGGGCACGCAGTCTCACTCCACAGTGGCATGGCGACTCCATGAGGGTGGTCTGTTTGCCCGACGACCTTTACGTTGTGTTCCGTTGACACTCGCACATAGGCGACACCGAATGCGATGGCGCCAAGTTCATCGGCTCCGGATAGAAAAGGAGTTGGGTAGCGTGTCTTCTCATATGCGATCAGATTCCGTCTGAGTCATGATTCCAGACGAACCCTCATCTGGCGAGAGTTGGGAACACGTAGTGCACCCAGGAAAATTGTCAAACATAATCATTCTGGTGATAGAAGTGTTATGGTGTGGGGAATCATGATGTTGCAAGGGCGTACCGACTTCCAAATCCTTGAACGGGGTACACTCACCAGTCAACGTTGTTGTGTGCAGCGTACTCCTTCCCAATGTGCGTCTTTCCTGGAGTGAATTCGACCCTGATTTCATTTTTATTCATGACAATGCACGACCGCATCGAACAGCTCAAGTGTGGCAGCTGTTGTAGAGAGCGGATATTCGGCGAATGGACAGGCCTGCCCGTTCCTTGACTTAAATCCCATCGCTCACGCGTGGGGCATTTTGGGCAGACATCCATATACCAACGACCATCAAGCAGTTCTCAACCACGTGGATGGAAGAATGGAACGCTGTAAACAAGAACGCTTTAGCAATCTTGTGGCCAGGATAACACGTTGTAGAGCATGCATCGTCGTCCGCGGTGATCACACATCATTTTAATAACCATGTCCCTTCTTTTGTGATGTCCAGGAGACTATCATGAGTCGCAGTGTCTCAGTGTAATTTATTGTCTCTGAATAAAAGTGTCATATCTGTTCGTTTCATCGCATATTCCTTTCAGTTGCCTACTGTCCCATACTGTAGCTGTTCATACTATGTATGGTTCAAGTTTCATGGACCTAAGTTACTTGACACTGATACAACATGAGAAAGTTAAGTTTTGCACAGCAAGTAAAATCGTGCTATTGTTAGATATTTTATTACTGTAGAGTAACAAAGCGGGTACTGATAATTGTCTTTTCTTCTAAAAGTAATGAAATTAACGATAGGGATTTAACCTAGAGGCTCACATAGGCTTCTTGTACTTGAACATTCGTTATTGCTGTCAGGGAAGTATTATGATACGTTTTGAAACAGTGAGGAAAAGGTTAATAGCAATTGCCGAAGTGCACATAGTAATATCCACGGCCGGAGATCGATGTCTAGGGCGAGATATGAGGTTAGGACGGTCGTCGTTGAGAATAACGGTATGGAGGTCGTCCACCATACCTTGAAGTGCTCTCACAGCACGGTCTGTATAAGCACATCCCCAACCTACACTATAGGCGTTAAGATCGCCACATAATAAATATGTACTGTAGGTTCAAATTGTTTAAATGAAAAGCCCCATTCTGCTGGACAAATTATATGCGGGATGTACAACATTATCTCGAAGGGGTAATGTTTTAACCACCTCAGAGTGTGGTTTCTTCATAAAAAGTTTTTTAGCTTCCTTATACGGTAAGATATACTTGGCCGAAATCTCGTTGATCTCTAATAGTTTATAATACTCATGGTACTGTTTACATAGTGCGTTATATTTGCATTCTTGGTGTACGCACGTACGATGAAGCAGTGATCCGGAACTTGGAGCATGCAACACACCACTGTTGTTGCACCTAGCTTGAGATCGACAGCTTTTACTAATGTGTCCGAGGCGTTAACTATTATAGGGAATATGCACTGTTGCCAAACCGCACTTCACAACGTACCCCATATATTGACACACTGTCTGAAAGAGTCTGAGGGTGTAAAGTATTTGAACAGCAATTGTAATATCGACCACAGATGTGTTGCGTAGCTTCATGAATTTTAAGAGACTGGTGTATCCTTGTCTGGAATACGGACGCCAGTACATGAAAGAATTAAATGGAACCAACTCAAATTGTCTGATGAATACTGCCCACAACATATCACAATAAAATACGTTTTTCTAATGAAGAGATCACTTTTTAAGCAACGCAGTACTGAAATAGTGACACAGATACTGCGCTGCCAAAATAAAAGTGGCATCGATACGCAAATCTTGCCGACGTCAATAAAATAAGGCGACATATTTATCACTTCCACATATTAACATTAAAACACCTCGATCAGGAGTCGGTCTTCAATCAACAACGTTATCGATAAAATAATAATAATAATAATAATAATAATAATAATAATAATAATAATAATAATAATAATAATAATAATAATAATAATAATTCCATCAGTGATTGGAAACTGTATAGATGCATGTAGGCACTTAATCTCCACCCTCTCACTTATAAAGAATTATATAAAGCAGCAAAATTGGCCACTTGTCATATAGTAAGGAAGTCAATTGGCATGAACCATTCACCATATACAATGGACTAACTAAAATCTTCTACTAATAAATTTCATTGTTCATTACTATAACTTTAATGGTCATATTGGACCCCTTGAGTCTTCCATGAACAATCTTCCTTTGAAGGATATACTGTTTGATTCTTCTGATCTGCCCAGTACTACTCTGACCGTTCTGATCACCGTGTTGTTAATTCGTCTGATATCTCTACGGGCCTTCCGTGATTCACTACGATTGACAATTTGTGATTCTTAATAAAGTTGGTAATTTTGTTCTTTTTCCCTTCATCTGTAGTTTCGAGTCTAACTGTTTTGAGATCCTCTTGAATTTCTATGATCCAGTGCCCTCCTGTCTTTCTTCCCAGATTTCTCATCACTAGTTGACGGAACATCCTGTTTTATGATTGACAGTTTATGTAGCCTATAGTAAATATCGTATAAATATCTGCCAAATTAATTATTCAAAATTGTATGTATATACTGTACCATCGTGTATAGAGCATATGTGTATATGTAACAAATAGCATGGAAAGAGTGGGGTGCGTTGGTCTAACAGGGTAACTGTCAGCTTGCATTTGCATTCGGGAAACGTTGGGTTCGCATCTTACTCTCAGCAGCTCTGAAGATAGTTTTACGTAGTTTCCCATTTTCACATGATGCAAATGTTGAGGCTGTACTTTATTTGAGACCACAGACTCTTCCTTCCCGGTCCTAGCCATTTCCTATCTCATCACCACCAAAATATCTGCCTCAGAGTGTACGATATGTAGTCTCGAGCGATAAAACCCTGTAAGTTCTACTCGATATAAATGACAAGCTTTTGTTTGTTTTAGCGGATGTGGAGAAGGTGGCCACGCTGGATGTGTTGCCTACTCAGAGCCAGAATGTAAGTAGAGAAGAGTTGTACATTCTATCACTTGTTACTTCATTTGAATATTCCTTGTGCTATTCAGCAGTACAGTATGTGTCTGTACGGTGTTTCAATTGGACACGCGAAGCTCCGGAATGTTGAACTGCTCTTGTGTCTTGTTGTTACTGCCTGAAACGCGACCCTGTTGGAGGCATCCATGATACCTCCAGAACAGCCTCTCCACCCTTGAACCTTGGTTCCAACAGTCGACAATCAAACTTGTGTTAATAAGTTAATAAATGTCATGTGACATTATTGGGAACGAGACAAGGTAGGCTCGAGTGGGGGAGTTAAATCGAAGAAGTCATCGGATGGTCCCGAGTGTCACTTTTGACCGAGGACACATATATCGCCTGCACAAATAAAGACCTTCAACCATCGCACGCACAAAGATTCTACAACCTATTCCCCCTAATATTACACAGTGAAAACAGCCTTACAACAGAAATCAGACTCTTCCTGTACACTTCACATTATTGTGTCCGCTATCGGAGGACGCTGGCACTTAATTGTTTTCTGGGTATGGTACAGGATCTCCAAAACCGGGTATGTTGCCGTTGATGCTTTCATGGCCCGTCATTGTTTAGGAAGCCTTTCAGGTGGACAGTCAAGATTTCTTCTGAGGACACAGAGCACAGTTCTCTGCGAAACGTAAAGAATTTCACTTTTTTTTCTTGAGACGGCATAAGCCCACAAGCCTATACAGCACCTGGTATGATACTTATTTATTATTATTATTATTATTATTATTATTATTATTATTATTATTATTATTATTATTATTATTATTATATTTAAAATACTAGGCTGATTTTTACATCGATTTTGTGAAAACGGCTGACTCGATTGACATCGTAAAGTATTATGACGTAAGCTCATGGACTGTGGAGTTGCAATGTGTGTTAAAAAGCGTACAACCTCTTGTCGTCTATTTTTAAATTATTAAAGAATAATGTATCATTCTTATTCTCGAAAGTGCTCGCCAGTACATCAAGGCCACCTGGATTGTGGTAGCGCTGAGGAATACGATCAGAGAGAGGAGTTGGAATTGGGCAAGCATGCATGCGCAGTCGGATGTGTCTCTGACCAGTCGCTTCAGTCTGTGTTGTGTTCAAGTTGCAGAGTCTCCTAGTCGACTAGAAGCTATTCTTCACAATGTTACTGTCGCTTTGTAGCTCTCCCCATATTTGCTTGCTTGAAATTTTGATGAGCAAACCTAAAAGGCTTTTTCTCCGAGTGCGTAATTTTAACACTAAATCTTTTAACTTCTCCCACTCAGGTAGTTAGCGAAGTGATTCGACCCTCCGTTTCATACTAATGTGCTAATATTTAATTTTGATTTTGGCGTCATGGTACTGATAACAAACCAAGAACAACGTTCAATTATTAATGAAATTCCATTCCGTTAGTTAGCGAAGTGAGGCGATCCTTCGAGCCATACTAAAGTGCTAATTTTCAATTTTGATTTTGTTGACATGCTACTCATAATAAACTGGGAACAACTTTCAATTATTAATGAAATCATTGGCGTGCTTCAACAAATCAACACAAGTGTCAATAATGCACTTTTGATCGATCATCCCGGGGAACTAGAATAATATTTAGGATATACAGTATATTAGAAAATGTTTTAACTTAAGGCTTCATGCTATATCAGAAACATGGACAATAATAGTCGATGTTTTGCTACCCAGTAGTTGAGCATTGCAAAATACATTCAAAATTCCTCTAAATTTAAATGAGGCTTCGGGGTCCGATTTAAATAAAATTAAAAAGTAGCTGATAATATTCGATTAGCACGGCTCAATATGGCATGAATCCCCAATGGCAAATTGTCGTTCTTTTTAACGTGAGTGAATCGTCTTCTAAAATATAATAGGTAAGGACATTTAATTCCTTCTGGTGGGGATATTATTATCCTTTGGGTAGATTTCATAAAGCTTTTGATTTTTATTTGAAAAATGCTTAGCACCAATTATATATATATATAAATGTATTAAATACCCATTTTGACCCTTCTTAAAAATACTTCGATTACATAAATATATGCTGGCAAACCCACAAAAATAAATGAAATTTCTTTTCAAGAGATCGGTTGCAGGGACTACCCGTCTGTAGATTGTGATGAATTGAATGTTATTGACCTACCAGCCAGAAATTCAGCACATTATAATTTCGTGATTGAAATTTAAAGCAAAACGTTCACTTCTCCGAAAGATGTCATAATTTTCTAGAAAGTTGGAATTATTCATTAAATCATTTGAAAACCGCTGGGCTTATAACAGGAAGTTCAAAACCGTATACTTATTTCAACGGATTAATATTCTAGATGAAAGGTAGCTACTTAAATTTCCTACATAATTCTTGAATGCATTGGATATAATGGTTTGAATTCACACATTCTTATCCCACATATATGGCATAGAAAACTGAACGTTCCCAACGGCTCCTAAACGGAACAACATCAACGCTTTATTGTAAGAAATATGTGCGAAAATTGTTGAAATTTGGAAATATTAAGTGAAAATAAAGCTGAGCAGGCTTTAATACACTCGAATTGATTTAACATCCGCAAAAACATTTCCATTTTCTTTCAAGAGACATCAATTTCCAATTTGCTTCACCGTTTTTTAAATCACGTTCAATAAACCTGAAGCGACGTGATGCTCCCTTTCCGTCAATCAGTTTTCACCCATGGCCACGTAAATGTTGCATGTCAAGAGAGTGATATGGTAGGGTTGCAAGAGTGAAAAAAGGTAACGATACAACCATTGCACCGAATAAGTGGCTGCGTGGTTTGTGTCACGTAGCTATCCGTTTGCTTTCGGTGATAGAGGGTTCGAACTCCACTGTCGGCAACCCCGAAAATGTTCTTCCATGGTTTCCCATTTTCACATCAGGCAAATGTTGGGGGTGTACATTAATTAGGGCCATGGCAGCGTCCTTCCCACTCCTAGGCCTTTCCTATTCCATCGTCGCCATAAGACCTATCTGTGTCGGTGCGACCTAAAGGAAATAGCAAGAAAAATTGTTGTGCCAATTGTGCGGCAATGTAATCGATTAATTAATTAAATAGTCCGGAATTGTCCAGGTTTTGTAATCAATATTAGAGTTACCTTCTTTCCGCAGTTTGTGCATTTCACAGCGCTGAGGAAAAATAGATGTAATAACCAATCCTGTACTGTAATATTACGCAGAAAGAGAACATTTACAGATGTTGATATAATTTCACAGGCTGCTGACATTGTGGAGAACTTCGATCAATTCATACGGCCACCTGCGGAGGAGAGTGGGAAGTACATAGGAGCCAGTGATGGTAAGTTATGTAGTTAATACTGTAAAAGAATTTTAACAGCAAAATCTTAATCCTCATCTAGCCGATGAATAGATGACTTCATCGTTAAGTTAGCTGTTGACCCGCTTTTCAATTCTTCTTAGTTTTAATACATTACTATACATACATATTTAACCCCATTGAAGAAGAGCTTCCTCAGTGTGATTTATTAGATCAACCCCATAATGTATACGTAGCACTGACATTAGACACTGTGTCGCTGTGTAGCTCTACAGCGGATAGGTTGCACCTTGGGATGGTTCGGTGACAGTCCTTCGCTCGTCCCAGTAAGAGGCTGTTGTGTTCATGTAGCACAAGCAGATTAAAAGGATCAAGTGTAAAAAAGGACAGCAAGAAGGCGGTCATTCACCGTCTACGCGACTGAGTGTCGTGGGAAGAACTGTCTAGCGTTACATAATGACGACAACGACGACGACGTCGACCCTGCACTTCTCTCTGTGCTTGTTGAGAAGTGTTGATAAAAGCAGGATGTAATAATTTCGCAGTCTGAACACAATTAGCCATGTCTGCTAAGCGAAGCGTTTCAGGTGATAAAATCAAAATCGTGCCTATCGTCGTTACGGGACAAAAAGCAAGCAGATGCTTGAACTGTTTGACCAACAGGAAATTGAGCTGATTGAGTTTGTTCACAAGGAGTAACTGTAAAGGAGAACGACCGTCTACAAAATTAAATTCGTCGTAGGCGTCCTAAACCGTGGTGTGGGAAGTGGTGTTGGCTACTGAGTGTATTGCTTCGAAGCAGTGCATCGATTCATTCGCACTCCGAGTGAATCGAATCACAACAGCAGCGAGCTGACGGTACGCGATTGCCGAGTGGCGCACTCTTGGATCCGTGAGCCACAACACACACACACACTGTTATTATGAGAACCCTGGGCATTGGCGAAGAGCCAATGTTCCGCTGCAAATGGGACATAGAAAGCAATGGCTAAGTGAAGGAATCGTACGCTTGTGGCTTTATTACGGTCTGTAACTTTCAGCTCAGTAAATAGCATACTTATTTGGATTTCCAGTAACAAAGTGGTTTAAATAATATTTAATTAATTTTGCAGTGTTATAAACGAAGATAAACCATAATTCCAAAGTAACAGCCTAATTACAGGTTCTTCTATTTATTGGGTTAATGAATATTGGTATTATAACTTAGTTGACATTCGAGAGTTAATTCAACTAAAGTTTATACCTTCTACTATGACTATGAGCCATGACCATGATCACTCAGAAGTATATGTTTTACATTGGTAAGAGCTGCTCTGCACTCTCTCAGTTCGTATATCGCATCATTGCTCAATAGTTAAGTCATAGAATCACGAGATCGCCGATTGCCCGTGGACGGATATCTTTCTCCTAATTCTGTACACTGTTTAATGGATTTGTCACCGTAAGGGGAGGCCTTGTGACAACAAAACTTTATGCGAACAGGTAGCTGCAGTGAAACCTCAACCTGAAGCCAGGATGACATGCATAAGGAAGCAGTTTATAGAATAAAGACCGGATGGGAGCAGTGAGCATTAAGTATTGTTGCTGTTATCTACAAGTACAGCTGATGTAATAGGAACGGTGACTAAAATGTGCCATGTATCTGGACATTGTACCAATTAAGTAACGTGAACGGAATGGGATAAATTCATAACATGAATCGAATATTCCATCACTAGTCTGAAGAACTGGCTATTGCTACACGACAAAGCCCCTGCACTTCGCTTTGTGCTTGACCAAGAAGAATGGTATTGAAAATTAAGATTTAATTCCGCCGATGATGTCATCGCTGTCACAACAGATTCCGTAAATGATTTTTCTGCCAATATCACTCAACAATGCTCTGAAATGCTGTACTAAGTTTGACAAACATGTACGGTGGCCAACGGAAGCTATACTGAGGGGCGATGGGGAGATGTGTAAGTGAACACTGTGTTGTGTGGCTGCTTACACTCTGCTCACCCGTCCATGAATTTATTTACTGTGGCAGGATCATACCATAGATGTAAATGGATTACTAACATTTCATATGAACGTAAAAGAACATTTAAAATAGGGAATTGAAAGAATCTTTCAATTTCTCTTCTATATCCTTGTCTAAATGTTACAAACAGTTATGTTCATATTTTGGATCTGAAAAATTTGGATTATTATACGCTGATAAGTGTATGACATTTAAAAGATAATTCATAACCTTCAACGGATGACGAGTGTTTACTATACTACTGTGATTGAGGTTTTTATTTTTTTAATGCTACCCAAAATCGAGTTATCAGCAACTTATAATGGTAAATACACTGCAGTGTAAAACGTAAGGACGAGATAGATAAAGCAACATAACATATCAACTATACGCTGGAAATGAACGAAGGTGCTGTAGCATGTAGCCAGAGGTCTCCAAACGTGCATGGAAGCCTGGCATTTGGTGAACGCGACTCTGGGGCCAAATGGGACTGGTCCCACAAAAGGAAGCATTTTAAGGAATGGGACAAGACAGTGTATTGATCAGCGAGCTCTTACGATGCGCTGTGTTGGTGTTATTCATTACAACATGGCCCGGAGATAACTTTTGGATGACTTCACATGGGGAAGAATCATCGGGGAAACTGGAAATAGGACGAAGTGGGACTAGTGTAGCCCAGGAGTTGATGTTGTCCACAATATTGTTTCACGTGCATGGAGAGCATTCCGGACCGCGGGCACTGCTGCGGGAAAGAGAGGAGAGGGTCGAACACGGTCAAATACAGCAGCTAATGACCGTTACATTGTGCAACAGGCACGAAGAGACCCACGTCAATCAGCGAGTGTATTGCAACCACATTTAAGAGGACTGCGAGGGCACGCAGTCTCACTCCACAGTGGCATGGCGACTCCATGAGAGTGGTCTGTTTGCCCGACGACCTTTACGTTGTGTTCCAATGACACTCGCACATAGGCGACACCGAATGCGATGGCGCCAAGGGCATCAGCTCCGGATAGAAAAGAAGTTGGGTAGCGTGTCTTCTCATATGCGATCAGATTCCGTCTGAGTCATGATTCCAGACGAACCCTCATCTGGCGAGAGTTGGGAACACGTAGTGCTCCCAGGAAAATTGTCAAACATAATCATTCTGGTGATAGAAGTGTTATGGTGTGGGGAATCATGATGTTGCAAGGGCGTACAGACTTCCAAATCCTTGAACGGGGTACACTCACCAGTCAACGTTGTTGTGTGCAGCGTACTCCTTCCCAATGTGCGTCTTTCCTGGAGTGAATTCGACCCTGATTCCATTTTTATTCATGACAATGCACGACCGCATCGAACAGCGCAAGTGTGGCAGCTGTTGGAGAGAGCGGATATTCGGCGAATGGACAGGCCTGCCCGTTCCTCGACTTAAATCCCATCGCTCACGCGTGGGGCATTTTGGGCAGACATCCATATACCAACGACCATCAAGCAGTTCTCAACCACGTGGATGGAAGAATGGAACGCTGTAAACAAGAACGCTTTAGCAATCTTGTGGCCAGGATAACACGTTGTAGAGCATGCATCGTCGTCCGCGGTGATCACACATCATGTTAATAAGCATGTCCCTTCTTTTGTGATGTCCAGGGGACTATCATGAGTCGCAGTGTCTCAGTGTAATTTATTGTCTCTGAATAAAAGTGTCATATCTGTTCGTTTCATCGCATATTCCTTTCAGTTGCCTACTGTCCCATACTGTAGCTGTTCATACTATGTGTGGTTCAAGTTTCATGGACCTATGTTACTTGACACTGATACAACATGAGAAAGTTAAGTTTTGCACAGCAAGTAAAATCGTGCTATTGTTAGATATTTTATTACTGTAGAGTAACAAAGCGGGTACTGATAATTGTCTTTTCTTCTAAAAGTAATGAAATTAACGATAGGGATTTAACCTAGAGGCTCACTTAGGCTTCTTGTACTTGAACATTCGTTATTGCTGTCAGGGAAGTATTATGATACGTTTTGAAACAGTGAGAAAAAGGTTAATAGCAATTGCCGAAGTGCACATAGTAATATCCAGGGCCGGAGATCGATGTCTAGGGCGAGATATGAGGTTAGGACGGTCGTCGTTGAGAATAACGGTATGGAGGTCGTCCACCATACCTTGAAGTGCTCTCACAGCACGGTCTGTATATGCACATCCCCAACCTACACTATAGGCATTAAGGTTTCCACATAATAAATATGTACTGTAGGTTCAAATTGTTTAAATGAAAAGCCCCATTCTGCTGCACAAATTATATGCGGGATGTACAACATTATCTCGAAGGGGTAATGTTTTAACCACCTCAGAGTGTGGTTTCTTCATAAAAAGTTCTTTAGCTTCCTTATACGGTAAGATATACTTGGCCGAAATCTCGTTGATCTCTAATAGTTTATAATACTCATGGTACTGTTTACATAGTGCGTTATATTTACATTCTTGGTGTACACACGTTGGATGAAGCAGTGATCCGGAGCTTGGAGCATGCAACGCACCACTGTTGTTGCACCTAGCTTGAGATCGACAGCTTTTACTATTGTGTCCGAGGCGTAAACTATTATAGGGAATACGCACTGTTGCCAAACCGCACTTCACAACGTACCCCATATATTGACACACTGTCTGAAAGAGTCTGAGGGTGTAAAGTATTTGAACAGCAATTGTAATATCGACCACAGATGCGTTGCGTAGCTTCATGAATTTTAAGAGACTGGTGTATCCTTGTCTGGAATACGGACGCCAGGACATGAAAGAATTAAATGGAACCAACTCAAATTATCTGATGAATACTGCCCACAGCATATCACAATAAAATACGTTTTTCTAATGAAAAGATCACTTTTTAAGCAACGCAGTACTGAAATACTGACACAGATACTGCGCTGCCAAAATAAAAGTGGCATCGATACGCAACTCTTGCCGAAGTCAATAAAATAAGGCGACATATTTATCACTTCCACATATTAACATTAAAACACCTCGATCAGGAGTCGGTCTTCAATCAACAACGTTATCAATAAAATAATAATAATAATAATAATAATAATAATAATAATAATAATAATAATAATAATAATAATAATAATAATAATAATAATAATAATAATAATTCCATCAGTGATTGGAAACTGAATAGAAGAAAGTAGGCACTTAATCTCCACCCTCTCACTTACAAAGAATTACATAAAGCAGCAAAATTGGCCACTTGTCATATAGTAAGGAAGTCAATTGGCATGGACCATTCACCATATACAGAGGACTAACTAAAATCTTCTACTAATAAATTTCATTGTTCATTACTATAACTTTAATGGTCATATTGGCCCCCTTGAGTCTTCCATGAACAATCTTTCTTTGAAGGATATATTGTTTGATTCTTCTTATCTGCCCAGTACTACTCTGCCCGTTCTGATCACCGTGTTGTTAATTCGTCTGATATCTCTACGGGCCTTCCGTGATTCATTACGATTGACAATTTGTGATTCTTAATAAGGTTGGTAATTTTGTTCTTTTGCCCTTCATCTGTAATTTCGAGTCTAACTGTTTTGAGATCCTCTTGAATTTCTATGATCCAGTGCCCTCCTGTCTTTCTTCCCAGATTTCTCATCACTAGTTGACGGAACATCCTGTTTTATGATTGACAGTTTATGTAGCCTATAGTAAATATCGTATAAATATCTGCCAAATTAATTTTTCAAAATTGTATGTATATACTGTACCATCGTGTATAGAGCATATGTGTATATGTAATAAATAGCACGGAGAGAGTGGGGTGCGTTGGTCTAACCGGGTAACTGTCAGCTTGCATTTGCATTCGGAAAACGTTGGGTTCGCATCTTACTCTCAGCAGCTCTGAGGATAGTTTTCCGTAGTTTCCCATTTTCACATGATGCAAATGTTGAGGCTGTACCTTATTTGAGACCACAGACTCTTCCTTCCCGGTCCTAGCCATTTCCTATCTCATCACCACCAAAATATCTGTCTCAGAGTGTACGATATGTAGCCTTGAGCGATAAAAGCCTGTAAGTTCTACTCGATATAAATGACAAGCTTTTGTCTGTTTTAGCGGATGTGGAGAAGGTGTCCACGCTGGAGGTGTTGACTACCCAGAGCCAGAATGTAAGTAGAGGAGAGTTGTACTGTCTATCACTTGTAACTTCTTCTTCTTCTTCTTCTTTGTTCGTTCTTGGACTCTGCGCAGCGCACTACGTCCAGTCACTGGGTTCACTTGTAACTTCATTTGAATATTCCTTGTGCTATTCAGCAGTACAGTATGTGTCGGTACGGTGTTTCAATTGGACACGCCAAGCCCCCGAATGTTGAACTCCTCTTGCATCTTGTTGTTACTGCCCGAAACGCGACCCTGTTGGAGGCATCCATGATACCTCCAGAACAGCCTCTCCACCCTTGAACCTTGGTTCCAACAGTTGACAATCAAACTTGTGTTAATAAGTTAATAAATGTCATGTGACATTATTGGGAACGAGACAAGGCAGGCTCGAGTGGGGGAGTTAAATCGAAGAAGTTATCGGATGGTCCCGAGTGTCACTCTTGACCGAGGATACATATATCGCCTGCACAAATAAAGACCTTCAACCATCGCACGCACAAAGATTCTACAACCTATTCCCCCTAATATTACCCAGTGAAAACAGCCTTACAACAGAAATCAGACTCTTCCTGTACACTTCATATTATTGTGTCCGCTATCGGAGGACGCTAGCAATTAATTGTTTTCTGGGTATGGTACAGGATCTCCAAAACCGGGTATGTTGCCGTTGATGCTTTCATGGTCCGTCATTGTTTAGGAAGCCTTTCAGGTGGACAGTCGGGATTTCTTCTGAGGACGCAGAGCACAGTTCTCTGCGAAACAAAAAGAATTTCACTTTTTTTCTTGAGACGGCATAAGCCCACAAGCCTATACAGCACCTGGTATGATACTTATTTATTATTATTATTATTATTATTATTATTATTATTATTATTATTATTATTATTATTATTATTATTATTATTATTATTATTATATTTAAAATACTAGGCTGATTTTTACATCGAGTTTGTGAAAACGGCTGACTCGATTGACATCGTAAAGTATTATGACGTAAGCTCATGGACTGTGGAGTTGCAATGTGTGTTAAAAACCGTACAACCTCTTGTCGTCTATTTTTAAATTATTAAAGAATAATGTATCATTCCTATTCTCCAAAGTGCTCGCCAGTACATCAAGGCCACCTGGATTGTGGTAGCGCTGAGGAATACGACCAGAGAGAGGAGTTGGAATTGGGCAAGCATGCATGCGCAGTCGGATGTGTCTCTGACCAGTCGCTTCAGTCTGTGTTGTGTTCAAGTTGCAGAGTCTCCTAGTCGACTAGAAGCTATTCTTCACAATGTTACTGTCGCTTTGTAGCTCTCCCCATATTTGCTTGCTTGAAATTTTGATGAGGAAACCTAAAAGGCTTTTTCTCCGAGTGCGTAATTTTAACACTAAATCTGTTAACTTCTCCCACTCAGGTAGTTAGCGAAGTGATTCGACCCTCTGTTTCATACTAATGTGCTAATATTTAATTTTGATTTTGGCGTCATGGTACTGATAACAAACCAAGAACAACGTTCAATTATTAATGAAATTCCATTCCGTTAGTTAGCGAAGTGAGGCGATCCTTCGAGCCATACTAAAGTGCTAATTTTCAATTTTGATTTGGTTGACATGCTACTCATAATAAACTGGGAACAACTTTCAATTATTAATGAAATCATTGGCGTGCTTCAACAAATCAACACAAGTGTCAAGAATGCATTTTTGATCGATCATCCCAGGGAACTAGAAAAATATTTAGGATATATATTAGAAAATGCTTTAACTTAAGGCTTCATGCTATATCAGAAACATGGACAATAATAGTCTATGTTTTGCTACCCAGTAGTTGAGCATTGCAAAATACATTCAAAATTCCTCTAAATTTAAATGAGGCTTCGGGGTCCGATTTAAATAAAATTAAAAAGTAGCTGATAATATTCGATTAGCACGGCTCAATATGGCATGAATCCCCAATGGCAAATTGTCGTTCTTTTTAACGTGAGTGAATCGTCTTCTAAAATATAATAGGTAAGGACATTTAATTCCTTCTGGTGGGGATATTATTATCCTTTGGGTAGATTTCATAAAGGTTTTGATTTTTTTTGAAAAATGATTTGCACCAATTATATATATATATAAATGTATTAAATACCCATTTTGACCCTTCTTAAAAATACTTCGATTACATAAATATATGCTGGCAAACCCACAAAAATAAATGAAATTTCTTTTCAAGAGATCGGTTGCAGGGACTACCCGTCTGTAGATTGTGATGAATTAAATGTTATTGACCTACCAGCCAGAAATTCAGCACATTATAATTTCGTGATTGAAATTTAAAGCAAAACGTTCACTTCTCCGAAAGATGTCATAATTTTCTAGAAAGTTGGAATTATTCATTAAATCATTTGAAAACCGCTGGGCTTATAACAGGAAGTTCAAAACCATATACTTATTTCAACGGATTAATATTCAAGATGAAAAGTAGCTACTTAAATTTCCTACATAATTCTTGAATGCATTGGATATAATGGTTTGAATTCACACATTCTTATCCCACATATATGGCATAGAAAACTGAACGTTCCCAACGGCTCCTAAACGGAACATCAACGCTTTATTGTAAGAAATATGTGCGAAAATTGTTTAAATTTGGAAATATTAAGTGAAAATAAAGCTGAGCAGGCTTTAATACACTCGAATTGATTTAACATCCGCAAAAACATTTCCATTTTCTTTCAAGAGACATCAATTTCCAATTTGCTTCACCGTTTTTTAAATCACGTTCAATAAACCTGAAGCGACGTGATGGTCCCTTTCCGTCAGTCAGTTTTCAGCCATGGCCACGTAAATGTTGCATGTCAACAGAGTGATATGGTAGGGTTGCAAGAGTGAAAAAAGGTAACGATACAACCATTGCACCGAATAAGTGGCTGCGTAGTTTGTGTCACGTAGCTATCCGTTTGCTTTCGGTGATAGAGGGTTCGAACTCCACTGTCGGCAACCCCGAAAATGTTCTTCCATGGTTTCCCATTTTCACATCAGGCAAATGTTGGGGGTGTACATTAGTTAGGGCCATGGCAGCGTCCTTCCCACTCCTAGGCCTTTCCTATTCCATCGTCGCCATAAGACCTATCTGTGTCGGTGCGACCTAAAGGAAATAGCAAGAAAAATTGTTGTGCCAATTGTGCGGCAAAGTTATAGATTAATTAAGTAGTCAGAAATTGTGTAGGGTTTGTAAACAATATTAGAGTTACCTTCTTTCAGCAGTTTGTGCATTTCACAGCGCTGAGGAAAAATAGATGTAATAACCAATCCTGTACTGTAATATTACGCAGAAAGAGAACATTTACAGATGTTGATATAATTTCACAGGCTGCCGACATTGTGGAGAACTTCGATCAATTCATACGGCCACCTGCGGAGGAGAGTGGGAAGTACATAGGAGCCAGTGATGGTAAGTTATGTACTTAATACTGTAAAACAATTTTAACAGCAACATCTTAATCCTCATCTAGCCGATGAATAGATGACTTCATCGTTAAGTTAGCTGTTGACCCGCTTTTCAATTCTTCTTAGTTTTAATACATTACTATACATACATATTTAACCCCATTGAAGAAGAGCTTCCTCAGTGTGATTTATTAGATCAACCCCATAATGTATACGTAGCACTGACATTAGACTCTGTGTCGCTGTGTAGCTCTACAGCAGCTAGGTTGCACCTTGGGATGGTTCGGTTACAGTCCTTCGCTCGACCCAGTAAGAGGCTGTTGTGTTCATGTAGCACAAGCAGATTAAAAGGATCAAGTGTAAAAAAGGACAGCAAGAAGGCGGTCATTCACCGTCTACGCGACTGAGTGTCGTGGGAAGAACTGTCTAGCGTTACATAATGACGACAACGACGACGACGTCGACCCTGCACTTCTCTCTGTGCTTGTTGAGAAGTGTGGATAAAAGCAGGATGTAATAATTTCGCAGTCTGAACACAATTAGCCATGTCTGCTAAGCGAAGCGTTTCAGGTGATAAAATCAAAATCGTGCCTATCGTCGTTATGGGACAAAAAGCAAGCAGATGCTTGAACTGTTTGACCAACAGGAAATTGAGCTGATTGAGTTTGTTCACAAGGAGTAACTGTTAATGAGAACGACCGTCTACAAAATTAAATTCGTCGTAGGCGTCCTAAACCGTGGTGTGGGAAGTAGTGTTGGCTACTGAGTGTATTGCTTCGAAGCAGTGCATCGATTCATTCGCACTCCGAGTGAATCGAATCACAACAGCAGCGAGCTGACGGTACGCGATTGCCGAGTGGCGCACTCTTTTATCCGTAAGCCACAACACACACACACACTGTTATTATGAGAACCCTGGGCATTGGCGAAGAGCCAATGTTCCGCTGCAAATGGGACATAGAAAGCCATGGCTAAGTGAAGGAATCGTACGCTTGTGGCTTTATTACGGTCTGTAACTTTCAGCTCAGTAAATAGTATACTTATTTGGATTTCCAGTAACAAAGTGGTTGAAATAATATTTAATTAATTTTGCAGTGTTATAAACGAAGATAAACCATAATTCCAAAGTAATAGCCTAATTACAGGTTCTTCTATTTATTGGGTTAATGAATATTGGTATTATAACTTAGTTGACATTCGAGAGTTAATTCAACTAAACTTTATACCTTCTACTATGACTATGAGCCATGACCATGATCACTCAGAAGTATATGTTTTACATTGGTAAGAGCTGCTCTGCACTCTCTCAGTTCGTATATCGCATCATTGCTCAATAGTTAAGTCATAGAATCACGAGATCGCCGATTGCCCGTGGACGGATATCTTTCTCCTAATTCTGTACACTGTTTAATGGATTTGTCACCGTAAGGGGAGGCCTTGTGACAACAAAACTTTATGCGAACAGGTAGCTGCAGTGAAACCTCAACCTGAAGCCAGGATGACATGCATAAGGAAGCAGTTTATAGAATAAAGACCGGATGGGAGTAGTGAGCATTAAGTATTTGTTGCTGTTATCTACCAGTACAGCTGATGTAATAGGAACGGTGACTAAAATGTGCCATGTATCTGGACATTGTACCAATTAAGTAACGTGAACGGAATGGGATAAATTCATAACATTAATCGAATATTCCATCACTAGTCTGAAGAACTGGCTATTGCTACACGACAAAGCCCCTGCACTTCGCTTTGTGCTTGACCAAGAAGAATGGTATTGAAAATAAAGATTTAATTCCGCCGATGATGTCATCGCTGTCACAACAGATTCCGTAAATGATTTTTCTGCCTATATCACTCAACAATGCTCTGGAATGCTGTACTAAGTTTGACAAACTAGTACGGTGGCCAACGGAGGCTATACTGAGGGGCGATGGGGAGATGTGTAAGTGAACACTGTGTTGTGTGGCTGCCTACACTCTGCTCACCCGTCCATGAATTTATTTACTGTGGCAGGATCATACCATAGATGTAAATGGATTACTAACATTTCATATGAACGTAAAAGAACATTTAAAATAGGGAATTGAAAGAATCTTTCAATTTCTCTTCTATATCCTAGTCTAAATGTTACAAACAGTTATGTTCATATTTTGGATCTTAAAAATTTGGATTATTATACGCTGATAAGTGTATGACATTTAAAAGATAATTCATAACCTTCAACGGATGACGAGTGTTTACTATACTACTGTGATGGAGGTTTTATTTTTTTAATGCTACCCAAAATCGAGTTATCAGCAACTTATAATGGTAAATACACTGCTGTGTAAAACGTAAGGACGAGATAGATAAAGCAACATAACATATCAACTATACGCTGGAAATGAACGAAGGTGCTGTAGCATGTTGCCAGAGTTCTCCAAACGTGCATAGAAGCCTGGCATTTGGTGAACGCGACTCTGGTTCCAAATGGGACTGGTCCCACAAAAGGAAGCATTTTAAGGAATGGGACAAGACAGTGTATTGATCAGCGAGCTCTTACGATGCGCTGTGTTGGTGGTATTCATTACAACATGGCCCGGAGATAACTTTTGGATGACTTCACACGGGGAAGAATCATCGGGGAAACTGGAAATAGGACGAAGTGGGACTAGTGTAGCCCAGGAGTTGATATAGTCCACAATATTGTTTCACGTGCATGGAGAGCATTCCGGACAGCAGGCACTGCTGCGGGAAGGAGAGGAGAGTGTCGAACACGGTCAAATACAGCAGCTAATGACCGTTACATTGTGCAACTGGCACGAAGAGACCCATGTCAATGAGCGAGTGTATTGCAACCACATTTAAGAGGACTGCGAGGGCACGCAGTCTCACTCCACAGTGGCATGGTGACTCCATGAGGGTGGTCTGTTTGCCCGACGACCTTTACGTTGTGTTCCGTTGACACTCGCACATAGGCGACACCGAATGCCATGGCGCCAAGGGCATCAGGTCCGGATAGAAAAGGAGTTGGGTAGCGTGTCTTCTCATATGCGATCAGATTCCGTCTGAGTCATGATTCCAGACGAACCCTCATCTGGCGAGAGTTGGGAACACGTAGTGCTCCCAGGAAAATTGTAAAAACATAATCATTCTGGTGATAGAAGTGTTATGGTGTGGGGAATCATGATGTTGCAAGGGCGTACCGACTTCAAAATCCTTGAACGGGGTACACTCACCAGTCAACGTTGTTGTGTGCAGCGTACTCCTTCCCAATGTGCGTCTTTCCTGGAGTGAATTCGGCCGTGATTTCATTTTTATTCATGACAATGCACAACCGCATCGAACAGCGCAAGTGTAGGAGCTGTTGGAGAGAGCGGATATTCATCGAATGGACAGGCCTGCCCGTTCCTCGACTTAAATCCCATCGCTCACGTGTGGGACATTTTGGGCAGACATCCATATACCAACGACCATCAAGCAGTTCTCAACCACGTGGATTGAAGAATGGAACGCTGTAAACAAGAACGCTTTAGCAATCTTGTGGCCAGGATAACACGTTGTAGAGCATGCATCGTCGTCCGCGGTGATCACACATCATTTTAATAACCATGTCCCTTCTTTTGTGATGTCCAGGGAACTATCATGAGTCGCAGTGTCTCAGTGTAATTTATTGTCTCTGAATAAAAGTGTCATATCTGTTCGTTTCATCGCATATTCCTTTCAGTTGCCTACTGTTCCATACTGTAGCTGTTCATACTATGTATGGTTCAAGTTTCATGGACCTATGTTACTTGACACTGATACAACCTGAGAAAGTTAAGTTTTGCACAGCAAGTAAAATTGTGCTATTGTTAGATATTTTATTACTGTAGTGTAACAAAGCGGGTACTGATAATTGTCTTTTCTTCTAAAAGTAATGAAATTAACGAAGGGGATTTAACCTAGAGGCTCACTTAGGCTTCTTGTACTTGAACATTCGTTTTTGCTGTCAGGGAAGTATTATGATACGTTTTGAAACAGTGAGAAAAAGGTTAATAGCAATTACCGAAGTGCACATAGTAATATCCACGGCCGGAGATCGATGTCTAGGGAGAGATATGAGGTTAGGACGGTCGTCGTTGAGAATAACGGTATGGAGGTCGTCCACCATACCTTGAAGTGCTCTCACAGCACGGTCTGTATATGCACATCCCCAACCTACACTATAGGCGTTAAGGTCCCCACATAATAAATATGTACTGTAGGTTCAAATTGTTTAAATGAAAAGCCCCATTCTGCTGCACAAATTATATGCGGGATGTACAACATTATCTCGAAGGGGTAATGTTTTAACCACCTCAGAGTGTGGTTTCTTCATAAAAAGTTCTTTAGCTTCCTTATACGGTAAGATATACTTGGCCGAAATTTCGTTGATCTCTAATAGTTTATAATACTCATGGTACTGTTTACATAGTGCGTTATATTTACATTGTTGGTGTATGCACGTAGGCTGAAGCAGTGATCCGGAACTTGGAGCATGCAACACACCACTGTTGTTGCACCTAGCTTGAGATCGACAGCTTTTACTAATGTGTCCGAGGCGTTAACTATTATAGGGAATATGCACTGTTGCCAAACCGCACTTCACAACGTACCCCATATATTGACACACTGTCTGAAAGAGTCTGAGGGTGTAAAGTATTTGAACAGCAATTGTAATATCGACCACAGATGTGTTGCGTAGCTTCATGAATTTTAAGAGACTGGTGTATCCTTGTCTGGAATACGGACGCCAGGACATGAAAGATTTAAATGGAACCAACTCAAATTGTCTGATGAATACTGCCCACAGCATATCACAATAAAATACGTTTTTCTAATGAAGAGATCACTTTTTAAGCAACGCAGTACTGAAATACTGACACAGATACTGCGCTGCCAAAATAAAAGTGGCATCGATACGCAACTCTTGCCGAAGTCAATAAAATAAGGCGACATATTTATCACTTCCACATATTAACATTAAAACACCTCGATCAGGAGTCGGTCTTCAATCAACAACGTTATCGATAAAATAATAATAATAAAAATAATAATAATAATATTAATAATAATAATAATAATAATAATAATAATAATAATAATAATAATTCCATCAGTGATTGGAAACTGCATAGAAGAATGTAGGCACTTAATCTCCACCCTCTCACTTACAAAGAATTACATAAAGCAGCAAAATTGGCCACTTGTCATATAGTAAGGAAGTCAATTGGCATGGACCATTCACCATATACAGAGGACTAACTAAAATCTTCTACTAATAAATTTCATTGTACATTACTATAACTTTAATGGTCATATTGGACCCCTTGAGTCTTCCATGAACAATCTTTCTTTGAAAGATATATTGTTTGATTCTTCTTATCTGCCCAGTACTACTCTGCCCGTTCTGATCACCATGTTGTTAATTCGTCTGATATCTCTACGGGCCTTCCGTGATTCATTACGATTGACAATTTGTAATTCTTAATAAGGTTGGTAATTCTGTTCTTTTTCCCTTCATCTGTAATTTCGAGTCTAACTGTTTTGAGATCCTCTTGAATTTCTATGATCCAGTGCCCTCCTGTCTCTCTTCCCAGATTTCTCATCACTAGTTGACGGAACATCCTGTTTTATGATTGACAGTTTATGTAGCCTATAGTAAATATCGTATAAATATCTGCCAAATGAATTTTTCAAAATTGTATGTATATACTGTACCATCGTGTATAGAGCATATGTGTATATGTAATAAATAGCATGGAGAGAGTGGGGTGCGTTGGTCTAACAGGGTAACTGTCAGCTTGCATTTGCATTCGGAAAACGTTGGGTTCGCATCTTACTCTCAGCAGCTCTGAAAATAGTTTTCCGTAGTCTCCCATTTTCACATGATGCAAATGTTGAGGCTGTACTTTATTTGAGACCACAGACTCTTCCTTCCCGGTCCTAGCCATTTCCTATCATATCACCACCAAAATATCTGTCTCAGAGTGTACGATATGTAGTCTCGTGCGATAAAACCCTGTAAGTTCTACTCGATATAAATGACAAGCTTTTGTTTGTTTTAGCGGATGTGGAGAAGGTGTCCACGCTGGATGTGTTGCCTACTCAGAGCCAGAATGTAAGTAGAGAAGAGTTGTACTTTCTATCACTTGTTACTTCATTTGAATATTCCTTGTGCTATTCAGCAGTACAGTATGTGTCTGTACGGTGTTTCAATTGGACACGCGAAGCTCCGGAATGTTGAACTCCTCTTGCATCTTGTTGTTACTGCCTGAAACGCGACCCTCTTGGAGGCATCCATGATACCTCCAGAACAGCCTCTCCACCCTTGAACCTTGGTTCCAACAGTTGACAATCAAACTTGTGTTAATAAGTTAATAAATGTCATGTGACATTATTGGGAACGAGACAAGGCAGGCTCGAGTGGAGGAGTTAAATCGAAGAAGTCATCGGATGGTCCCGAGTGTCACTTTTGACCGAGGACACATATATTGCCTGCACAAATAAAGACCTTCAACCATCGCACGCACAAAGATTCTACAATCTATTCCCCCTAATATTACACAGTGAAAACAGCCTTACAACAGAAATCAGACTCTTCCTGTACACTTCACATTATTGTGTCCGCTATCGGAGGACGCTAGCACTTAATTGTTTTCTGGGTATGGTACAGGATCTCCAAAACCGGGTATGTTGCCGTTGATGCTTTCATGGTCCGTCATTGTTTAGGAAGCCTTTCAGGTGGACAGTCAAGATTTCTTCTGAGGATACAGAGCACAGTTCTCTGCGAAACGTAAAGAATTTCACTTTTTTTTCTTGAGACGGCATAAGCCCACAAGCTTATACAGCACCTGGTATGATACTTATTTATTATTGTTATTATTATTATTATTATTATTATTATTATTATTATTGTTATTATTATATTTAAAATACTAGGCTGATATTTACATCGATTTTGTGAAAACGGCTGACTCGATTGACATCGTAAAGTATTATGACGTAAGCTCATGGACTGTGGAGTTGCAATGTGTGTTAAAAAGCGTAAAACCTCTTGTCGTCTATTTTTAAATTATTAAATAATAATGTATCATTCTTATTCTCCAAAGTGCTCGCCAGTACATCAAGGCCACCTGGATTGTGGTAGCGCTGAGGAATACGACCAGAGAGAGGAGTTGGAATTGGGCAAGCATGCATGCGCAGTCGGATGTGTCTCTGACCAGTCGCTTCAGTCTGTGTTGTGTTCAAGTTGCAGAGTCTCCTAGTCGACTAGAAGCTATTCTTCGCAATGTTACTGTCGCTTTGTAGCTCTCCCCATATTTGCTTGCTTGAAATTTTGATGAGGAAACCTAAATGGCTTTTTCTCCGAGTGCGTAATTTTAACACTAAATCTGTTAACTTCTCCCACTAAGGTAGTTAGCGTAGTAAGTCGACCCACCGTTTCATACTAATGTGCTAATATTTAATTTTGATTTTGGCGTCATGGTACTGATAACAAACCAAGAACAACGTTCAATTATTAATGAAATTCCATTCCGTTAGTTAGCGAAGTGAGGCGATCCTTCGAGCCATACTAATGGGCTAATTTTCAATTTTGATTTAGTTGACATGCTACTCATAATAAACTGGGAACAACATTCAATTATTAATGAAATCATTGGCGTGCTTCAACAAATCAACACAAGTGTCAAGAATGCACTTTTGATCGATTATCCCGGGGAACTAGACAAATATTTAGGATATATATTAGAAAATGCTTTAACTTAAGGCTTCATGCTATATCAGAAACATGGACAATAATAGTCGATGTTTTGCTACCCTAGTAGTTGAGCATTGCAAAATACATTCAAAATTCCTCTAAATTTAAATGAGGCTTCGGGGTCCGATTTAAATAAAATTAAAAAGTAGCTGATAATACTCGATTAGCACGGCTCAATATGGAATGAATCCCCAATGGCAAATTGTCGTTCTTTTTAACGTGAGTGAATCGTCTCCTAAAATATAATAGGTAAGGACATTTAATTCCTTCTGGTGGGGATATTATTATCCTTTGGGTAGATTTCATAAAGCTTTTGTTTTTTTTGAAAAATGCTTAGCACCAATTATATATATAAATGTATTAAATACCCATTTTGACCCTTCTTAAAAATACCTCGATTACATAAATATATGCTGGCAAACCCACAAAAATAAATGAAATTTCTTTTCAAGAGATCGGTTGCAGGGACTACCCGTCTGTAGATTGTGATGAATTAAATGTTATTGACCTACCAGCCAGAAATTCAGCACATTATAATTTCGTGATTGAAATTTAAAGCAAAACGTTCACTTCTCCGAAAGATGTCATAATTTTCTAGAAGGTTGGAAATATTCATTAAATCATTTCAAAACCGCTGGGCTTATAACAGGAAGTTCAAAACCATATACTTATTTCAACGGATTAATATTCAAGATGAAAAGTAGCTACTTAAATTTCCTACATAATTCTTGAATGCATTGGATATAATGGTTTGAATTCACACATTCTTATCCCACATATATGGCATAGAAACCTGAACGTTCCCAACGGCTCCTAAACGGAACAACATAAACGCTTTATTGTAAGAAATATGTGCGAAAATTGTTTAAATTTGGAAATATTAAGTGAAAATAAAGCCGAGCAGGCTTTAATACACTCGAATTGATTTAACATCCGCAAAAACATTTCCATTCTCTTTCAAGAGACATCAATTTCCAATTTGCTTCACCGTTTTTAAAATCACGTTCAATAAAGCTGAAGCGACGTGATGGTCCCTTTCCGTCAGTCAGTTTTCAGTCATGGCCACGTAAATGTTGCATGTCAAGAGAGTGATATGGTAGGGTTGCAAGAGTGAAAAAAGGTAACGATACAACCATTGCACCGAATAAGTGGCTGCGTGGTTTGTGTCACGTAGCTATCCGTTTGCTTTCGGTGATAGAGGGTTCGAACTCCACTGTCGGCAACCCCGAAAATGTTCTTCCATGGTTTCCCATTTTCACATCAGGCAAATGTTGGGGGTGTACATTAATTAGGGCCATGGCAGCGTCCTTCCCACTCCTAGGCCTTTCCTATTCCATCGTCGCCATAAAACCTATCTGTGTCGGAGCGACCTAAAGGAAATAGCAAGAAAAATTGTTGTGCCAATTGTGCGGCAAAGTTATAGATTAATTAATTAAGTAGTCAGAAATTGTGTAGGGTTTGTAAACAATATTAGAGTTACCTTCTTTCCGCAGTTTGTGCATTTCACAGCGCTGAGGAAAAATAGATGTAATAAGCAATCCTATACTGTAATATTACGCAGAAAGAGAACATTTACAGATGTTGATATAATTTCACAGGCTGCTGACATTGTGGAGAACTTCGATCAATTCATACGGCCACCTGCGGAGGAGAGTGGGAAGTACATAGGAGCCAGTGATGGTAAGTTATGTAGTTAATACTGTAAAACAATTTTAACAGCAACATCTTAATCCTCATCTAGCCGATGAATAGATGACTTCATCATTAAGTTAGCTGTTGACCCGCTTTTCAGTTCTTCTTAGTTTGAATACATTACTATACATACATATTTAACCCCATTGAAGAAGAGCTTCCTCAGTGTGATTTATTAGATCAACCCCATATAGTATATGTAGCACTGACATTAGACACTGTGTCGCTGTGTAGCTCTACAGCGGATAGGTTGCACCTTGGGTTGGTTCGGTGACAGTCCTTCGCTCGTCCCAGTAAGAGGCTGTTGTGTTCATGTAGCATAAGCAGATTAAAAGGATCAAGTGTTAAAAAGGACAGCAAGAAGGCGATCATTCACCGTCAACGCGACTGAGTGTTGTGGGAAGAACTGTCTATCGTTACACAATGACGACAACGACGACGACGTCGACCCTGCACTTCTCTCTGTGCTTGTTGTGAAGTGTGGATAAAAGCAGGATGTAATAATTTCGCAGTCTGAACACAATTAGCCATGTCTGCTAAGCGAAGCGTTTCAGGTGATAAAATCAAAATCGTGCCTATCGTCGTTACGGGACAAAAAGCAAGCTGATGCTTGAACTGTTTGACCAACAGGAAATTGAGCTGATTGAGTTTGTTCACAAGGAATAACTGTTAAGAAGAACGACCGTCTACAAAATTGAATTCGTCGTAGGCGTCCTAAACCGTGGTGTGGGAAGTAGTGTTGGCTACTGAGTGTATTGCTTCGAAGCAGTGCATCGATTCATTCGCACTCCGAGTGAATCGAATCACTACAGCAGCGATCTGACGGTACGCGATTGCCGAGTGGTGCACTCTTAGATCAGTGAGCCACAACACACACACACTGTTATTATGAGAACCCTGGGCATTGGCGAAGAGCCAATGTTCCGCTGCAAATGGGACATACAAAGCCAGGGCTAAGTGAAAGAATCGTACGCTTGTGGCTTTATTACGGTCTGTAACTTTCAGCTCAGTAAATAGTATACATATTTGGTTTTCCAGTAACAAAGTGGTTTAAATAATATTTAATTAATTTTGCAGTGTTATAAACGAAGATAAACCATAATTTCAAAGTAACAGCCTAATTACAGGTTCTTCTATTTATTGGGTTAATGAATATTGGTATTATAACTTAGTTGACATTCGAGAGTTAATTCAACTGAAGTTTATACCTTCTACTATGACTATGAGCCATGACCATGATCACTCAGAAGTATATGTTTTACATTGGTAAGAGCTGCTCTGCACTCTCTCAGTTCGTATATCGCATCATTGCTCAATAGTTAAGTCATAGAATTACGAGATCGCCGATTGCCCGTGGACGGATATCTTTCTCCTAATTCTGTACACTGTTTAATGGATTTGTCACCGTAAGGGGAGGCCTTGTGACAACAAAACTTTATGCGAACAGGTAGCTGCAGTGAAGCCTAAACCTGAAGCCAGGATGACATGCATAAGGAAGCAGTTTATAGAATAAAGACCGGATGGGAGCAGTGCGCATTAAGTATCTGTTGCTGGTATCTACTGGTACAGCTGATGTAATAGGAACGGTGACTAAAATGTGCCATGTATCTGGACATTGTACCAATTAAGTAACGTGAACGGAATGGGATAAATTCATAACATGAATCGAATATTCCATCACTAGTCTGAAGAACTGGCTATTGCTACACGACAAAGCCCCTGCACTTCGCTTTGTGCTTGACCAAGAAGAATGGAATTGAAAATAAAGATTTCAATCCGCCGATGATGTCATCTCTGTCACAACAGATTCCGTAAATGATTTTTCTGCCTATATCACTCAACAATGCTCTGAAATGCTGTACTAAGTTTGACAAACTTGTACGGTGGCCAACGGAGGCTATACTGAGGGGCGATGGGGAGATGTGTAAGTGAACACTGTGTTGTGTGGCTGCATACACTCTGCTCACCCGTCCATGAATTTATTTACTATGGCAGGATCATACCATGGATATAAATGGATTACTAACATTTCATATGAACGTAAAGGAACATTTAAAATAGGGAATTGAAAGAATCTTTCAATTTCTCTGCTATATCCTAGTCTAAATGTTACAAACAGTTATGTTCATATTTTGGATCTTAAAAATTTGGATTTTTATACGCTGATAAGTGTATGACATTTAAAAGATAATTCATAACCTTCAACGGATGACGAGTGTTTACTATACTACTGTGATTGAGGTTTTTTTTTTTTTTAATGCTACCCAAAATCGAGTTATCAGCAACTTATAATGGTAAATACACTGCTGTGTAAAACGTAAGGACGAGATAGATAAAGCAACATAACATATCAACTACACGCTGGAAATGAACGAAGGTGCTGTAGCATGTTGCCAGAGGTCTCCAAACGTGCATAGAAGCCTGGCATTTGGTGAACGCGACTCTGGGGCCAAATGGGACTGGTCCCACAAAAGGAAGCATTTTAAGGAATGGGACAAGACAGTGTATTGATCAGCGAGCTCTTACGATGCGCTGTGTTGGTGTTATTCATTACAACATGGCCCGGAGATAACTTTTCGATGACTTCACACGGGGAAGAATCATCGGGGAAACTGGAAATAGGACGAAGTGGGACTAGTGTAGCCCAGGAGTTGATATAGTCCACAATATTGTTTCACGTGCATGGAGAGCATTCCGGACCGCAGGCACTGCTGCGGGAAGGAGAGGAGAGGGTCGAACACGGTCAAATATAGCACCTAATGACCGTTACATTGTGCAACAGGCACGAAGAGACCCACGTCAATCAGCGAGTGTATTGCAACCACATTTAAGAGGACTGCGAGGGCACGCAGTCTCACTCCACAGTGGCATGGCGACTCCATGAGGGTGGTCTGTTTGCCCGACGACCTTTAGGTTGTGTTCCGTTGACACTCGCACATAGGCGACACCGAATGCGATGGTGCCAAGGGCATCAGCTCCGGATAGAAAAGGAGTTGGGTAGCGTGTCTTCTCATATGAGATCAGAATCCGTCTGAGTCATGATTCCAGACGAACCCTCATCTGGCGAGAGTTGGGAACACGTAGAGCACCCAGGAACATTGTCAAACATAATCATTTGGAGGTACAAGTGTTATGGTGTGGGGAATCATGATGTTGCAAGGGCGTACCGACTTCCAAATCCTTGAACGGGGTACACTCACCAGTCAACGTTGTTGTGGGCAGCGTACTCCTTCCCAATGTGCGTCTTTCCTGGAGTGAATTCGACCCTGATTTCATTTTTATTCATGACAATGCACGATCGCATCGAACAGCGCAAGTGTGGCAGCTGTTGGAGAGAGCGGATATTCGGCGAATGGACAGGCCAGCCCGTTCCTCGACTTAAATCCCATCGCTCACGCGTGGGACATTTTGGGCAGACATCCATATACCAAAGACCATCAAGCAGTTCTCAACCACGTGGATGGAAGAATGGAACGCTGTAAACAAGAACGCTTTAGCAATCTTGTGGCCAGGTTAACACGTTGTAGAGCATGCATCGTCGTGCGCGGTGATCACACATAATTTTAATAACCATGTCCCTTCTTTTGTGATGTCCAGGGGACTATCATGAGTCGCAGTGTCTCAGTGTAATTTATTGTCTCCGAATAAAAGTGTCATATCTGTTCGTTTCATCGCATATTCCTTTCAGTTGCCTACTGTTCCATACTGTAGCTGTTCATACTATGTATGGTTTAAGTTTCATGGACCTATGTTACTTGACACTGATACAACATGAGAAAGTTAAGTTTTGCACAGCAAGTAAAATCGTGCTATTGTTAGATATTTTATTACTGTAGAGTAACAAAGCGGGTACTGATAATTGTCTTTTCTTCTAAAAGTAATGAAATTAACGATAGGGATTTAACCTAGAGGCTCACTTAGGCTTCTTGTACTTGAACATTCGTTATTGCTGTCAGGGAAGTATTATGATACGTTTTGAAACAGTGAGAAAAAGGTTAATAGCAAATGCCGAAATGCACATAGTAATATCCACGGCCGGAGATCGATGTCTAGGGCGAGATATGAGGTTAGGACGGTCGTCGTTGAGAATAACGGTATGGAGGTCGTCCACCATACCTTGAAGTGCTCTCACAGCACGGTCTGTATAAGCACATCCCCAACCTACACTATAGGCGCTAAGGTCGCCACATAATAAATATGTACTGTAGGTTCCAATTGTTTAAATGAAAAGCCCCATTCTGCTGGACAAATTATATGCGGGATGTACAACATTATCTCGAAGGGGTAATGTTTTAACCACCTCAGAGTGTGGTTTCTTCATAAAAAGTTCTTTAGCTTCCTTATACGGTAAGATATACTTGGCCGAAATCTCGTTGATCTCTAATAGTTTATAATACTCATGGTACTGTTTACATAGTGCGTTATATTTACATTCTTGGTGTACGCACGTAGGATGAAGCAGTGATCCGGAACTTGGAGCATGCAACACACCACTGTTGTTGCACCTAGCTTGAGATCGACAGCTTTTACTAATGTGTCTGAGGCGTTAACTATTATAGGGAATATGCACTGTTGCCAAACCGCACTTCACAACGTACCCCATATATTGACACACTGTCTGAAAGAGTCTGGGGGTGTAAAGTATTTGAACAGCAATTGTAGTATCGACCACAGATGTGTTGCGTAGCTTCATGAATTTTAAGAGACTGGTGTATCCTTGTCGGGAAGACGGACGCCAGGACATGAAAGAATTAAATGGAACCAACTCAAATTGTCTGACGAATACTGCCCACAGCATATCACAATAAAATACGTTTTTCTAATGAAAAGATCACTTTTTAAGCAACGCAGTACTGAAATACTGACACAGATACTGCGCTGCCAAAATAAAAGTGGCATCGATACGCAACTCTTGCCGAAGTCAATAAAATAAGGCGACATATTTATCACTTCCACATATTAACATTAAAACACCTCGATCAGGAGTCGGTCTTCAATCAACAACGTTATCAATAAAATAATAATAATAATAATAATAATAATAATAATAATAATAATAATAATAATAATAATAATAATAATAATAATAATAATAATAATTCCATCAGTGATTGGAAACTGCATAGAAGCATGTAGGCACTTAACCTCCACCCTCTCACTTACAAAGAATTACATAAAACAGCAAAATTGGCCACTTGTCATATAGTAAGGAAGTCATTTGGCATGGACCATTCACCCCATACAGAGGACTAACTAAAATTTTCTACTAATAAATTTCATTGTTCATTACTATAAATTTAATGGTCATATTGGACCCCTTGAGTCTTCCATGAACAATCTTTCTTTGAAGGATATACTGTTTGATTCTTCTTATCTGCCCAGTACTACTCTGCCCGTTCTGATCACCGTGTTGTTAATTCGTCTGATATCTCTACGGGCCTTCCGTGATTCATTATGATTGACAATTTGTGATTCTTAATAAGGTTGGTAATTTTGTTCTTTTTCCCTTCATCTGTAATTTCGAGTCTAACTGTTTTGAGATCCTCTTGAATATCAATGATCCAGTGCCCTCCTGTCTTTCTTCCCAGATTTCTCATCACTAGTTGACGGAACATCCTGTTTTATGATTGACAGTTTATGTAGCCTATAGTAAATATTGTATAAATATCTGCCAAATTAATTTTTCAAAATTGTATGTATATACTGTACCATCGTGTATAGAGCATATGTGTATATGTAATAAATAGCATGGAGAGAGTGGGGTGCGTTGGTCTAACAGGGTAACTGTCAGCTTGCATTTGCATTCGGAAAACGTTGGGTTCGCATCTTACTCTCAGCAGCTCTGAAGATAGTTTTCTGTAGTTTACCATTTTCACATGATGAAAATGTTGAGGCTGTACTTTATTTGAGACCACAGACTCTTCCTTCCCGGTCCTAGCCATTTCCTATCACATCACCACCAAAATATCTGTCTCAGAGTGTACGATATGTAGTCTCGAGCGATAAAACCCTGTAAGTTCTACTCGATATAAATGACAAGCTTTTGTTTGTTTTAGCGGATGTGGAGAAGGTGTCCACGCTGGATGTGTTGCCTACTCAGAGCCAGAATGTAAGTAGAGAAGAGTTGTACTTTCTATCACTTGTTACTTCATTTGAATATTCCTTGTGCTATTTAGCAGTACAGTATGTGTCTGTACGGTGTTTCAATTGGACACGCGAAGCTCCGGAATGTTGAACTCCTCTTGTATCTTGTTGTTACTGCCTGAAACGCGACCCTGTTGGAGGCATCCATGATACCTTCAGAACAGCCTCTCCACCCTTGAACCTTGGTTCCAACAGTTGACAATCAAACTTGTGTTAATAAGTTAATAAATGTCATGTGACATTATTGGGAACGAGACAAGGCAGGCTCGAGTGGGGGAGTTAAATCGAAGAAGTCATGGATGGTCCCGAGTGTCACTTTTGACCGAGGACACATATATCGCCTGCACAAATAAAGACCTTCAACCATCGCACGCACAAAGATTCTACAACCTATTCCCCCTAATATTACAGAGTGAAAACAGCCTTACAACAGAAATCAGACTCTTCCTGTACACTTCACATTATTGTGTCCGCTATCGGAGGACGCTAGCACTTAATTGTTTTCTGGGTATGGTACCAGATCTCCAAAACCGGGTATGTTGCCGTTGATGCTTTCATGGTCCGTCATTGTTTAGGAAGCCTTTCAGGTGGACAGTCAAGATTCCTTCTGAGGACGCAGAGCACAGTTCTCTGCGAAACGTAAAGAATTTCACTTTTTTTCTTGAGACGGCATAAGCCCACAAGCCTATACAGCACCTGGTATGATACTTATTTATTATTATTATTATTATTATTATTATTATTATTATTATTATTATTATTATTATTATTATTATTATTATTATTATTATTATTATTATTATTATTATTATTATTATTATTATTATTATATTTAAAATACTAGGCTGATTTTTACATCGATTTTGTGAAAACGGCTGACTCGATTGACATCGTAAAGTATTATGACGTAAGCTCATGGACTGTGGAGTTGCAATGTGTGTTAAAAAGCGTAAAATTTCTTGTCGTCTATTTTTAAATTATTAAAGAATAATGTATCATTCTTATTCTCCAAAGTGCTCGCCAGTACATCAAGGCCACGTGGATTGTGGTAGCGCTGAGGAATACGACCAGAGAGAGCAGTTGGAATTGGGCAGGCATGCATGCGCAGTCGGATGTGTCTCTGACCAGTCGCTTCAGTCTGTGTTGTGTTCAAGTTGCAGAGTCTCCTAGTCGACTAGAAGCTATTCTTCGCAATGTTACTGTCGCTTTGTAGCTCTCCCCATATTTGCTTGCTTGAAATTTTGATGAGGAAACCTAAAAGGCTTTTTCTCCGAGTGCGTAATTTTAACACTAAATCTGTTAACTTCTCCCACTCAGGTAGTTAGCGTAGTGAGTCGACCCACCGTTTCATACTAATGTGCTAATATTTAATTTTGATTTTGGCGTCATGGTACTGATAACAAACCAAGAACAACGTTCAATTATTAATGAAATTCCATTCCGTTAGTTAGCGAAGTGAGGCGATCCTTCGAGCCATACTAATGTGGTAATTTTCAATTTTGTTTTAGTTGACATGCTACTCATATTAAACTGGGAACAACTTTCAATTATTAACGAAATCATTGGCGTGCTTCAACAAATCAACACAAGTGTCAAGAATGCATTTTTGATCGTTCATCCCGAGGAACTAGACAAATATTTAGGATATATATTAGAAAATGCTTTAACTTAAGGCTTCATGCTATATCAGAAACATGGACAATAATAGTCGATGTTTTGCTACCCAGTAGTTGAGCTTTGCACAATACATTCAAAATTCCTCTAAATTTAAATGAGGCTTCGTGGTCCGATTTAAATAAAATTAAAACGTAGCTGATAATATTCGATTAGCACGGCTCAATATGGCATGAATCCCCAATGGCAAAATGTCATTCTTTAACGTGAGTGAATCGTCTTCTAAAATATAATAGGTAAGGACATTTAATTCCTTCTGGTGCGGATATTATTATCCTTTGGGTAGAATTCATAAAGCTTTTGATTTTTTTTTTTGAAAAATGCTTAGCACCAATTATATATATATATAAATGTATTAAATACCTATTTTGACCCTTCTTAAAAATACTTCGATTACATAAATATATGCTGGCAAACCCACAAAAATAAATGAAATTTCTTTTCAAGAGATCGGTTGCAGGGACTACCCGTCTGTAGATTGTGATGAATTAAATGTTATTGACCTACCAGCCAGAAATTCAGCACATTATAATTTCGTGATTGAAATTTAAAGCAAAACGTTCACTTCTCCGAAAGATGTCATAATTTTCTAGAAAGTTGGAATTATTCATTAAATCATTTGAAAACCGCTGGGCTTATAACAGGAAGTTCAGAACCATATACTTATTTCAACTGATTAATTTTCAAGAAGAAAGGTAGCTACTTAAATTTCCTACATAATTCTTGAATGCATTGGAAATAATGGTTTGAATTCACACATTCTTATCCCACATGTGGAGCATAGAAAACTGAACGTTTCCCAACGGCTCCTAAACGGAACAACATCAACGCTTTATTGTAAGAAATATGTGCGAAAAGTGTTTAAATTTGCAAATATTAACTGAAAATAAAGCTGAGCAGGCTTTAATACACTCGAATGGATTTAACATCCGCAAAAACATTTCCATTTTCTTTCAAGAGACATCAATTTCCAATTTGCTTCACCGTTTTTTAAATCACGTTCAATAAACCTGAAGCGACGTGATGGTCCCTTTCCGTCAGTCAGTTTTCAGCCATGGCCACGTAAATGTTGCATGTCAAGAGAGTGATATGGTAGGGTTGCAAGAGGGAAAAGAGGTAACTATACAACCATTGCACCGAATAAGTGGCTGCGTGGTTTGTGTCACGTAGCTATCCGTTTGCTTTCGGTGATAGAGGGTTCGAACTCCACTGTCGGCAACCCCGAAGATGTTCTTCAATGGTTTCCCATTTTCACATCAGGCAAATGTTGAGGGTGTACATTAATTAGGGCCATCACAGCGTCCTTCCCACTCCTAGGCCTTTCCTATTCTATCGTCGCCATAAGACCTATCTGTGTCGGTGCGACCTAAAGGAAATAGCAAGAAAAATTGTTGTGCCAATTGTGCGGCAAAGTAATAGATTAATTAATTAAGTAGTCCGGAAATGTCTAGGTTTTGTAAACAATATTAGAGTTACCTTCTTTCCGCAGTTTGTGCATTTCACAGCGCTGAGGAAAAATAGATGTAATAACCAATCCCGTACTGTAATATTACGCAGAAAGAGAACATTTACAGATGTTGATATAATTTCACAGGCTGCTGACATTGTGGAGAACTTCGATCAATTCATACGGCCACCTGCGGAGGAGAGTGGGAAGTACATAGGAGCCAGTGATGGTAAGTTATGTAGTTAAAACTGTAAAACAATTTTAACAGCAACATCTTAATCCTCATCTAGCCGATGAATAGATGACTTCATCATTAAGTTAGCTGTTGACCCGCTTTTCAATTCTTCTTAGTTTTAATACATTACTATACATACATATTTAACCCCATTGAAGAAGAGCTTCCTCAGTGTGATTTATTAGATCAACCCCATAATGTATACGTAGTACTGACATTAGACACTGTGTCGCTGTGTAGCTCTACAGCGGATAGGTTGCACCTTGGGATGGTTCGGTGACAGTCCTTTGCTCGTCCCAGTAAGAGGCTGTTGTGTTCATGTAGCACAAGCAGATTAAAAGGATCAAGTGTAAAAAAAAAGGACAGCAAGAAGGAGATCATTCACCGTCTACGCGACTGAGTGTCGTGGGAAGAACTGTCTATCGTTACACAATGACGACAACGACGACGACGTCGACCCTGCACTTCTCTCTGTGCTTGTTGTGAAGTGTGGATAAAAGCAGGATGTAATAATTTCGCAGTCTGAACACAATTAGCCATGTCTGCTAAGCGAAGCGTTTCAGGTGATAAAATCAAAATCGTGCCTATCGTCGTTACGGGACAAAAAGCAAGCTGATGCTTGAACTGTTTGACCAACAGGAAATTGAGCTGATTGAGTTTGTTCACAAGGAGTAACTGTTAAGAAGAACGACCGTCTACAAAATTGAATTCGTCGTAGGCGTCCTAAACCGTGGTGTGGGAAGTAGTGTTGGCTACTGAGTGTATTGCTTCGAAGCAGTGCATCGATTCATTCGCACTCCGAGTGAATCGAATCACAACAGCAGCGAGCTGACGGTACGCGATTGCCGAGTGGCGCACTCTTGGATCAGTGAGCCACAACACACACACACACACACTGCTATTATGAGAACCCTGGGCATTGGCGAAGAGCCAATGTTCCGCTGCAAATGGGACATAGAAAGCCATGGCTAAGTGAAAGAATCGTACGCTTGTGGCTTTATTACGGTCTGTAACTTTCAGCTCAGAAAATAGTATACTTATTTGGATTTCCAGTAACAAAGTGGTTTAAATAATATTTAATTAATTTTGCAGTGTTATTAACGAAGGTAAACCATAATTCCAAAGTAATAGCCTAATTACAGGTTCTTCTATTTATTGGGTTAATGAATATTGGTATTATTACTTAGTTGACATTCGAGAGTTAATTCAACTAAAGTTTATACCTTCTACTATGACTATGAGCCATGACCATGATCACTCAGAAGTATATGTTTTACATTGGTAAGAGCTGCTCTGCACTCTCTCAGTTCGTATATCGCATCATTGCTCAATAGTTAAGTCATAGAATCACGAGATCGCCGATTGCCCGTGGACGGATATCTTTCTCCTAAATCTGTACACCGTTTTATGGATTTGTCACCGTAAGGGGAGGCCTTGTGACAACAAAACTTTATGCGAACAGGTAGCTGCAGTGAAACCTCAACCTGAAGCCAGAATGACATGCATAAGGAAGCAGTTTATAGAATAAAGACCGGATGGGAGTAGTGAGCATTAAGTATTGTTGCTGTTATCTACCAGTACAGCTGATGTAATAGGAACGGTGACTAAAATGTGCCATGTATCTGGACATTGTACCAATTAAGTAACGTGAACGGAATGGGATAAATTCATAACATGAACCGAATATCCCATCACTAGTGGGAAGAACTGGCTATTGCTACACGACAAAGCCCCTGCACTTCGCTTTGTGCTTGACCAAGAAGAATGGTATTGAAAATAAAGATTTCATTCCGCCGATGATGTCATCGCTGTCACAACAGATTCCGTAAATGATTTTTCTGCCAATATCACTCAACAATGCTCTGAAATGCTGTACTAAGTTTGACAAACTTGTACGGAGGCCAACGGAGGCTATACTGAGGGGCGATGGGGAGATGTGTAAGTGAACACTGTGTTGTGTGGCTGCATACACTCTGCTCACTCGTCCCTGAATTTATTTACTGTGGCAGGATCATACGATAGACGTAAATAGATTACTAACATTTCATATGAACGTAAAAGAACATTTAAAATAGGGAATTGAAAGAATCTTTCAATTTCTCTGCTATATCCTAGTCTAAATGTTACAAACAGTTATGTTCATATTTTGGATCTTAAAAATTTGGATTATTATACGCTGATAAGTGTATGACATTTAAAAGATAATTCATAACCTTCAACGGATGACGAGTGTTTACTATACTACTGTGATTGAGGTTTTTATTTTTTTAATGCTACCCAAAATCGAGTTATCAGCAACTTATAATGGTAAATACACTGCTGTGTAAAACGTAAGGACGAGATAGATAAAGCAACATAACATATCAACTACACGCTGGAAATGAACGAAGGTGCTGTAGCATGTTACCAGAGTTCTCCAAACGTGCATAGGAGCCTGGCATTTGGTGAACGCGACTCTGGGGCCAAATGGGACTGGTCCCACAAAGGGAAGCATTTTAAGGAATGGGACAAGACAGTGTATTGATCAGCGAGCTCTTACGATGCGCTGTGTTGGTGTTATTCATTACAACATGGCCCGGATATAACTTTTGGATGACTTCACACTTGGAAGAATCATCGGGGAAACTGGAGAGAGGACGAAGTGGGACTAGTGTAGCCCAGGAGTTGATATTGTCCACAATATTGTTTCACGTGCATGGAGAGCATTCCGGACCGCAGGCAATGCTGCGGGAAGGAGAGGAGAGGGTCGAACACGGTCAAATACAGCAGCTAATGACCGTTACATTGTGCGACAGGCACGAAGAGACCCACTCAATCAGCGAGTGTATTGCAACCACATTTAAGAGGACTGCGAGGGCACGCAGTCTCACTCCACAGTGGCATGGTGACTCCATGAGGGTGCTTTGTTTGCCCGACGACCTTTAGGTTGTGTTCCGTTGACACTCGCACATAGGCGACACCGAATGCGATGGCGCCAATGGCATCAGTTCCGGATAGAAAAGGCGTTGGGTAGCGTGTCTTCTCATATGAGATCAGATTCCGTCTGAGTCATGATTCCAGACGAACCCTCATCTGGCGAGAGGTGGGAACACGTAGTGCACCCAGGAACATTGTCAAACATAATCATTTGGAGGTACAAGTGTTATGGTGTGGGGAATCATAATGTTGCAAGGGCGTATCGACTTCCAAATCCTTGAACGGGGTACACTCTCCAGTCGACGTTGTTGTGTGCAGCGTACTCCTTCCCAATGTGCGTCTTTCCTGGAGTGAATTCGGCCCTGATTTCATTTTTATTCATGACAATGCACGACCGCAGCGAACAGCGCAAGTGTAGCAGCTGTTGGAGAGAGCGGAAATTCGGCGAATGGACAGGCCCGGCCGTTCCTCGACTTAAATCCCATCGCTCACGTGTGGGACATTTTGGGCAGATATCCATATACCAACGACCATCCAGCAGTTCTCACCCGCGTGGGTGGAAGAATGGAACGCTGTAAATAAGAACGCTTTAGCAATCTTTTGGCCAGGATAACACGTTGTAGAGCATGCATCTTCGTCCGCTGTGATCTCACATCATTTTAATAACCATGTCCCTTCTTTTGTGTTGTCCAGGGGACTATCATGAGTTGCAGTGTCTCAGTGTAATTTATTGTCTCTGAATAAAAGTGTCATATCTGTTCGTTTCATCGCATATTCCTTTCAGTTGCCTACTGTTACATACTGTAGCTGTTAATACAAGGGTAATTCCGGGAGAGTTGCCGCACTTTTTATGTCTTTTGTTATATCTCGGTATGTTTACTTTAAAAATTGTTGCAAATTCATCGAGCATAATTTGAAAACATGTACATTTGATCAGGGATGAACAAAATATTGGCAATTGAAAGTAAATGGGAGAAAGGACGGAACAAAGGAATTGTTGCATCTGCGGCGTCTCTCCCTGGATCCCTGTATAGATGCCGACTTTGCTCGGGAGAGATGCCGCAAGTAAAATAATTAATGACAAAATTAAAGTTAAGCCAATTTCTTCAACTTTAGTATAACCGAACACTAGAACGTACTACAAGACAATTATATCCACATAATATAATCATTCAATGGAAAAAATCTATCTAATAATTTACAACATTAAATTAATCGTATTTTAATTTCGATTTACTATAAATGTGCATGTGCAATGGATTCTTCACTGTGTTATATAAAACCCCACGGCACTTAACACCCTTGAAAGGGCTCTGGCCTGCATAGCGACCGCTGCTCAGCCCGAAGGCCTGCAGATTACGAGGAACCGTGTGGTCAGCACGACGCATCCTCCCGGCCGTTATTCTGGGCTTCCGAGACCGGGGCCACCATGTCACCGTCAGATAGATTCTCAATTCCAATCAAGTAGGCTGAGTGTACCTCGAACCAGCCCTGAGGTCGAGAGAAAAACCCTGACCTAGCCGGGAATCGAACCCGGAGCCTCCGGGCGAGAGGCAGGCACGCTATCCCTACACCACGGGACCCCCGTGTTATATAATGGAAACATCAAAATCATAATGAATATAATTCTGTCCCGGCACAGTAATTTGGAAACATGTCTAAGGTGGGATTCTTGAATCAAAAACTGATGTTTATCCTCTTAGAAGTTTTTACAGATTGTTTCCTAAAACTTTGTTCTCTAGCAATTTTGCTGCAACAGTCGTTATATGTAGAGCAAGATTCACGTAGCCATTGTTTGTAACTCAAACACTGGATACAGTAATCCTTTTTTGGATATCATTTTGACTTCGGTGATTATTGAAGTAGCTATACCTGCTGGACCCAGAGAGCCCTTTTCCAGATTTCGTGACTGCATTCGAAGTTTCA